>NC_140923.1:9385497-9918726 GCF_045865225.1 Trachurus japonicus
AATATGGTTTAACGTTGTAAGGATCCATAGGCTCTCTACTCTACACTCTCCACTTTATATTCCTGAGAGCCTCATAATGCATAAACTACTAGACAGCCTTGAAAAATGTTTGTACAGCGCTCTGGAGAAAAAAAAAGTCTGTCTGAGATGAGATTATTCTGAACAATATGATACAAAACACACAAGTATTATATTATAACCAAGGGGGCAGTCGTCGGTCTGAGAAGTGAAGTCACTTCCTCGTTCAACAAGCTGCAATCCCCTCTTCTTCCTCTGGGGGCTGGTGTCAGAAAGCAGCATTCTCCATAGACCCCCATGTTAAAATCACCCACTTTACATCCTCAATAAACATGTTAAAAGCCTGGTGTCAGAACGTTTTCTGGTCTCAACCGATAGTTTCTACCCCCGCACACACTCTGAGGGGGGTGAATTTTTTTTTAACTCTACCGTTTTACTATATTACTGTTCAGGCCGCCATATTTGAGTCACAAAAACAACTCCCCAAAACCAATGGGTGACGTCACGGATGCTACGTCCATATTTTTTGATGGTTATACACTGTATATACAAGTTCCTTTTAAAAGTTGACACAATACCCTGAGATTTCAGAGGGTTAAAAAAAACTTAATCATATTATTGCATTAATGTATTACTGTATTGTGCATTAAACAAACTGACTGAAAAGCAACAACATCCACAGGAAGGTTTTTTCTCCTGCTTGTGAGACTGAGACTGCACTTTATCTGATGCACTTTACGTAAACACTGTGTTCTTAACAGTATTATCTTGGATTTTTGTCTTATTCAGTGCCATATTTCTTATATTTTGATCACAGTCAGTGCACATGCTATTTATATTGTTATCTATAATGATGCGTGTTCCATATGTTTCTATGTTTTATGTTTTATAACTTTATGTGATCTACTGTAATGAGCTGCAACCCAAATTGCCCCTTGGGACATGAAATAAACTGAACCTGAACCTGAACCTGAACATCACAAAGTACTGTTGTGTTTCCATTTGTGTTGTACTGCAGCACAGAGAAGAAACACAAACACAAGCAGCAGATAAAGAGAGATGAGATGGTGCAGAACAGATGATCTATTAGCATCACATGTCAATCAAACTCTCCTTCATAAATACCAGCAGCTATAAAACATGACCAGAATATGAACCTCCTACAGATGGAAGCTACAGTACGAGATGATGATGATGATGCAAATGAGCAGCAGGAGGGAGAGCAGAGAGAGGAAGAAGATGAAGAAATGTGGGTAAGAAAGAGGGAGAGAAAGAGGATAAACAGAAAGACTGTGGATGAAAGGGTGAGATCCAGGTAGAGGAGATGAAGGGGAAACAGGTAGGGAGAGAGAGAGAGGGAGAGATCAGCAGAAGAGGAAGAAAGACAGATGTTTTTTGGGGAGGAAAGATACAGATGGGGGAATGCAGGAAGAGAGAGAGAGAGAGAAGAAAGCCAAGCGAGGGAGGAGAGGACGGAGAGTCAGAAGCAGCAGGAGGAGAGAGGAAGAAGCTGATTGTAGATGTTCTTCCACAGAGGAAGGAAGGAAGGAAGGAAGGAAGGAAGGAAGGAAGGAAGGAAGGAAGGAAGGAAGGAAGGAAGGAAGGAAGGAAGGAAGGAAGGAAGGAAGGAAGGAAGGAAGGAAGGAGAACCATGGTCTGACATTCCTCCACATCTCAACACATCTTCTATTCATCTGTGTTTCCTCTTTAGTTACATTTTTCACCATCGTCGCTTTGAGGTTCAATCATGACGATTTGTTTCCAAACTTTCAGGAGATCCACTGATGAAGTTGTTCAGGTGAGAGAAGAGAAGAGAAGAGGAGAGGAGAGAAGAGAAGAGAAGAGAAGAGAAGAGAAGAGAAGAGAAGAGAAGAGAAGAGAAGAGAAGAGAAGAGAAGAGAAGAGAAGAGAAGAGAAGAGAAGAGAAGAGAAGAGGAGAGGAGAGGAGAGGAGAGGAGAGGAGAGGAGAGGAGAGGAGAGGAGAGGAGAGTGGAGGAGAGGAGAGTGGAGGAAATGTTCTGCAGACACAGCAGGTCAGGTAAGACAAAAGGAAAGAAAAGGGAGAGACAGAGGGAATCAGTGTTGTAGTGTAGGAGAGGACGGAGGACTTTCTCTGCAGTCTGGATCACACACACACACACACACACACACACACACACACACACACACACACACACACACACACACACACACACACACACACACACACACACATAAACACACACCCTCCTCTCCTCCCCTCATCTCCCCTTCACACTCACACACTGACACACAACCTTCAGACAAGCAGCCTGCCAAGTGCAGTTGGCTCAGCGCTCAACGGCGTTTAGAGAGAAACAACAACAACAACAACAACAACAACAGACTGTGAAACCTTCAGGTCACAGGAGTCAAACCAGCAACCTCTCAGTCCTCAACCCAACACACACACACACACACATAGGACACACACACACACATAGGACACACACATATACACACACACACACACACACACACACACACACTTACAGGCTCACTGTGGGCTGGAGTGTGTGACGCTCCCCACGCTGCGCTGAGCGGCCAATTAACCAGAAAACAAAGAGATAACCTTGTTTCATGCGCCCAGTCAGTCAGTCAGTCAGTCAGTCAGACCCACAGCTGAGACTAAACCTGCAGCTCCTCTCATCTGCTGCTTCTGGTCAAACCTAAAAGATTTTTATTTCCCCTACAAGGACTGAGAATCAATAAACACATGAGTGACACGAGCGGGTGGAGGAGTAGAAGTGGAGAGAGAGAGAGAAATACGCACGACTCGTTCAGCTGCTCCACCGCTCATAGTTCGCGGTGTTAAACCTGCAGTTTCTCATGAATATCACATCAAACCGCTTCAACTTCGCCTTTTAGCCTATTTTTATTTCTCTTTCCCCCCCACACACAACCACACAACCACACAACCGAGCACTGATGCGCAACCGATACGCACTGAATCCGGCAGACACAGAAACACCGCCGGAGCTCTCTCTGTCTCTCTGTCTCTCTCTGCCTCATTTAACATAACAAGTGGATAAGACAAGAGAGAGAGAAAAAAAAAAAAACAACTTAAAAACTAAACAAAGCTGCCTGCGGATAACACAACCCGAGCAGGCAGGGACTCGCTGGGTGACGGGAGGATGAAGCCGCGTTCAGAGCAGCTGCTCCGGGGGAAAGTGGCTGCTCACCTTCTGCGGTTGTCCCGGCCGAGCTGGAGAAGAAGGAAGGAAGAAGGAGAAGACGCAGCAGCAGCGCGGTGACCTGAGTGATAGTAATCCAAGCGACTCTTGATTTAGTCCCCAGATCCATGATGATGATGAGGAGGATGAAGAGGCTGCAGAGAAGCCCGGTGGCTGCCGGAGGAGAGAGACGGCAGACCTCTCCTCTCCAGCTCCAAGAGAGATAGAGAGATCTCCTTCTCCTCACACCCCCGACTGGAGCAGAGAGATGGAGGGAGGGAGGGAGGGAGAGAGAAGGAGAGAGAGAGACTTTAACACGGTGTCACAGCTTCAGTACCACCTCCTCTTCCTCCTCCTCCTCCTCTCTCGGTATTTTTTTAGGATCCGCTGCCTGATGAAGACCTATTGATCTCTGTTTGGCAATAATTAAAGCAGAAGTAAGCGATATTTTTGTGTTAATATTAGTCTTAAATAGGGGCAATTTTTACTTTTTGGGGGCCTGAAGGCAAAACAAGCACCCAAATATAAGTTAAAGCAGAAGTAAGGTGAATGTTTGTGTTAATATAAGTCTTAAATAGTTGTATCTTCCGACAGCAATCACTTCTATAGAGTGTTTGGTCTGAAACACGGGTCTGTCAGTCACTCTGCTCTGCTCTGAGCCCAGGAGAAAACTTTCCTTGTATCCTACAACCTTTATCCAATGAGGAGAGAGAACGGCATAAAGGGGCAGTCCTCTCTGTGTGTGCAGCCAAGGGATGCGCCTGAATGTGGTGACGTAGGGACGAGGACCAATAGATCCATGACGAGGGCGGGGGCTGCTAACTCCATCTGCTGACAAGACGTTATGGTGCGTTCAAGGCAACCCGTAACTCGTGTTTTTCCGACCTGTGAAGTGGTACCAGTTCGATCTGGTACGACTTCACGGGTCAGAAGTTACGAGTGGCCGTTATAGTGACTTTCACAGGTAAAACAGGTCGGAGAAACACGAGTGGGTTGCCTGGAACGCTACAAAGTCGTAAGTCGTGACTTGAAGCTGTAATTTACGGTTTCAAAAGCCTGCCTGGAACGCAGCATTAGCCAAAACCACCGGATCGCTTACTTCTGCTTTAAACAGTCAGATTAATAACAGCTGTTTGGTTCAATGTTACACGTGTACACATCTTCAAATCACTTTTTTTTTGTAGCTTAAAGGGATAGTTCACTCAAAATTCAAATTGCACTCATTATCTCCTCCCCCTCATGTGGACTAAGGGCTGGGAGAAGTTTCAGAGTCCTCCGTGGCTTCTCTGAGTTACAGCGGGGCTCCGTGCAGCACTGCATGTCCATATAATGGTTGTGAATGGATACCACTTTTCTTCGTAACAAAAAGACACACCAAAAAACATCCAGATACCTCCATGCTGCTGGTCTGTAATGTCCCTCTTGTATTGAAGCCCCGACATGAGAAATTGTCCCGAAAAAAATTAAATAAGTCTATGTTTCAAGCTTGTTTGTAGCGGAAGCTTCTCGAAGCTCCTCTTCCTGGTCCGTCAGTGCAATTACTGACTCGGCACAAATCTCGCGAGATTTAGGAAGAGGACTTTCCGCTACAAACAAGCTTGAAATATAGTTTTATTTAATTTTTTACAAGACGGACATTACAGACGAGCAGCATGGAGGTATTTGGGTGTTTTTTGGTGTGTCTTTTTGTTACGAAGACAGTTGGTATCCATTTGCAACCGTTATATGGACATGCACTGCTACGCCGAGACCCCCTGTAACTCAGAGAAGCCACGGAGGACTCTGAAACTTCTCCCAGCCCTTAGTCCACCGCAATTTGAATTTTGGGTGATCTATTCTTTTAAAGTCCCAGTGTGTAACTTATTTGTCTTTTTATCAGCAAAAATCAAACCTGTCTTTCATAAATCCGTATTTCCCTGAAGGTGAATCACAGCTGCATCCAAATGAAAGCTTTCTGGTTCCTTAGACTGAGTTGTTACAAGTCGTTACAAACACATAAGTGGGCGACGCACCGAACCGAGGCGGCCATGTTGCATCCTGACCGTAGGTAACCACGGAAACGGCCTGTTAAAACCGTCACCACTGTGTAGTGTGAGGAAGGACGGAGGCACTAGTGTTGCATTCAGGTGCAGCCAGGCAGACGGCCGTCGGCAAACCAACCGGATGTCATTTTACATGATTTTATCACCATGACAACATATTGTCTCGCCTGTATTGTTTTGCCTCGTGCTGGCGGACCACTTGTTTACATAGACGCTTGTTTATCCTGTTACATGCAGCGTCTGTTGTCTGTCTGACGTCTGCCCGATTTCACGTGAATGCAGCATCAAGAATATGTTAAGATATGCAACCGCACCGCTAGATGGGGGTAATACCTACGTATTATACCTTTAACATGCATGCATTTCACAGCCCTTTGGATTCAGAAGAACTATCAAGGATTTTTACCTTGTGTTTCATTTTTACCAGCTTCAGACTAATTGTGATGTTAGAAACATGACTTGTAGCTTGTTAGAGGGAGAGTGGAGGCTCTCTGCCTCCCTCACCGCTGCTGGAACCAAACCTGCGATCAGAGCGGACAGAGCGGACGGGCCAGCGCAGTCTGTGCCACCGCGAGTCCGTGACACAAATGTGTCCCGTATCGTCATCTCTTATGACAGACAGGACGACATAAATGTGCACATCATAACATTTACATGATAATTCATCAATCTACTGATTGATTATCAAAAGCTCGTTGAAAACAACTACACACGAGTCGACAGGAGGAGGGTGAGGAGCAAACAGCGGAGAAGTGACCGGACTAAGGACTTTGATCAACATTACGTCTCTAATTAATTAATTCACTCATAAACTGTGTAATAAGTGGGATAATATAGAGTTAGTCTGTTGTTATAGAGATATAAACCCAGACAGGATGTATGAAACCCTGTCATTTTGTCAAGAAACTGTCATTTCCATCCTGTGGTTTGCATGCTGTCATATGAGGAGACCTGTCACATCGGACACAAATATGGCGGCGGTCCCTTCAACGTGACGTCACTGCAACCCATGAATATCTACTGATCATTACATGATGCAGCTTGATGCAGGAGGTTCTAGATCGTCCTGGACCTTCCTGGTTCTGGAGTCGCCAGGACACTCTCCTCTTTGAATCTAAACAACAACAACAATGATGATGCACTCTGTGACCAAAATGGCTGCTGTCAATTATTTCCCCTCCATCCACGACAACGACGTGGTGGAAAACAAGGACGTGTGGCGTCGCTTTGCCCTCAGACCCAAACACTTCAGCTCTCCATCTCCATCTGCTGCTGCTGCTGCTGCTGCTGCTGCTGCTGCTGCTGACAGAACCACCAGCTCAGAAGAAGCTCAGCAGCTCCAAGCTTCTTCTCCCACAGCCTCCACTACTACAACTACAACTACAACTACAACTACTACTACATCAGCATGGGGCTGTTTGGTTCTGCCCGAGTACCGACCTCTGGACGCCTTCAGCGCCGCGGCTGCAGAGGATCGGGGTTCGGCTTCACAGAGCGAGGACGAGGAGATGTGTGAGCTGCTGATCAGGATGAAGGAGATGGAGCTCCGCTGCATGATGGAAGACACTCCTGTTATCTCGCCACGTAAGAGACAGAGAGAGAAAATCACCTGTGCTGCTGTTAGACAATTTAATAGCCTGGAAAGTCAATAGTGCTTGTTGTTGTTGTGTAAATCATGGAATTAGAGAGTTTGCAGCTCACCTGGCTCATCCTGGAAGCACACAGGAGAAAAGAAGTGATGTTGTAGAGTCTTATTTCTTTCATTTTTGCTGTTTCAGATACTTTTCTGAGGGACATCAAGTGGTACAGGATGAACCAGAGGAGGAGAAAACGGAAATGAAGAGACAGATGGACAAACATCATCGTCACATCTTATTGATTCAATATTTCCAATTACCAGCATTAAATGCTTACAATCTGAAGCACTATACCCAACTGACTACAAACACTTCACTGAATTTAAAGGGGAACTTTGGTTTCACTAACCCTCCTCTCAGCCATGTTCATTTGTTTACAACGAAGCTGACGAGAAATCAATCCATGGAGCGGTGGAGAGCGTTATATGTTACCATGTGTATATCTGTGTAGTCTTATCTGTCATCAACAAGAGATTACGTTTGTGTCACGGTGCCACAGAGCCTCTGATCTTACCAGGTTGGTTTTCAGTCAAGAGACGCTCCATTCTCCCTGGAACTAGTTACTAGTCATTGGTTTAACCAGAACTAGGACTCTGAAACTGGTTCATTAAGGTAAAAATCCTGCGTAGTTCCTCTTTAACTTTTCCTGAACGCAGCTTTGGCACGTCGTAAAGATCTGGAACTTCCTGTGTTGAAGGTTCGTCAGTGTTTGAGTGACTATAATTAATGTAACGTATTCATGGCTGAATACAAAGGAGGCCTTTGGCACATCCCCCCCCCCACTGAGCCCCCCCACCGGGGCGTCTGGGTTCAGCCCCTCTGAGCTGCTGCCAACGTGTGATTCAAACAGTCAGTGGATATGAGTCAAGATAATCAATCAACCTACCAGAGGATAAAGCTGTAGACCCTGATAGCGACAACCTGCTCTGAACTCAGACGATGGTTTCGGGGTGAAACTCAATCAAAACTTCAGCTACATGCATCCGACACTCATTAAAAAGGTCGGTAATTACAACTCTGCAGTATTAACACGGGCTAATTGCTGCTGTCAGGGAAATATTGAATATACTATTATATTTTTTTGCTTCCGGCAAATAAGCATTCACAGGTTATTAACCAATTATCAACCAATTATCAACCAATTCCTCTTTGATTATTAAAGCAACTTTTTCTACATCTCAAAACACAAAGAAATTATAGATTATCAGTCAAATAAGTTTTGTGCAGCATCTGATTCATTCACGCTGCTCCGAGTGGCTGATTATACCGGAGTCACATGTGCAGCACGCAGGATGGATGTGATAATACTCAGCTTTCATTAAGTGGGTCTGAAGATTAAATAACTTATGGTCTTATGGCTCCTGCTAATGCATCTGGGCTGAGCGCTGCTCTTCTCCTCTGACACCCAGTATTAATCTGTGACTCATTTTTAACAGTGCGGGTGGAAAGATGCTAAAACATGCTCGTATATTTGATGCATCATGTGATGTCAGAGCGTCTCAACAAATGTCTACGACAGAAACACCAACACCAGGTGTGTTTCCTTCCACATGTTTACAATTCAGGAATATCAATACCAAAAAAAAACATCCAAGGTGTAAAAGTTGGTGTATCGATAAAAACAAAACACACAAACAAACAAAAAAAAAGAGCAATGGAGGCTGTTGTAGCCATCTGGTTTGCTTAAAACATAATTCTTAGTGGCTGCACAAACACCAGTTATGGTTACATATGTTGACTTTTTGAAATTTTGAAAACAAATGCACATGGCCGAGAGGAGGGTTACTGTAGCAACACAGAGGAAAAGCGACCGGATTTGCATATTTCCCCTTTAACAAATTAAAAGTGCACGCGCCCTCTTGCATCTCGGCAGACAAAGACACACACAGAGAGGACTGCCCCTTTATGCCGTTCTCTCTCCTCATTGGATAAAACTTGTAGGATACAAGGAAAGTTTTCTCCTGGGCTCAGAGCAGAGCAGAGTGACTGACAGACCCGTGTTTCAGACCAAACACTCTATAGAAGTGATTGCTGTCGGAAGATACAACTATTTAAGACTTATATTAACACAGAAATATCACTTATTTCTGCTTTAAATTGGTCTTCAATTGACGGCACACTGAGCTGCAGCCTACAGTATTCACCTTTCAGTCAGCGCAGTATGCCAATAAACAGATAAACATCGGCCACTGGCATTAGTATTTTCTGATGTCAGTCAACAAGGTGAAAATTGGCCGATGCGTCCCTAATAGTGAGCAGGGCCGTTGTCTAGGGGAGAAAGGTGATGATAACTCTAGGGGCCCAGCGCCCAGTGGGGCCCATAAAAAACCCCAGTAGTCTAATCTTTGTATGACTGATTTATTCTGCGTAAGACCCTGACTAATACTCATAGTACACTGTAAAAACTCAACATCTTTCCAAGAATATTTGTCTTATTTCTTGTCCAAATGTCTCATTTCTAGTCAAAACTAATCTCTTTCCACTTAAAATAAGACTCATTACCTAAAAATTAACTTGTTTTTAGATCATTTTCACTTAAATTCACAATAAATAGAAAAATCTGCCAGTGAAAGCAAGTTTTTTGTGCTTGTAATAAGGAAGAAAAACTTGCTCCACTATCAGATTTTTTCTACTTCTCTACATTCCAAGTGAAAATATGCTTGAAAGGAGTAAAAAGTGTCTAAAAACAAGCTACTTTTAATATGATGTGTCTTATTTTAAGTAGAATGAGATTTGTTTTGACTAGAAATGACATTTTGACTAGAAATAAGACAAATATTCTTGCTCAGATACTTGAGTTTTTGCAGTGTAATGCTGCATTAGCATCAAAACAAAGAAGGCTAAATAAAAAACAATAATACACACGTAATCTAAGAAAAAAAAGGAAAAGTTAGGGGGAGGGGCCCACTTTAGTATTCTTTAAGGGGGCCCAGAATTCCTAGCAACGGCCCTGATTGTGAGATTTCTGTTGTGTTTCCATATTTTCCTCTGCTCAAGGTTTGACTGTCGCTCTTGTAATGACATCATCCTGTTGCACCACCAACTGTTTCAACTCCTAATTATGTTCGCAACAGTGATGGCTAGGGGGGAAAAAAAGCACTAAATAGCACAAATGTAGCCTTTTTTATGTTACAATGTGTTATTAATTTGGATGGAAACTGTGTTAGTAGCTCCTTTACAAGCCGAGAGTGAACGCAGCATCGGGTTATTATTACAACAGGTGGGTTAAAGCAACAATGATTCAACGCGCAGCAGGAGTTTTCAGTCCCAATTTGTGTAACACAGAAGCGCCTGGGGACGAGGCGTCACGTTGTCAGATCAGGTCCGGTGCTGGAAACCAGCTGAATTCATCTGAGAGAGAAGAGAAGAGAAGAGAAGAGAAGAGAAGAGAAGAGAAGAGAAGAGAAGAGAAGAGAAGAGAAGAGAAGAGAAGAGAAGAGAAGAGAAGAGAAGAGAAGAGAAGAGAAGAGAAGAGAAGAGAAGAGAAGAGAAGCTTCTGGTTTTCACTGAGCCGAAGATGAACAGTTCAGAAAAACAGAAAACAGAGAGGAGAAGGGAAGGGAAGGGGGGGAGTCAGCGGGGGAGTCAGATAATGAAACCCCACAGAGAGCAACGGACAGCAGGGGAACGGGACGACACACTAACACACACACACACACACACACACAGCCTGCAGCCCTGTGGACACGCTGCACACAGAGAAACCAGCTGCTTGTTTAATGTTCAAATCAGATGGGTGAGAGATCTTCTAATGATCTGAACCTGGGACGAGCCGCGAGGACGAGAAGCAGCAGCGAGCAGCGATCTGGTGGCAGAAAAGATTAGAAACTTAACGCTGCACGCTGAGAATCCAACGCAAACAGACACACACACACACACACACACACAGTGGGAGAGTTAAAGAGATTTGGGTTAAATGGGGGATTAACAGTTTTAGTAACTAGTTTTTGTAAAGTTCTGTATTTCATTGATGGAAAAAAAAACGAAAAATACCAAAAGAAAGGAAAAGAAACTGCACAATTAGAAAGTGGAGCTCACTTGTTGCTGCATCTTTCAGGTCTGATGAAAAAAAATCTCTTGGCAGTCATGAGTGAAACTGAGCCACAAAGGGAGCGAGACAATCCAAAAAAAAAAAATCCTTTTACCTCTACACCTCTACAAGTCATGCTCTCAGAGAAGTGTAAGTGTAAAAGTTTTATTCCACACGTCAAAGACAATAAAGGAAGAACAAACCTGGGTGAAGCATGCTCTCTGCAGCTGCTGCGACCTCATCGGAGGAAAGTTTGGAGGTTTTTGACTGCAACAAAAAGAAAAAGAAAAAGAAAAACCAACATGTGATGACAGCAGGTTAGCAGTAAATAACCACAGGCCTCAAAGACCGACCGATCCAGAAAGACACAGTGTGGAGGTTTAACAGTCTGGGAGTGTGATCGGTGGCACCGCTCCAGAATGACAACATGGCCGAGAAATCAAAGTGACACAGGGAGATAATGGTGGTTTATGTCAGTTGTCCAGCTTCATTTGGACTAAATGTGAGACTGGATGGAGACTTGGGAGTCAGATAAGAAGAAGATCAATGCTATTCTGATGTCAGTCAGGTTGTGTCAAGCACTAGCTCTGAATAAAAACTGTTTTATTATTTTTAAGAAGGGAGAAACAGCTGGTTCTCTTAAAGATGAACTATGCAGGATTTTTACCTTAACTATGCTACATTTTTACCTTAATTAAACAGCTTTGGAGTAACTGTGATGGTTGAATGACTTGTTCCAGTCACTCAAACGCTGACGAACCTTCAACACAGGAAGTTCCAGGTCTTTACGACGTGCCAAAGCTGTGTTCAGGAAAAGTTAAAGGGGAACTATGCAAGATTTTTAGCTTAACTATGCTACATTTTCACCTTAATGAAGCAGCTCCAGCTCCAGAATGGAGGCTCTCTGCCTTCCACTGAGTGTCTCTTGGCTGAAAACCAACCTGGTAAGATCAGAGCCTCCGACCCGTAATCTCTTGTTTATGACATGTAAGAATACACAAATATAAGAGGTAACATCATACATGATATATAACCTTATCCACCGCTCCATGGATTGATTTCTCACCGGTCTCATTGAAAACAAATGCATGGTGAGATGCATAGTGAGATTAGCAAAACAGCAAAAAAGCGAACACACAGATTTCATTTGTAAATTGGTAAATTTGTAGCTTGACATTTACACCCGTCTTGCTTCTGCAGTGATTAAATAAATTAAACAATATCTGCTCCCTACGTGACAATTTTATTTATAATGGGCTTTTACAAAACCTGAAGTTTTAATATCGTTTGGGTTTTAACTGCTGTTGCAGCTTTATGCTCAGCTAGGCGAACCACTATTTATTCTGCTCTGACATTATAATCAATAACATGCAAATCTAAGAATATTGAGCAATATTATTTATTAGCTACGTAATGTTAAAGGAAAAAAAGTACGTTTAATTTTACATTTTTGGTGGTTGTCCTGTTCTTAGACTTATTTTAAGCATATGTTGGTGGGCGAACGTGAACTGTGTACGTTTTGATGAGTGTGTGCGTGAGATGTTTTATGTTTATACCTTGAGTTGTGTGTTTAAGGCAGTGATTTTAAATATCATTATGTATTTATTACAATAAAGTGATGTTAAAATCTTGAATCTGATGATGAGTGGTTTCAAACTTCTCAGCGTATTTCCAAACAGTTGAACGCGACACGGTGCCGGTTCGGGTTCATTTCCCACAGTTTGCTCAGACTGCAGCACCTTCCTGTTGGAGGATGAATGTTGCGTTCAGGTTCATCAGTTAATTAGCGCCTCTGGAGCCCAGATGGTTTCCCTCTCTCACTCGGCCAAATGAGCCGCACTAAAAGTCCCAAAGTGTTCAGAGATTGAATCAATTGTTCAAAGCCTGCTGTTATTTGATTGAGCACTCATTCAGCCGCCGACTCCCAGCGGGGTCCAACGCTACATCCATCCAAAAAATAAATAAATAAAATAAGAAAATCATCCATTTCTCTATGAAAGCGTTCAGAGGAAATGTTCTGCCTCTGACCTGCCAAGTCAGCCGATCAGAAGCCGGCCTCGGTCAGATTTCAAACCAGCGATCCCAGAGAAGAAGAAACACGTTACTTCTGCATCGCATAGTAATTAATGGAGTGTTTTTTCCTTCGCCACGGCAACTAACAAAAAAAAACCAACCAAACAGAGGCCCTCATCAAACTCATCAAAAACACAATCCAACAACTCCACAACGCTCTGGTGGACAAGTTGTGAGCTGCACATTCACCACGCTATGAGATAATAACACAACGTTACCACACAGAGTTGTTTTAGAGGGAAATGCATGTTGCCTTCAGGGGCAGTTTTTCGGCAAACATACATTTGCATCGAAAATGTGCAGCTCACAACTTGTCCACCAGAGCGTTGTGGAGTTGTTGGATTGTGTATTTGATGAGTTTGATGAGGGAAACCAAGAAATCCCATAATGAGCCTCCGTAGCGTAGCTCTGAGCAGCTCATGGCTCTGCTCCGCCGTTCTAAAAACAGCTTGCACCGACAATTAAAGGTAACGAACCTACTGCTATGACTATAGGGACTATGGCAATGGGCCAATATGCCAAAATGTTGAACTATCCCTTTAACTTGCATTGTAGTTTTAATGAAAGCACAACGTTTCGGTCCCTTAGACCTTCGTCAGGTTATGTTTATACTGCATTTAAATTGTTTGACAGCACTGGTCTTCTCCTACACACCTGTCTGCCTTTGTAGATGTGCAGAAGTTTTTAGTGACCTAAGATTCAAGAGAAATGTTCTTATAAAGTTGTCGTGTCTTTGACGTGAGGGCATTTTTACAGCAAATTATTATTTATCACATTCTCCTGGAGATGATATTAAGATGAAAGAAGAAAGACTCAGGTGCATAATTTAAAACAGAGACGCTTCATTTGGAAAGAAATCAACTCCTTTCAGATTCTGTGAACTGTCATGATGATGATTGACAAACTCACTCAGGTAGGAAAGTAAATCTAATGACCTCGGAGCTCTGTTAGCGCCGGTTTTTATTTATCTTCTGTCTGAGTATAAATGCTCCACACAAAACAGTTTGCAGAAAGTTTAGAGACAGGAGCTTAATGCCTTTTGTCAGATTAGTGACTGATAATGAACTCTTTAGTGAAACTCTACATTGAATCAGATGAGCTACAATCCAGAAAACAAAACACAGCACGCTTACAAAGTCATTGTAACTAATCCTGTGAGTTGACTGTTCACCAGCAAACATGTAGAACATCTAGAGCTCCAGGTGAAAGCAGAGGAGAGGAGGATGTTTGGTCGAGTCACAGCCACATTGAGCTCAGTAAAACACTTGTTAGTTGACAACAGAGGCTTTAAAGTCTCTCAGTGTCTCTGACATTTTGCTGATGAATGATCTGAGCTGCAGCCTCGTCTTTTCCTTCACACTTGTTGTATTTATGTTGAATAGCAGATGGAGCGAGCTGGTGACCGACGCTCCCTGACTCTGCTTTATATTCAGAGCTGCTGGAGGCCTGCTGCCCGGCCGGCCGGCCGGTTGGCTCAGACAGAAAAGAAAAGAGCACTCAGAGTTTCTTTCAGAGCGGAGCAGAGATCAAGCTGCTGGAAGCCCGAGGAGAGGCAGTGCATTCTGGGAAACGAGGGCTGGGATGACAAGGCTGCAGCTCAGTGTGTCGTCAATTGAAGACCAATTTAAGTCAAACACCTCTCGGAGTTATAGACACTGTCCATCCTGCTCTGCTTTTCTTTAAAGGTGTACAGAAATGGCCGTTTGTCCTGTTTGTCGCGCCGAGTTGTCACGAGCTGCAACACGAGTTTACCCGAGTAAGGAAAACAAATTTGATTGGTCGTTATGTGTCTCAGGCGTTTGTTTGACGAATGACGGATCCGATATCAGTGGCTGATGAATCGTGTACAGGCTGACGTATAATCCGTGCATCTGCATTATCCAATGTGAAAAAAACTACCACACTTTCATCCCGGATTTACTCAAAAATAGAATTTTGCACAAAGTTTGGCCTACATCGTCTGAAGTATGAGTTATCACATTAATTTTATGATCCAGAGTGGAATCAAATTCAATTTTCTTTTCTGTACAGCTTTAAAGCTTCGGAGCGGAGCATGGGAGCCGGACTGTAAACGTTAATGTTGAACTTCCACATTTAAATCAAGACTGAAATCCAAACGAACAATCGCTCCAAACGAAGTCACATCACAGTCCCTGAAAGAGCAACTCATTCATGTAAACTGCTTCACATCTTTACAGGTGTTTGACCTTTAAACTTCAAATGTTGAGTTGCAGATATTTAGTCAGAATACAAGTCGAAACATTAACAAACATTAAAGCTCTATATCAAAAAATGTAAACTTGTTCTTGTCCGTGAACACGTGAAATACGACTAATCTGAGACCAGTCCTCTCTTCTCTCCTTTTTCACCTTTACGCTTTCTAGTTCCTGTTGTAGTTATTTAGAGATAATGAATTCACACATTTTATTTTATTTTGGCAGAGCAACACAGAAAGTTCCTACTGGGCTTTCAAAGTCACGCAGCGCTGGCCGCCAGCCAGCACACTCTGATAAAACAAACTAGTCTTGTTTCTAGTTTTATGTTTCTCTTTTTATTCGGCCTTCATTAACTGCAGAGGAAGTCTCTTAAAAGGACCCGAAGCAACGTTTAAACTCTGAGACCTTACACATGCCCTGAACCTTTTTCTTCTGGTTAATAAATTATATATTACATCTATTAATTCACCCAAAAAAAACACAGCTCCTGATGATGCAGCAGGACGGAGGGTCTGGCTGTGGGAGGCCGAGTTAACAAACCTGCTCCAAAACTACATGGCGCAGTCGGACAGCGTGAGAAAAAAGCATCGACTCACAGCAGTATATCCTTGAGCATGGCTGCAGCAGGTTTCAAGAATATTTGTCCTATTTCTAGTCAAAATGTCATTTCTAGTCAAAACAAATGTAATTCTACCTAAAATAAGACTCATCACATTAAAAAGTAGCTTGTTTTTAGACACCTTTTTTTTCTTTCTTTTTTTACTTCTTTCAAGCATACAGTATATTCACTTGAAATAAGTAGACAATCTGATAGTGGAGCAAGTTTTTCTTTCTTATTACAAGCACAAAAAACCTACTTTCACTGGCAGATTTTTCTACTTATTTCAAGTGAAAGTTAGTTATTAGTTTGAAACAAGTGAAAATGATCTAAATCAAGTTAATTTTTAGGTGATGAGTGGAAAGAGATTAGTTTTGACTAGAAATTAGACATTTTGACAAGAAATAAGACAAATATTCTTGGAAAGATTTTGAGTTTTTGCAGTGCAGATCCACATGGGCAGCGAGATGTATGCAGCAGCAGCAGCAGCAGCAGAGCCAGGGATGAGCAGGTAAGCTGGGGGGTTTAAGTAGCCCGCCATATTTGGAGGAGGAGAGCGTGTGACTGTCTCTGTCAAACATTGCACACTCCCGCATTCTCTCCAGAGCAGAAACCATCATCAAGGACAATTCACACCCAGGTCATCATCGGTTTGAACTGTTGCCCTCTGGCAGGCGTTATAGGTCCACCAAATCCAGAACCACCAGATTTACAAACAGCTTTTTCCCAAATGCCATAACACACTTAAACAAACACAGATGACAACCCCCCCAGCCACCCTCTCATTCATGAACATTTACGGTTGCACTTTGCATTTCTTGCACTTTCTGTATTGATGTTGTTGGTTTTATTTATTGTTTTATTGCTTTTACTATTTTACTATTTATTGATTGCATACCAAGTGGAGTAGCAACATCATTTCATTGTACTGATGTATAATGACAATAAAGGCTTTCAATTCAACTTTCAATCAGCTGATCAGGACTGAGTTGTCTGCCTGAACTACAGTAGCTCCACAGGCTTCGCATCACTAAGTCCCAAAGGGAAATTCATACAACTTGTTCTTCCTTTTGCTGCTTTCTAGCTTTTCATGAATTTCTGTATTTGCCCAAATCGCCATCAAACACTACGTTTCTTCAGCAGACCACAACAAATTATTTTTCTCCAGGTTGTCAGTCGCTGTCCTCTCCTCTCCTCTTCTCTGCTCGTCCTCACAGTTTATAATAATACAAAGACACTGATGATGCCACAGTTCACAGGGAAGAACCAACTATTTCTTCTTTTCTGGTTCTGAACCTGTTGTTGTTGTTTTCAGTCTGAACGAGCCGGCCGGGTCAAACTTGGGTTAGGGAACCAGAACCGGTACAAACCCATATCAGTGAGGTTTCCCCCGTCCTCTGCTGCCTGTTACAATACACCCTGACCTCTCTGCTTCACACCTCGTCTTGACCGGCTGGCCCAGTCAACAGGAACTGTCTGCAGTGGAATTAAAGGACAATTCCAGGCGAATTCAACTTGGGGGTGTATATTCCTATCATTTTAGGTCTAAAAGAAGGAATCTGAAGATTTTCAGTTTACTGTCTCCTGTTTTGCGGTAGTTGTGTCTGTCCCCGCATCGCCACGGCAGCAATGAATGGGAGCAGATTGAAGTTCTGCTGCTTAGGCTGTTTCCAGCCCTCAAAGCCGCTATTTTTTTCCACAGACAGCGTCAGATGGCTACTCAAACATGCACCCAGAAGTTTTTTTTACTTGAAGCAAGTAAAGAGTTGATATTCCTGTGTTTATGACACAAACGGGAGCTTCCCACTGCACCTGAACACACCGAGCGTCAACTTGGGTCTCACGCGAGACTCTGGGAGACTTTGAATTAGATCTAGTTTTACAAACATGTCGGCTTGTTGAAGTAAATAAACTTCTGGCTGCATGTTTGAGTCTCCATCTGATGCTGTCTGTGGCTTTGAGGGATGGAAACAGCCTAAACAGCGGAACTTCCATCCACTCCCATTCATCGCTGCCGTGGCGACGCGGGGACAGACACAACTACCGCAAAACAGGAGACATTAAACTGAAAATCTTCAGATTCCTTCTGTTAGACCTAAAATGTTAGGAACATACACCCCCGAGTTGAATTCACCTGGAATTGTCCTTTAATGAAAACCAAGAGGTAGATCTACGCTTATAAACCCAAATGACTTGGACATCCCTCTTCTGCCCTGCGTTTAATAAGTGACTTTAAAGGCTGGAACAAATGCCCGCTGCGTGACGGTACCAGCGATATTCTGTATCAGCTTCCCGCAGCTCTTCATTGAAGCCATGATTCATTAAAATTACATGATGTTCCCACTGAGAGCCCACGTTTTTATTTTTTTACGGCAGCACCATAGTATTCCAGATGACTTGTGTATCATTTTACAGCCATTATGCTCCAGATTCATCCAGACATGTTCGCCTTCGTCTTTAGAAACCCCCGGGCTCTGCATTAGAATTTAAAATTAATCTCAGTGGGTCTGAACAGTGTTTTGGCTGCACGGCATGAATCTGTATCGACGCTCACAGGTGCATCAGTGCATTTCAAAAGGTTAAAAAAAACAACAACAACAAGAAAAAAACAAGTAAAAAAGATATTTTTCTTTTTTTTATCAGTTCAAGTGGGAAAACAGTTTTTGATTTGCAAATAAAAAAAAGGATAAAAATAATAATTCTAATAAAGGCTTTCAATGACATAGCAGTTTCCGAATGTTGCCATGGTGAATACGCAGAGACAAGGTCGAGTATCAGTGAAGTGTCATTTTAAAGAAGAGGCATTTTAGTCACAAAAAAAACCCCTTCAGAATGAATTGGTTTTTCATTGTCTCCTTTCTCTTCTGACGTCTTCTTTAAAATGCACTTGTACGAGACATAAACGGTCTCAGTCTCAGTTTCAATGCACTTTGAAAACGTCAAACTGTCCCTTGACTCACGAGGGTTTAAACAGGGTCAGAATGTGGCACAGGTGGAAAAACCTGCAGCGACCGGAGCAATATGTGGATCGAAATTTGGACTGATGGGAAGTAGGTGGATAAGAAGCCAGCAGAGTTTGTTTTTTTTTAAACTTTCAAACAGGCCATTTATTACAAATATCTGTTTAGTTTTATTGTTTTTTTTAAAAGCAAATAAACATCGACCTGTATCTCTTATTTGTCTTTTTTGTGTTGTATAAAATACAAAAAAAGGTCATTGAATACCCGGCTTCTTTTCCTCAATACAAAACTCTATTTTCAATACAAAATAAACTATTCTGTGTTACACTGGAAGAACCAGAAGACCCAAAACAAATGTTACGCTAAACATCATCCAGATTCATTGTACTGACCAACAAATTCCTTGAAATAGATAAAGTAGGGGAGAGCGGGTCCGTGTACCTTTTGTCAGTTTGATATTCCGTTTTAATAAAAAAACGGGAAAACGGAAATACCGTGGTTTTTTCCTTTTTTCCTTTTCAAACAAAAACCAATAAATGAAAAAACAGAGTCGTTTTTCCGTTTTTGGTTTTCTGAATCAAAAACGAAAAACGAGAAAACCACAGTCAAATAACGGCCCGAATTTGGTTTTTGTAAATTCATTTGTTCGTTTTTCGTTTCATGTTTATCAATATAACGGCGGGCAGAACGGAAGCGGAAGTGAAACGTAATAACTTCAAAATAAAAGCGTGCTTATTTTCATACAGACTACCGTTTTCTTTGTACACTCTTTTTTTTTTTTTTTTTTACAGATTATGCTCGATATAGCCTACATTTATTTCAGTGAACTAAAGTATAGGCCATGTACTAGTGGTGTGTGTGTGTGTGTGTGTGTGTGTGTGTGTGTGTGTGTGTGTGTGTGTGTGGTGGGATGATACGTCACCAAGCGTAGTAAAATCAGCTGTTCTTCACCTGTGACCTGCTATTTTAGCTTATCGACATTCCTCTGGAGCTCAGTTTTTATTGTTGAAGCGCGTCCGGCCCTATTAGCCATTAATTGTTCCATCCATAGTCGCCCTAACAAGTAGGTTATTTTTAGCTGAGTGTGAATGCATATTGTGGGAAAGTTTTACCCTGCGAACGTCACCAGCAGAGGTCCCCATCACACACAAAATAAAAGTAGCGTGCTGCTTACTTTCATACAGCCAAACGTTCACTTTATAGCCTAGCTACAGCCCTACACCAACGTTAAAGGTACCATCCCGGGCGGCTGGATTTACTGGACTAACGATTTATTTTTCGAATCGCACACCCGCCCCTCCGTCCTATCAGGAATCACAAAAACCACGCCCCCATTGCTCGGCTCCAGCGCGTGTTCATTGCAGCCGGAGACTGTTGTATGTACTGCACCACAAGCAGGGCATCAGAGCGGCTACAGCAGGCTGCCGCTGTCATGTTCTTCTATGGGACAGACAGCACTGAGCTTGCTTTTGAACGGTAAAATATTAAAAAATAAATTGTACAAAGGTACATTTACAACTGTTACTGAATTATTGTACATAAATGTCAGTTCTCAAACAAAAGGCAAAATCTTTTTGCTTCAAGGTTTTATTTGTCAAGATTAGCCTGCCCTACAGTAAAAATACCTACATAGAATAAAAAGAGGAGTAAAGCAATATATTAAGTGGGAATATATAGGCTATATTTAACCCACATAGTTTTAAACAACGTTCAAAACACACACAGCCAGCACAACTAAGCACAAAGCCCGCTAGCTTAATGCTAACGTATAATGCAAAACCTCATAGACGGGCTAACAGAAATTAGCCCGCGGCAACCGACAGTAGCTGCATAAAAAATAGCAGCATACATAAAATAAAAGAGGAGTATTAAGCGGTAATATATATATTTAAGCTTCAAAGATGTTCAATCAAACCCACATAGTTTTAAACAACGTTCAAAACACACACAGCCAGTATCACAACTAAGCATAAAGCCCGCTAGCTTAATGCTAACGTATAATGCAAAACCTCATAGACGGGCTAACAGAAATTAGCCCGCGACAACCGACTGTAAAACTGCATAAAAAATAACAGCATACATAAAATAAAAGAGGAGTATTAAGCGGTAATATATATATTTAAGCATCAAAGATGTACATAGTTTTAAACAACGTTCAAAACACACACAGCCAGTATTACAACTAAGCATAAAGCCCGCTAGCTTAATGCTAACGTATAATGCAAAACCTCATAGACGGGCTAACAGAAATTAGCATTGTGGCAACCGACAGCCAATAAAGCTGCTAAAAGCTGTTTTAATTCTGGCTTTAGCACTGTTAACACGTCACAGTTTAATCCAGAGTCTGTGGTCAGTTTATAACCTTTGTTAGGAAATTTGCTCCGTTGTTTGGGAGAAGTGCAGAGTCTGTGTGAGCCCCCAGTACAGGGACCATGGCAGCTGTCACAGCAGCAGCAGCCACTCCACTGAGCTGATCTGCCGGGCGACCTCAGCAATCCCGAGGGAGAAAACGAGCCAAGTAACTTCTGACGGTCTTTCATACTTTCAATAAAAGTGTTAGGTTTTTGGGTGGTGGTTGATTAGGAGGTGCAGTTGGAGGTCGGATATCCGGCTGGTCCTTTAGCTGTGCCATGACGAATTCCTAGCTTTCTAGCTGCTGGCTGGCTGGCTGTGATGTACTGTGAAAAAGTGTAGCTACAATCAAAGTGCTTGCATAAGCAGAACAGCGTGCACGTTGACTGACAGACGGGCCATCCAACCAAAGTTGTCTGAGACTAATTTGATTGGTCGGCCAAATTTTAGTCCCTACTCCTTACACAGATGACCAAATTTCGTCATTGATATGTCAAACCACTAATAGCATCAATTACTGTCTAATACTTAACCGATATACTCAGATTTTTATATTTTTGCCACAAAATGAGCCGCCCGGGATGGTACCTTTAATTAAGCATTATACAACAGTTAGTTCCGACCATGAGTGCTGATATACAGTATAACAGCAGTGGGACTTTTTACAGGCATTATCACTCCGCTGTTCAGCTGGACAGTCCACCGGCAAAGCTAGCGCTAGTTTAGAATCAAGCGAGATGACTTCCGGTTTTCAAAATAAGACGAGGATAATACGGAGGCAATCGAGGTGTGTGTGTGTGTGTGTGTGTGTGTGTGTGTGTGTGTGTGTGTGTGTGTAACCATTGTTTATTGGCTGTTAGGCTACAGTGTAATGAGGTGTTTTCAACACTTTTTTTCACATCATTAAAGCAGAAGTAAGGGGAATGTTTGTGTTAATATAAGTCTTAAATAGTTCTATCTTCCGACAGCAATCACTTCTATAGAGTGGTGGTTACACCTATCAGGGCCTAATGCATTTTAAACAGGAAAAAGGCCTCCAGTTTTACTGTACAGTAACATCACTTTGGTTCATAACTTCTCTCAATACTTGGTACAGTTGACTTCAGGACCACGCTGGCTACTTCCTCAGTCATGATCAAACATTTTTACTGTATCATTTTGGAGAAATTAAGCCTCAAATTTGCATCTTTAGCTTCTTTTAAACAGGAAAAAGGCCTAATACTCCACATTTACTGTACAGTAACATCACTATGGCCCATAAGTTCTGACAATGGTTGGTAGAGTTGACTTCAGGAGTATCCTGGCTACACCCTCCGTCATTTTCAAACATTTTTAATGTATCATTTTGGAGAAATTAAGCCTAGAAGTTGTCTTTCCTTGGACTTGCACTGGAAAAGCTCTGTCATTTTAGAGAAATTAAGCCTCTAAATGAGAATAAATACCGAGCATAAGGCCTCTTTCTATGTAAAAATGGAACTGTATAGCTGAATTTCTCTAAAATGATGCAGGAAAAATGCTTAATAGTGGATCAGTGGGTTGTAAGGATGGTCCTGGAAACAACTCTATCAACTTTTGTCAAAAATTATGTATCATAGGGATTTTACATTTGCGTGAATATTGAGCAAAATTAATGGATTCATTTCTCAAAAATTATACAGTCCAAATACTTGACACTGCATGGGTGAGTAGTCAGGATATTCCCGAGGTCAACACTAACCATTGTCAGAACTTTAGGCCAAAGTGATATTACTGTACAGTAAAGATGGAACATTAGGCTTTGCAAAACTTTTTTTTTTTTTTTTTTTTTACAAATTTGAGGCTTAATTATTCTAAAATGATACAGTAAAATGTTTGATATTGAGTGAGGGAGTAGTCAGGATGGTCCTGAAGTCAACTGTACCAACCATTGTCCGAACTTATGCACCAAAGTGATGTTACTGTAGGCCTACAGTCAATATGGAGTATTAGACCTTTTTGTCTTGTTTAAAAAAAGCTAAGAATGCAACTTTGAGGTTTAATTTCCCCAAAATGATACAGTAAAAATGTTTGATAATGACTGAGAAAGTAGCCAGGATGATCCTGAAGTCAACTTTACCAAGTATTGACAGAACTTATGGACCAAAGTGATGTTATTGTACAGTAAAATGGAGTATAAAGCCTTTTTTCCTGTTTAAAAGAAGCTAAAGATGCAACTTTGAGGCTTAATTTCTCCAAAATGATACAGTAAAAATGTTTGATATTGAGTGAGGGAGTAGCCAGGGTGGTTCTGAAGTCATCTGTACCAACCATTGCCTGAACTTATGGACCAAAGTGATGTTATAGTACAGTAAATAAAGAGTACAAGGCCTTTTTGTCATGTTTAAAAAAAGCAAAAAATGCAACTTTGAGGCTTCATTTTTCCAAAATTATACATTAAAAATGTTTGATATTGAGTGAGGGAGTAGCCAGGGTGGTCCTGAAGTCATCTGTACCAACCATTTCCTAAACTTATGGACCAAAGTGATGTTATAGTACAGTAAATAAAGAGTATAAGGCAATTTTTCCTGTTCAAAAAAAATAAAATCAAAAAATGCAACTTTGAGGCTTAATTTCTCCAAAATCATACAGTAAAAATGTTTGGTAATGACTGAGGAAGTAGCCAGCGTGGTCCTGAAGTCAACTGTACCAAGTATTGACCGAACCTATGGACCAAAGTGATGTTATTGTACAGTAAATATGGAGTATAAGGCCTTTTTCCTATTTAAAATTCATTAAGCCCTGTTAGGTGTAACCTCACACACACACACACACACACATACACACACACAGACACGCCTGTAAACTCATGGTCGGAACTAACTGTTGTATAATGCTTAATTAACGTTGGTGTAGGGCTGTAGCTAGGCTATAAAGTGAACGTTTGGCTGTATGAAAGTAAGCAGCACGCTACTTTTATTTTGTGTGTGATGGGGACCTCTGCTGGTGACGTTCGCAGGGTAAAACTTTCCCACAATATGCATTCACACTCAGCTAAAAATAACCTACTTGTTAGGGCGACTATGGATGGAACAATTAATGGCTAATAGGGCCGGACGCGCTTCAACAATAAAAACTGAGCTCCAGAGGAATGTCGATAAGCTAAAACATAGCAGGTCACAGGTGAAGAACAGCTGATTTTACTACGCTTGGTGACGTATCATCCCACCTGACAAACTGACAAAAGGTACACGGACCAGAGCGGGGCACAACCTAACAGATTTTGTTTTGGGTAAATACAGATGTATTTGAGTTAGATTTTATTTTTTTACACAAGCAACATACACATCTCTACTACAAATGAGCACTGGAAGTTTGTTTCTAGAACTTACCATTCTTTTACAATTTCACCACAGATGGAGGAAGTGAAACGTTTGGTTGTTTTTATCAAGGGTGCAAACCCGTCACACACTGTTTTGTTTTTATTTTTATTTAATTTTCATCTTAATTTTTATTTATGTTTTGTGTAATTTATTTGTTATGATTGTGCTTGCTCAGTTTTTTGACGAGGTGACAAAATCATGGAAGGAAAAAAAAATAATAGGCCTATATATATTATTTTTTAATTATTAATAATTCAAATTATTATGGACACTAATGACCTATTTTGCATTTAAAACGGCTATTTTCGCCAAAAGGTGAAGTTTGCACCCCTGTTATGTCGAAGACTACATGAGGGGTTAGTTGTAACACAGTGTTACAACTAACCCCTCATGTAGTTTTTTTACTCTTGCCTAGCTAGCACTGGCTAGGAGCTAGCTATAAGCTTTAGCATGGTACCATTTCTTAGCTAAGAAAACGCTGAAAAAGATGATATAAGAATGGTTTTGGGGACTTGCACACATGCTTCAGCAATCAAAAAACTAGCGATATGGAAAAATATACTTTCATGGCGCTAAAACACACTTTCGCGCAAATCGCAGCGGGATCTTCTGAAACTCCTCCACATAAAAGTGCTAACTAATACGGACCTGTGGCCGGAAGTAAGTCCAGAGTAGTTTTTTTATTCCTCAAAGTGCATCTGGAGACCCGGGAGGTCGGTTCGTAGTCCAGCCAAAACTTTGTATGAGAGTCAGTAGCGCCAGACACAAAAACGTCCATAAAACTACACAAAAACCATTTAATATTCCTCCTCACTGCTCGTCCACTGCAATCCAAGTGTCCTGAAGGGAGATAGTCCAGAGTTTACTGGAAACAACGTCATTTAGGACATTTTTACAGCCTAAACAGTCCTGTATTGAATTTTTCTGGGGCACGTGAACGTCAGAGCGCAATACAGGACTGTTAAGGCCGTAAAAATGACGTTGTTGCGAGAAAACTCTGGACTATCTCCCTTCAGGACACTTGGATTGCAGTGGACGAGCAGTGTGGAGGAATATTAAATGTTTTTTATGTAGTTTTATGGACGTTTTTGTGTCGGGCCCTATTGACTCTCATATAAAGTTTTCGTTTAGTTTAGTTTATTTATTTATTTCATTCATTTATCGAGCATAAAAACAAAGAATAAAATTAACTCTTGAATGAAAGGGAGCAGAAAGAAGCAAACTTATATAGTCTACCCCTTGTTACAAAGAATTAATTCACAAATTAGATAATACCTACAGTTTTCATTGGACTAGGAAATGGCCTCCTGGGTCTCCAGATTCACTTTGAGGAATAAAAAACTACTCCGGAGTATTCATCAGCATGAGGGGGAGTCACTAATGACTGAATTTCATTTTTTGGTGAACTATTCCTTTAAGACACAAAGTCGTAGACCATATCTGATCAGATCCATGAAGTTGAGGGAATGAACAGCTCTTATATATTATCTCCACGTCCTCCTCCAGATATCAATCCTCTGACGATCGACGATTAATCCAAGTCCTTATCTGAAGAAATTAAATCTAAGAATATCTAATATTAATCAGGGATTGACAAAAACACCTCAGAGCCATGCTGCACTTCAACGGCTATAATTACCTCTGCCGTCTGGATTTAATGAACTTCAGTGAGAATTAATGACCAAAAAAAAAAAAAAAATTCTTCTGCTTGGTCAAACCAGACTTGCCCTTTTTTTTTTTTTTTTTTTTTCAGGTGGCGTGTGTGTGAAGAGCGAAGAGGCCGATTGTTAGTGAGAGTTAGAGAGCCGCGGGTCTGGATAACTCGGCGTTGTTTAATCCTTACCTGACAGATGGAGTGAAGAGCCCGCAGGCTGCCGGTCAGATGATGAAGACAGCAGCAGGTTTCCTGGCTGAGTGGACTACAGATGAGCTGCTCCTCATCTCATCTGAGCCAGTGGAAGAGGTGAAGTTCTGTTGAGCTAAGAGCAGATACACGTCATTATTTTGTTAAAATAACGTCAGGACATATCTGTTACTGCAATTTAGGACTCTTTTCTAACCTGGCACATGGAAACTACAGTATTATTTAGAGAAAAAAAAATCAATACTTATAGAATAATAAAATTTAGGGATCGACCGATATGTTTTTTTTTTTTTAAAGTCAATACTGATTATCAGTAATCAAGGAAACCAATAACTGATATTCGTTTGCAGTAAAAATTAAAATTTTGGTGTCAAAATTTAGAATAACACACCTGAGTAGAGGTCTTCGGAAAAACCCGACAACCCGAGTTTGTCTCGGGGCTCTTATTGTGAAAGGCTCGGGGCTCTTATTGTGAAAGGCCGGGTCCTACAGTACCCGAGAGGACCCGGCGATTGGCTGTCACAGCTGTCAATCACCCCCCCCCCCCCCCCGGTTCGGGTTCGGAACTCATATTTACAATAACAGCTCGGGTCCAGTCGGGTCCGGGTACAATTTTCTCGAGTCCATTTGGGTTCGGGTCAAATTGGACCCGTGAAGACCTCTACACCTGGGATTAGACTGAATATTGACAATCTGTATTAAAAACGAATAACACAAATCAAAGCTAAAGAAGCACATTTTAAAATCAATTAAATTTTTCGGTAATCTGTGAAAAAATCATCATAAAAATTCCAAAAATCAGCTGACATTATCAGCCATGCTAATAATCGATTGATTCCTAATACAATTATTCATTATCATTGTACAAGACCTGAGAGTATCATTCAGATGTGTAGACTAGAAAACACTGACAAGGAGAGAAAGAGATGACCCTCAAAGGTCGGTGGTCTAACAAAAAATAAAAACATTACAGTTAATGTCAACAACTCAACTACTCCAGACCTCAGCTGACACATCCTTGAGAGATCTGAGTTGGACCTCGTAGCTAAAACCAATGCTTCCATGCAGCGTCAGTATCACACTTTTAAAAAACTGTGATAACTTTCTCAGCTCTGCAGTAGGAGAGGAAAACCAAAGCAATACCTGCACCGTATGTACAGGTAGAGTGACAGCTGTTGAGTAATGCAACAGAGCAGAGCAAGAATGACACACTGACTGGGTGTAAACTTTACAAACCAAAGTCTCGTCCTAAAGAGCTTCTCTCAGTCTGAATCCATCATGTATCACACCGTCAGCGCTCCACAGATGATTAACAGCTTTAACCTTCACCGCAAACATGAAAACAGTTCAAATTCAGTCTATCTGAGGTAGAGTGAGCTTAAAGGAGACAAGTTATGCCCCTTTTCCACAGATTAAAATAGTTCCCAGGTGTCTTACAGACATGTCTGTGACATGCTTTGGTCAAAATCCCCCAAGGATCAAACATCACAGCTCTTTTCATCCTCTCTAAACAGCCCTGTTCAGAACGGCTGCTTTCAGTGCCTGTCCCTTTAAATGCAAATGAACCACTGCTTGCCCCGCCCCTGAGGGAACAGCTCATAAAAAAACGTGGATTTAAACCTTAGGAGTCTAAAAATTACAGATTTTTTTTGTCAATTCTCACATTTTAGGGACCTGAAGGCAAAACAAACACCCAATTATATGTTAAAGAGCCTTCAGAAAGTGATATTTCCATAATACGTCCCCTTTAATCTCTGGGACTAGATCCATTTTTTCACGTTTAGCATTATGCTAACTAAACTCAGAGTTTAAGTTTAATATTCAAATGTCTAAAACCTTGCTATGTTACCTGACCTTCTCTCACTTGGTAGTGAACTCCTGTCTAAGGCTCTAAATATAAATGTTGTTTTCACACAACACACTCGGGTCAATAACGGTTAAAACAGCCTCAAAGCGTTTTGTTTGTTTTTAGTAATAGAACCAGGTCAGAGAAAAATCCTCCCTGCTTCACCCACTCCTCTCTCTCACACTCACACTCAGTTAAATAACAAAGCTTACACAAGTCTCATTATATTCAACTGTAAACAGCATTTTGTTTCATGTTTTCTTCTACATGGTGGTCATAGTTTAAGCTCACATACCAACGCTCCCTTCATCCATCCCTCTGATATTCATTTCAGACGTGAGGGTTCGTTGCTGTTTTTATTGTGACTAACGCTGACATGGGAAGGCTATGGACAAGAGAAACTAATTCTAAAGGACTCTAAAAGGTAAAGTGGTGTATAAATAGCTCAAAAAGCAGCTTTCTTTGGATTTTAGACATATTCATTACACATGTGAACGTTGCGTTTACGGTATTGAACTGATGCACATGCATTTACCACAGTAAGACAATATCCTCACTGCTGATCCATTTATCAGCCCTGAGCACTTACAGGAAAACATACGAGTTACCATGACGACGGTACATGTTATAGATGGGAGTCGTCTCCAGGAATCTCGATACTCCGCGAGGTAAAGAACCAAACTCTAATTCTGAAGAGCGCTGAGAGGATTTAATCAACTCGTCAGTCACAGCTCTTGGATAATTTGAGTGTAAATGAACCAGAGCTTCACTATTTTGGTGCATTAATGGTCTCATTAAAGGAGCAGCAGGGAAAAAAAAGAAGGGGGCTTTCATTAAACCTGAAAATAGCATTTCAATTCAACCCCTTCATTAAAAAATGTTTTTGAGAGGAAATTTGTCCCGAGCCCAAATCATCCGTTCAATTATGCCGAGGAAATGAATCATATGTAGTTCATAAATTACTTATGCACAGGAGTTGATTATGGGTTTACTTGGATTGATTTTGTGTGTGTGTGTGTGGCTGTGTGTGGCTGTGTGTTGTAATGTGTAATCTTTTCTTCTCAGTCTTTGCTGCCAGTGCTGTTCATCCTCACTGTCAGTGTAGCGACGGTTACGTTGTAGTACAGAGAGTAAAAAAAAAAAAAGCCTTATCCAAAATAGCTCAATTACCCAGAATATTGGCTGGTTAATGTGGTGTGCAGACGGAAAGAGAGAGCGGAGGAGGCCGGATAGAGGGAGGGATGGAGGGATGGAGGGATGGAGGGATGGTCAGCCAGCAGAGTCGGTGGAAGATGAAATTATTGTGGATGAATTCATTTCAGTGGTTTAATTTCCTGCCAATACTGTTTCTTGTTATTTGACACCAACAATTCAAAGCACAAAGCACAAAAACAGAGAGTTGAGCACAAACACAGATTGTTAATGAGAAACAGGACGACAAACCTGTTTTGTAAGAAGCAGCTGGATGACTGCAGGGTCTGCCTGAGGGCCCCGAGGGGGGGGGGGGGGGGGGGCCACAGGTAACACCGTCACATCCTTCAGGGCTTCTGAAGATAAACTGAACTCAGTCAGACTGCTGATCCAGATTCCCACAAACGAATCCTGCTGAGGCTCAGGACCCGGCAGGTCTGGAGAAAAACAGAAGAGAGGAACAAGTCCACAACCAGGTGTAACAGTTGTCTGCGTTGTGTTGTTTAGTTGCAAGAAGGACCGACACTCTCTTAGCTTCAGGACCGGACTTTTATTGCCTGGACAATGATACGGAAATGACTGGTCAGCTCACGGTCAAGCACAGCACTCGTTAGCACAGCTTTATGGAGGAAAATTAGCAAGTTAGCTTAGCCTTCGAGCTAAGGTCGCTAGTTATAAACATTACACAAAATAAACCCTCTGTAACACATTTAGTTACATGTAAAACTGTCACCAGCTTCCTGAACATAATATCATGATAACTGCATTATTACATTACATTGTTTACACAGTTTCAGTGGCTATAACGCTGTGCTTTGTGTAACAAACCTACACTGGGCTCAATCCTCGCGTACTGGCACTGTGTTTACGTCACAGCCCATATTTATAGGAGAGCCCTGCTAACCAGTGGGCGTCCGTGATACATGAATAAAGATAAATATGATTGGCTGTCACTGTGGAAGTGGAATCAACACCAAAACTCTGTTACACAGGCAATGAAACACCTCGACCACCTAACCCGAGACCGAGTCAAAACCAAGACAAGACAAGACAAGACTTTGAGCCCAAGACCGGGACCAAACCAATGTGAGACCATTTGTAAAGGGATACTCCACCCAAAATCAATAATTCACCAATTTTCTACTCTCCGTCATGCCAAGGAAGGGTTTGGAGAACTTTCAGAGTCATCAAAACGCTAAAACATCCAGATACCTCCATACTGCTGGTCTGTACTGACCCAAGTGTCCTGATGCCGCCACATGAAAAAGCTGTTCTGAAAAAATGACTGTGATCTCTGTTTTTATCCTTGTTGTAGTAGCAGCAGCTCCCAGCGGCTGTTGATGTTTGTGTACATGCGCGAGATGTTCGTTGGTCGTTGTAAACCATTGCATCTCGCAGCAAATCTGGCACTACTGGGAGCTGCTGCTACAACAAGGATAAAAACAGAGATCACATTAACTTTTTCAGAACAACTTTTTCATGTCTTGGCTTCAGGACACTTGGGTCAGTACAGACGAGCAGTATGGAGGTATCTGGATGTTTCATAGTGTGTGTTTTTTGGATGATTCAAAAGTGAACTCTATCCGCCGCCATTATATGTAAACCCGTCACCAGCCGGACCCCCCCTGGAACTCCTAAAGAGTTTTGATAACTAAGAAAGTTCTCCAAACCCTTCCTTGGCATGACGGTGAGTAGACGATTGGTGAATTATCAATTTTGGGTGAAGTATGCCTTTAAGACCATCACTGTATTCAATGCCAGTATTTATAACAATCATGTGGCTTGACATTTACATTATTCCTCCGCTAAAAAGAAAAGATAATTTTATATCAAATCTAAACCATATCTAATGGAAACACAGTTTGGATTGAACAGAAGAACACAGCACAGAACCTGCCGACGTGATTCAGATGGTAAAACACAAGCAGATACTTTAGTAGAACAGTTTTAGTTATTGAATTACACATTACATAAACCAAAGTGAGACCAAGACCTTGAAAACGTGGTCTGTCTCGAGACCGGCTGGGTCAGTCTGAAGGACGGTGAAACATGTCATACACACAACAACACGCTCTACCTGTCCAGCAGCCCGTCCCTCTGTTACATTTATACTAAAATAACCTTTTTATGTGCTTTAATAACTCAGTTTCCACGATTATAATCATTTATACATTGAAAAAACCAGGCGGTGCTGCTGCCACTGTTGGAGCTCATGATAATTCAGCTCTTCGTGTCGATTTTAAAAGGCGTCTGGGTTCGTCTGTGACAATTTACACATTTTAAAGTCAGAAAAAAAAAGCTTGCTTTAGGTTGTAAGTCAGTGTGAAGATGTGATCACAGAGAGAGGACGGTGAGGAGCAGCAGCCTGTGGTGGTGCCGACCGGTGGGATCAGACGGAGCGTCACACCTTCATGCATTATGAATGTGTGTGTGAGATGAACCAGGACTCTCTGCTCCCCTGCACCACATCCATCAGCACCTACCTGCCTCTCCCCACAGGTGAACACAACCATTTTTTTGTCCCTTCATGGTGTCACAGTGGAAAATAGAGACTGATCCAGGACCAGCGAGACGCCTCAAAAGCCCCGGCCGGCCATACATAATGCATAATGAAGGACGCCACTTCCTGTAAACATCGCTGCCACTGACTGAGAAAACACGACTTGTGTAGGTACATTGATATGGAAATGTGCTGCTATTGTGATAAGCGTCCTGTTTGGTCGTCGTGGGATACTGAGAAACTGCTTTAAAATATTCAACTTGTGTGTGGAAGTGGAAGAATTTAGCTGATGATGATCATGAATGTCCTCTTTCTTTCTACCACATCACTTCATTGTTGAACTGAAAAGTTGCAAAGTGCATCTTCTTTCCCCTATGCAGGATATACAGTAATACATGCAGCATTTAGATTTTTTAAAGCATTTTAAAGCTGATTTTAACTTTTTTTTAAAGACCCACTTCAATGAAAATACATGGGGTCCTGCTTTTTATGCAATACAAGAAAAAAAATATTTCATATGTCACGTACCAAGGAACCAATCAGAGTTTGCAGAGTTTGCATTGGCAACGCTGCTAACACTGTGTCAGCCACTGTAGTAACCCTTTAATTACATGCTGTTAGTTACATGATAATGTCAATACAGTAAATAGCCAAGAAATAACAATTACGTACAGTACGTAGTAATGTCAAGAAATAGCCTAGAAATAACAGTCAATGTCATAGTAATGTCATGTTTTTCATAAAGGTAAAAGATTACACACGCTTTTCATGCTTTGAATTCTTTGGGAAAGGCCAGAATTTTCTCCACCAAGTCTTTGCTATTGACCGTTATTTCTGGGCTACTTCTGCGCAATCAGTCGTTATTTCTTGGCGATACTTCTCAATGTTACTATGAAATTGACCCTTATTTCCAGGCTATTTCTAGACATTATGATGCAATTAATTGTTATTTGTCTGATATGTCGCAGGAAGTTTGAACAAATCCCACAAACCGTCCTACACACACACACACAAAGAGACAAACAACCACTCACACCGATGCCTGTGGGCAATTTAAGAGTCACCAATTAACCTGCAGATCTTTGAACCCAGAGAAAACCCAGGAGATGCGTATGTGGAGAAGCTTACCACCGCTCCACTGTGCCGCCCTTGGTAAAACACAATATTAATCAGAGCAGAGTATTTTACATAGTTTAAAACATGTACAGTATGGAGAGGAGTTTTAGAAATAATGAATGGCATAAAGAGACAGACATTCAATCATAATTTAATAAATAGGAAGAGTAAAACGTTTTTTTTTCTGTTGGATTTTCATCTAAATGTGAGTTTTGGACAGAAAAACGACTCTAAAGCGTGAAATGTCTGTGGTTTTTGAAGTGTATCTGATTGGAGTTGAACCCGCGTCAGAAATGGAAATATTCTTTCATTCTTCGTCAAAGCCGCGCTTCAGATCTCGTCTCGCTTCCTTCAGATTAGATTTATTCCCCACAATGTCCGACGGGGGGTAAAAGAAAAAAAAAAACTACACATGAAAAACAGAGTCACTTATCTGAAGTTAAAAAGCTGTGTTTGGTTTATCTAGGACCGACACCACAGCAACAGCCTCAGAAGTGGAACAATCTTTTTCAAGATAAGAGGCGGCAGAGCTCTTTAGCTTTCTCAAATATATGAAGGATATACAATCACTGTTTATCTCACATCAGGTGGTGAGAAGTCATGACAAGAGTGTGTCGTAAATTCCTTTGCAAAGAAATGAAATGTCATGTTGATCTGAAAGCTTATCTCCCAGTGTGCATATTCCTTTCATTTCCCGCAGGTATGAAAGGAAACAAGATCCTCAGTCGCGTTTTTCACTGTGACAAACACAACAGAAAGTCCAACTCAACGACACCGATTCAGCTTTATATCAACTTCATATGTTTGTTTTGTTGTTTTCTGTTTCTGCCTGAGATAATTGGCCTCTACGGATCTGAAAGCAGCTACAAAACTCTCATGTTTCTGCTGATTCTCTGTCTTCTCAAGCTGATGAAATAAAAAAAAGATCAACATGTTTATTATGAGACAGACTGGAAAGAAAGATGAAGTCACAGTGGTCTGCTGCTCCTCTCCACTGAGATGAAGGCGCTGCAGAGAGGTGTGAAGGAAGAGAGCGATGAAGTAAGGTTAATAGAAACAGAATATTCTATTCTGTTTTAAACGGGACTTATTATGGAAATATCACTTTTTGAAGGCTCTTTAACATATATTTCGATGTTTGTCTACTGGCCCCCAAAATGTGAGAATTGACAAAAAAAATAAGTAATTTTCAGGCTCGTGAGGTTGAAAGCAGTGGTTCTGAACAGGGCTGTTGCATGAAAAGAGCTGTGATGTTTGATCCTCGGGGGATTTTGACCGAAGCATGTCACAGACATGTCTTTAAGACACCTGGGAACTATTTTAATCTGTGGAAAAAATCCAGAGAAATGTACAAGCTGTAAGTAAATCCATTTTCAGATGGAATTTTTTAAATAAACGTGTTCTCTAAAAGAGAAGAAGATTCCTGCACTGTAAACTAAAGGACTTTAATCCTGGACAGAGCGATGTTTTGGTCTCTGTGAAGGTCTCACAGACCAAAACGTTGCTCTGTCCAGGATGCCATGTTTTTGTTTGTTATTACTGTTGTAAGGACCAAGTGTGTGTTATTCGCAAACATTTTTTTAACCCAGATACTGTATGTATATAGCCTGCCAGGCCAGACTACATCATTGAAGCAGAAGTAAGTGATATATTTGTGTTAATATAAGTCTTAAATAGTTGTATCTTCCGACAGCAATCACTTCTATAGAGTGTTTGGTCTGAAACACGGGTCTGTCAGTCACTCTGCTCTGCTCTGAGCCCAGGAGAAAACATTTATCGTATCCTACAGTTTTTATCCAATGAGGAGAGAGAACGGCATGAAGGGCTGTGTGTGCAGCCAAGGGACGCCGTGAATGTGGTGACGTAGGGACGAGGACTATTATGGTGCGTTTTTCCGTCCTGTGAAGTCGTACCAGTTCGATCTGGTACGAGTTCACGGGTCAGAAGTTACGAGTGGCCGTTATAGTGACTTTCACCGGTAAAACAGGTCGGAGAAACACGAGTGGGTTGCCTGAAACGCTACAAAGTTGTAAATTGTGACTTGAAGCTGTAATTTACGGTTTCAAAAGCCTGCCTGGAACGCAGCATTAGCCAAAACGACCAGATCGCTTACTTCTGCTTTAACATGTCTAGTCTGGCAACGAGCGGTAGACCTCGGCTCAGTCCAGGGGGCGGGATGAAGGCTGTCTTTCAAACTGCCTCTGCACCAATAGGGTAGCGCTACGACCAATCAGAGCAAAGAGCAGGATGACGTTAGCCTGACGAGCCAATTAAAATGTATGTCGTCATGGCGTTAAGCCGCCCAACGACTCTCTAAACAGATAGAGCGCTGTGATTGGTCAACACAAACGGTGTTGAAGACTCAAAAAGTTCCTCTGGCTCGTTTCTAGACCCACCTACGGAGCAAAGAGATCTGCTGCTGCTAGGGGGCAGATAGATTTATAGGCTAGTATACAGGGTTCAAACTTAACTTTTTTGCTCACTGGCCAACTGGCTAGTAAGCTTTAAAAATCTACTGGCCAGAAATATTTTTTACTGGCCAAAAATTATGTATAGCTGTTATGTATATTTTTCATTGTGTTGAACTGTTATAATACACTCATAAGCATTTTTAACACATATCATAGCTATTAGCATATTTTTGTGTGGAATAAAGGAGTCAAGTTTGCCTTTTTCCCCTAAAAGGTTTATTTTAGGGATGCACATGGTTAACCGTTTAACCATTAACCTATAACAAGAACTTCACCGAATAATACTATCAGTTATTTATATATATTTATTTATTAGCTCCTTATGTCGTCAACTCATGGGGGCGTGTCGACATGTGCAGACTTCCACTGCCTTCAGTCATATTATTTAGTAGCTAAAAGTTTCACAGGAGGACTGACACTGTGCACCATGAAGGAAGATCAGACAATAAATGTAGCTACACGGACATAGATGTGAATCACCTGTAATAACGGCGCTGCAATAATAAATAAATAAATAAATAAATAAAGACGTTGCAGCCCTCCTGCAGCTCCACAGAGGAGCTGTCAGAGGAGCTCTGCTGCTCCTCTCTCTTCAGTCTGGTGTTTGGCTGCACTTTCAATAAGAGAAGCTCCATATGAGCGCAATCAGCAGAGACAGAGCACAATGGATGTGGCATTGTTCATTTAACGGCAAAAAAAAAAAAAATTGGAGCGATGGTTTTTTTTTGCCGTTAAATGAACATGTGCGCTGCGATATCACAGCCGGGTCGGGAGGAACAGTAACAACAACCAAGTAGTTTTTTTTCTTCCTTTACTCGCCAAAGCATCAAAGTTAGTCGCCACTGGCGACTGGCGACCGCTAATTTTGAACCCTGCTAGTATGTAAACACATTTGTGTAATTTGGGGTGTTTTTTTGTTGTTATTTGTTCTTATATGTCTAAATGAAAATTTTATGAAGATATTGTTTTAAAAAAACTGGTAACCCTTTAACTTACAGGCTGTTAATTACATGATAATGTCAAGAAATCGCCAAGAAATAACAAATAATTGTGTCATAATGTCTAGAAATAGCCTAGAAATAACGGTCAATTTCATAGTAACATTGAGAAATATCGCCTAGAAATAACAACTGATTGCGTAGAAATAGCCCAGGAATATCGGTTGATTGCGTAGGACTTAGTGGAAAAAAATTCAAAGCATGAAAAGCATGTGTAAACTTTTGCCTTTATGAAAAACATGACATTAGGGACCGTTCGTTATTTATGGAATGGGCCACCGGAGGAAAATGGGGGGGGGTCATGTCATAATATTCTTTGTTGAGGGGTGGGTCCACTAAAAAAAAAAAGGTCAGTGAGGGGGGGTCATTCAACATTTTGTCTGGAGGACACTGCAATGCTCGCAGAAAACAAAAACAAAACAAAAACGGGACATTTCAAAGCTGCAAGCACTGATGACAATGAGAGCAACGGCCCCGAATCACAACGTTATTTTATGTTGCCCTGATCTGTCCTGAGTTGGTTTCGAACCCGGGTCTCCCGCACCGCAGGCGACGATGCTAACCGCTTCGCCAAGAACTCAATAAGGGTTCTGCCCGCGGCTTAGCGCGTCTTTTATGGGTGAGTGAGTTTAACTTCAGTACCGTACAGAGGCTACGCTGCCTGCCTGCCTCATTGCGTAACTCTACATAGTCTGAGCAGCACGTACGTTCACGTTGCTTTTGTGAATTGTAAACAAACAGACGCCCCCTCGGTTTTCGCGTCCAGCAGTTTAGCGGCTAATTCAACTGCAGTGATGGATAACTGTACCGGAGACAACTTCATGAACTACATTTGAGGAATAAACGGCAGCTTTTACCTGACGGGAGACCGAGGCCTGAGCTACGGTAGCTAACAGCTAGCTGGTTTTACGTACTTTCTCTCTCTCTCTTTCCCTCTCTTTCTTACACACACACGCACACGCACACGCACACACACACACACACACACACACACACACACACACACACACACACACACACACACACACACACACACACACACACAGTTGTCTGTCATATCTGTCGTAAACCTTGTAATAATACGTTGTTGTTGAGTACGGTTCACATTATTGTTGCTTCGGTTTGAGTGTGGATTAATTGTAATGGTTTGTTGTGTAATGTGAGCTGGTCCAAAATCGCGATTCTGTTATTGATGAGTTGGGTTTTAATAACAGCTGATAAATGGCATGGATTGATGAGAAGGTGTTGCACATAGTTGTCAAAATGAAATAATGTAGTGTCACGCGCTACGTGATGCGATGTCACGTGTCGATGGCTGGGGGGGGGGGGGTCATGTATCTTTTGATAAGGCTTAATGCAGTGTCATGTTAAAATTTACTGACTCCGACAGGGGGGTCATGTAAAAAAAAAAAAAGTCCTGTGAATCCCTCCGGTGGCACTGATGATAAATAACGAACAGTCCCTTACTACAGTATGTAATTGACTGTTATTTCTAGACTATTTCTTGACATTATCACATGGTCTGTAAATTAAATTGTTACCAAAAAAAATCAGTGTTCAGATTTCAGAGTGATTGGTAGAGAGGTGCAGTGTAATTCAGGAAGCCAGACATGAAGACTGAAGCTTCAGGACACGACTGACATGTGTCTCAGTAGAAGCTTCTGCTGTTGGGAGGATTTTCTGCCACATGCTCGACGGTGGGAAACTTGAACCTACTGGAGCAAATTACAGGTCATTTTCCACTGACTGAATCTCTACACCACTGACTGACTGTTCCCCAATTCCGTTATTATTTTATTTATCTGACACTAACCTTCGTGAAAGGCCGGTCAGAGGAGGTGTGTGTGTGTGAGGTGTTGCAGTCAGAGATGGAGGGTACTTTGTTGTTGTGTGTTACAGTTAAATATTGTAGCAGGAAAACTCGGCCCAGAGGTTTGTGAAGTACGACCCGTCACGTCGGCTCGGTGGGAAACACGTCGCTGTGCAGAAGCAGCTGTTTAGTGACAGCGCCACAGCAGCAGCTGCAGCGCTCCATCACCGGATCGGTTTAATCAATACCGCTGAGTCCAGCAGCAGGATGGATAATGATCAGTTCCATTAACTACTTATTAATACATTTCCCAACTGTTGGTTTGTCCAACACCAAAAAAAAAGCCCCCCAAAAAAGTGACAATATGCAAAACTGTGAAACTAGAATTAGGTATTACTGTTTTTGTCAATGGATTAATCAATTGATTGCTCCCGCTCCTACAACACTCTTTTTCTTGCAGTTATGTCATATTCTCCTGTTTAATCTGAGGCTTCCTGTTTTATTTTGAAATCGTTCTTCCTTGTGAGTCATCAGTCTTTTCAGATTTTGCTTTTGCATTTTGTTTCCTAAGGGTTTTTGGTGTTCTGAGTTGTACTTTTGGTTGCAGACTCATTTTGTGTTCTTTTTATCATGACGTCTGGGATTTAGAAACGTAGACCTGGTACGATACAATGTGATACAATACAACAGGATATGCTATGATACGATATGATACGATACGATACATTTTCCCCATGGGAAAATTTGTCTCAGACTCGCAGATACAATTAACATAACATAAACATAAAAAACAAAGTGCCATTTAAAGTGGTAATGCATATCGCACATGGAAAGGAAGGACAGCACCATGACGATATTGCACAACCTTGCAATGTTCAGAGTAGGTCTGCACAATTTTTTTTCTGTAATATATATGTTGCAATATCAAGCAATACAATACATATGTACCGCAAATTCTCAAATAAAGGCAGAGTCTCAAATCGATATTTCTATTTTCTGCAAGTTCTTGTGAATGAACAAAACCTCGCGAAGCCCACGATCGCCGGTTTGAGCAGTTTATAAGCTGCTACATTCATGCTACAGTTCCCAACGCCTGAAAATAAAAAAGGATGGCGGTGCTCAAACAATATATCATGCAGCCCTAGTTCAGAGACTCTTTGGCTCTTTAATAAACGTCCTGGGTTCCACTCACCTGTGTCTGCATTTGGTTCCAGTCCCTCCTAAAACGTGACAAGTTACCTGTGTAAAGTGCAGGTGAAACGTGAAGTGAAAAAAGTTGCGTTGTTTAGACATTAGGGATGTGGACGGGTACCCGAGTACCCGAGTACCCTGGTACCCGAGTAGGCAGTCTGCTATCCGGTTATGAATTTATTATCCGGTTAACCTAGGATTAAAGAAACGGCACGTTAGAGCAGCAGTCTAGTGTCGGATCAAACTACATCATCATGCCGTGGTTCGGCTTTTTGTCGTGTTAAACAGTTTCAGATCAAGCAACGTGATTTTCTGCTGTGTAAAAGCGTTTTTGGATCGAGCCTCGGACTTTCAAACCTTTTACAATAATCTGTGGTGGTTCCCTCGGAGACGACAGGTGTCATCAAGTCTGGTAGAAAATCTGCTGCTTTCACTTTACAAACATTCTGAAACCTTCCCAGTTATTTCCTGAGACGATGCGAGGCCGAGAGGAGCGAAGGCACCAACATGTAGTGTGGACTAATAAATAAGCACCGCTAATGATTTAAAGAAAAGAAAAGAAAGTTTTCTCCTCTGAGGCAGCAACAGCATAAAGATGCTCATCTGCCCCGTATGTGCATCTTAAACTCCATCTCTACTCTGATTATCACCTGATATTTAGTCTGACGACGCTGTGTGTCAGTGATGTGACTGTCTGACGGACAGAGCGCATTTATGCCCCGGCTGCTCTCTGTCCGTCAGACATGACAGACATTATTTTTTATTACAGTAATCGGTTACCCGGGTAACACCAGGTTAGGTTACTCGGTTAGAAAATTATTTGAAATGCCCATCCCTATTAGACATCACTGTAATTTCTGTCAATACACATTTAAACGTCTTCATTCAAGAGTGTTATGAGGAAGCACATCTTCTAAAGTTGTCTCCACACAACAACAACAACAACAACAACAACAGTGGAGGAGAGAGAAGCTGAAAGTGGTGAAATCAACACCAACAAAGCTCCTTGTGCTGGCACCAGTTCCTCTCAACAACCGAAGGGATGAAAAATACATTTTTGGCTCAAAGAGAAAGAAACGTCGTGCATGCAAATCTCTTCTAGGAAACTTCAATAATAGAAGCTGCTGTGATGAAAAAAAAAAATGAAGCTGCTGCTCCTTGAATGTGGAAGTGAGTGACGGGGAAAACTTCTCAAAAAGCCCGAATCCTCCGTCCCGCTGAGCCGCCACAAGGACACGTTCAGCAGGAAGTCCACAGGAGAGAGAGAGACCTTCAGGAAACTAAACCAGAGTTCAGACAGGAGGCGGCTGCAACTTCAGACTTCTCCACAAGGACGTCGTCATCTGGGAGGAGACTCTTATGCTCAAAGAGTTCCTTTCTATCAGACGTTTGAGCATTGAAGCATCGTCCATCCACCATCCATCAGTTACCATACATGTAGCACTGTACTGTAATTAATGTAATTGCTTGTTAAAGATGCAGGGTGGTGAAGTCATCATCATGTGGCAGCTCAGCGACTGCACAGTGTGGGTGCAGCTGTGGAGGGCAAAGCTCAGTCGTATTTCAGCTTGTACAGCCGCTAGAAATGATAAATAGATAGAGATAGATAGAGATAGAGAAAACTGTATTGATCCCAATGGGCAATTCAGTTTGCAGTTGCACCTAGCCATGGTGAATAAATACATAAATAAACAAAGGACAATACAATACAACAGCCAGCATGACGTGAAAAGAGTCTCAGCAACACATTCAAATTGACATTCAACATTTAAAAGCCAGGGGAAATAAGCCAAAGATATGGTCTGCCCCTACACACACACACACACACACATACACTTAAGCAAGTAAAAATAAAAAGGAGAAAAGAACCAAACTAACCTACCTACTCATGACGATCTTATTCAGAAGCCTGATAGAGGACGGGATAAAAGAGTCAGAGTGGCGAGTAGTTTTGGTCCTGGCTGTGCAATAGCAGTGTGACCCAGAGCTTGACTGACAGAGCGACACTCACACAGCAGCTCATATGTTTCTCTGGATCTAAAACAACCGTGAGGCATCTACACACACACACACACACACACACACACACAAATCTGTACAGTGCAGGCAGCTGCAGTATTTCTATTGTGATCCTCCTCATTAGGACTCGTCTCATTCCTGCTACATCATGTACTCATGCAGAAACATCCGACGGAGAGAGGAGGTGTAGTCAGCTGTGGCTTCTTCTTCTACCATCAACACAGTTAAAAGACAGTTTCAACCTGGGGCTCTATAGTTTTCTAATATTTCAGGTCTAAGAGAATTCATCTGTAGATTTTATTTTTAATGTCTCAAATTTCTGGCGACCCCGCAATCACATGCAGTGGCTGTCAATCATGATATTTTTATATGCTGCATTTTATCTGAACTCGATTTATATTCTAGAAAGTGGAAGTATAGAATACAGTTGTTTAAGATTGTGTGTGGTGTTTTTAATCATAATTTTAAAAAGAATAATGATAATTAGATAAAAGAATATTTTTATCAGTCTTTTTTTTTAAATCAATTACTAGACATTTCAGGCGACCCCACATGGGGTCCCGACCCCAAGGTTGGAAAACACAGGTATAATGGAAGCAGACAGATCTTAGGCTGTTTACATCCCACAAAACCACTTTTTTTTCACAGCCAACGTCAGATGTCTTCAAACAAACACCAAGGGGGTTGTTCACTTCAGGAAAGACGATATGTTTGTAAACTGAGCTGTGATACAAAACAAAATCTCTCCAAATCTCACATGAGAGTCATCTCACGTCTCACTATGTTTACAGGTCGTCTGAAGCTCCCGTTTGTTTTATGAATGAAATGAATATCAATTCTGTGGTGGCAAAAAATGTTACTTCGTTCAATAAAGAATTAAAAAGAATATCTTCACACGTCAGCTGTCTTTCTTGAGTTTTAAGTCAGTGAGTGAGTGGCCTGAAAATGTTTCCCAGGGCCACAGTCTTATAGTTTTCAAAACACAGGCCAAATAGACAAAATACGACTCTCTCTCACGGGATTATCTCCAGCTCGAGTCTTCACCTGCTTAACCCCATGTCGCTGTAGCTCACAACTCTGTCTCCACAGGGGTCAAACCAGCAGCACATATCATTAGAAGAAACAGTAAAGGCATCCACATGTTGTCTACATGTTCACAGAGAGGTTTCTTACATAACTAGAAAAAGGTGTACATAGGTTACTTCAAAACTTCATCAGAAATAGACATACAGTCTTTGGTTACACAGTCTCACATATAGGCACACATGAGTTATATCAAATGTTCCCATTACATTCCACCCTTTTTAGCATTCTTATGCTAAACCATAATAAAATAGGAAATGTTGCACAATAAGCACAGAGGAGCCAACCCCCCCCCCCCCACTTGACAAGAGGAGGGTAAAAGACTCATCGGTCTAGCTACACTCAATCTAAGAAAGAGAGTGTGGTGGCAAAAAATGTGACTTCGTTCAATAAAGTATTTAAAAAAGAATATCTTGACACGTCAGCTGTCTTTCTTGAGTTTTAATAAACATTCATGAATGAGGACACACAAACACAACCCAACAGGAGGACAGTCAGGGAGTGAGTGGCCTGAAGATGTTCTCAGGCTCACTATCTTTATAGTTCCCAAAACACACTGAACAGCAGACAAAATATACGACACTCTGATAGTTCTGCCTGGCTTCACTAACTCCCCTTGTAAATCCACACAGAGCACGGGTCTGACCTTTAACCTGCCCTGCGTGGATTCTGTGATTTGTGTCTGGTGTATTTCACTCTGTTGTCATCCAAGGGATTAGCTGAGTACCACCATCCACAAGGTGCAAGGAATTTCACTCATTTAAACATGGTTATACAACACTGGTAAAGCATACAAGGGGTTACATCAACATTTCCCATTACAGGGGAAAAACCTCTAATATGATGAGGAAAAAAAATCCCTTTTTCTACTACTTAACTAATCTACTTCAAATAATATGTGAAAAGATAAGTCAAAGTAACACATGATATGATTATTAAAGATACAAAATTATCCAAGATAGAAAAACTGCATATGAAATGAAAAAAACGTTTAAAAAAAAACCACTTTAAAGGATAAGGAAAAAACAACAAAAAGTCACACACATGGCAATGCATGAAAGTCAAACATGGTGTTTTGTGATTATCCTAAATGAAGTATTAAAGAATCAACTTTATTAGTTAACATTACTTAATGTAAAAAAAAAAATTAAGGTGAATTAAAGATATCTTGAACTGGAATTATGACGAGTCAGAATCAAATTGTAGATATCTCAAACTGGAATTCGTACTAGTCATAATTCAGTTACAGATATCTGTAATTCACATAGCGGATATCTGCAACTGAATTGTAGATATCAGTAATGACAAACCCCATACACATGAATGGTAAAGTGACGTCATTTTCACCTTGGAAGAACGTAGTTGTGGATATCGGAAATATTCTTTTTGACAAGAGGCAAAACAGAATTACAGATATCTGCAACACACATCCAGTCTGGCTGTTAAATGTTAAAATGGCTTGTTGCCATACGTCGTGTACCTATAGGTTCTTGTTGCATGTCTGTCTGTTCTGCTTCGAGGCGCTGAACTGAGTCTTGTATGAGCTCAGTCTCAGTGTCAGTGTCAATGTCAGTGTGTTAGGGTGTGCAGCATGTGTGTGTGTATCAGTGTGTGTGTCTCATTGGGGCAGTTCTTTGCCCACTGTCCTCTCTTCTCTCTCTTCTCACCAGCGCTCCCCCCTTCTGTCACCGCGACCTGCTGCTCCGCGGCCGCCGCCAGCGTAACCACGGCCTTGGTTCTGAAACCTGCGTGGCGGCCGGTTGGGTTGGCGATGGCGGTCACGGCTGCTCTCTCCGTCACCACCGTCCACGTCCTTTATCTCGGCCAAGATGGACACCATGCGTCTGGCCGTGGCTCGTTCCGCCTTTTTCTCATTTTCCGCCTTTTTCTCTTTCTCCCTCTTGATGTTCTGCTCGGCCCATTTTGCATAGACGGCGATCTCTTCCAGGCTTGCATGCTTCCATGGCAAAAACTCTTTTCTCACTATCGCGCAAATCTCGGGTCTCAGTCCTACCATGAAAGCCTGGGCCATTATCGGTGTGTATTTGTCGCCTGTTCTTCCTTCTGCCTGCTGCTGTGTCAGGCCGCGGTGGGCCATGAACGCAGCTCTCAGTCTATGAAGGAATGCAGCGACGGTTTCGTCATCCTCCTGGGAAACAGCAGCTTTATTCCAGTCCATGAAAACGGGGAAAAGTTCCTTTATCTTTGCACACAGCGCGGTGAAAGGCGCCCTGTATTCAGCATTATGGACGCTGTCCATGTCCAGGTCCTTTAATCTGAAGTTTCCCACTCCGCGGAGCATGTGAGAGACTTTGTGCCAGTCCCCCTTCATGTGGAGTGCCAGTAAACGTCCCAGTTCATCAATCGTTGGTCTGTGCGATATCACCACCGCTGTCAGTTGTTCAACAAACTTTTCTCCTCCTTCTGATATCGGTGGCAACTGTGCACAGACGTCACGCAGGTCAGCTACTGTCCACGGCCTGTACACAGGTTGTACCTCACCGTTTCCCTCAGTCACCTCCCTGCTGGTCTCTGTGTTGTTCCTAGACTCCAGGCCGGACCGGGTCATGGAGGCGAGGTCGGCATAGAGACGCAGCAGCACCTCGCTCCATCCACTGGCTGCTGGTTCAGGACCTTCGTCTCGTCCTGTCCTCCTGAGGTTCCTCTGTAACATGTCGTTAGAAGGAGATCTCGGCAGCAGTTCTTCCTTTATCGGCGGTACGGATGGACCCGGTGATGAGTATGAAGCAGCAGGGCCGTAGTCGTACTGTGGTGGGGAGGCAGCAGCCCCAGCGTCCTCGAACTGCAGCTCAGCGTAGGGTGGGGGCTGCGACTGGTCTGTAGGCAAGGCAAGGCATCTTTATTTATATAGCAGCGCATTTCATACCAAGGCAACTCAATGTGCTTTACATAAAGACAAAACATTTCAGGGCAGCTCATTTATACCTGCATGCTATGGTCCTTTCACATTTGTCCTACTGCATCACTGCCTGGGGCCAGGCCACTGACACAGCAACTAGACCTTTATTCTCACTCCACAAACAAGCTTTAAAATTTTTAGATCAGAAGCCACAAAAGTGGCACCATTGTAAAATCATTGAGAAGTATAATTTGTTATCTTTTTCAAATTTTATAAAATTCTCTTTTCTGAAAGTTGTTTTTAAGTGTGTCAGTGGACTAGCCCCACAAGCGATGTCACAGATTTTTACTAAGTCAGACAACTGTGGGACAACGACAAGGAGCATGAGCAAGCAAAACTGTAAAATTCAAAGATGCAGGACGACATTCGGTCAATCATCCCTTTCAGTGCTGCGTAGATACACACCTATGGAATTCTTTACCACCAGAAATCAAATCCCAAACAGAATTAAAGATGTTTAGTGCTAAAGCTAAACACTGGCTTAAGCAGCAGCAGAAATGTGAACATTAACTTCTCTCAAGTCACTGTCAATACAGCATTTTACTAATGTTGTATAATGTGGGTAATCTGTGCAACTTAATGTAAATTTTGTAGCTGTGTTTATTTATTCATGATAACTATTCACTGTATTATTCACTGTATTTGTATTATTGCACTTATTGTAACGGTATTTAGTATATTTTATCCTTCTTTAGCCTGACCATGGACAAAGACTACAAAATAGCTGAAGCTAGACGTCTTGTATGCATCGCATTTTTCATTCTTTGTGGCAGTGTTGTATGTATCGTCCCTGTTAAATAAACATTAAAATAAATAAAAAGAAAAAAAAGAAGCATAAAACAGAATAAAAACAAACAAAACACTAAAAACAGAGTTAAAAGCAAGAGCAAATAAAAGTAAAAGAAAAGAAAAGCTATAAGCTCGTGAAAAGAGAAATGTTTTAAACCTGGATTTAAAGGTGCTTACAGTTGGGGCTGATCTCAGTTCTGCTGGTAGTTTGTTCCCGGAGAGAGGGGGGCCGGTCGGGTGTTGATGGAGGTGGAGTAGAGTCCAGGTCCAGCTTCACACGCTGGGGCGCGGTTTCTTTGGGGGTCTGCCGACGCTTTGCTTTGCTCTTGGGGGTCTGCCGACGCTTCGCCTCACTCATCCACATGTCAAAAGCTTTCCAATCTGGCTCACTTCCCTTCTTGCTTTTAGTTTTTTGACGCATTTCTTCTTTTACCTCCAGCCTCACGTGTAAAGCCTCCAGCAGTTTAACGCTCAGGCTGCCTGTTTTGGGGAATTTACATTCTCCGACCCACAGATCTAACTGGGCTACGGCTTCTTTCCCGTACTTAACTGTCATGTACTTCACATTTGGGGCATTATAATCTGGTTCCTCGGAGGGTTTACTTTGTTCTGATCCCATGACTATATTCTCTCAGACGTTTTGCAATCTTTTAATAATCAAATTTAGATTTTTACTCTTCTTATTACTATATAGCCTACTATATTACCTAGGTCTACACCACTAAAACTCACCTGAAAAACAGCGAGGTGTTTGCAGCCACCGAGTCCGTTGGACCCCAACAGTGAGAGGACGTGAGGCCCTCTTCTCCCTCTTCTCTACCTTCCTTTTCTGGGGGAGTTCCAGGTTTTTCCAAGAGCTTCGTGGTCGCCAGATTGTGGTGGCAAAAAATGTTACTTTGTTCAATAAAGAATGAAAAAGAATATCTTGACGCGTCAGCTGTCTTTCTTGAGTTTTAACAAAGTCCTTGGATGGATGAATGCAGTCACACAAACACAACTGAACAGCAGCGCAGTCAGTGAGTGAGTGGCCTGAAGATACCAAATAGAGCTGAGTGAAAGTTCAGACAGGAAGACTATCTCTGAAGCACCAGCCTCTCCCTAGTTCTCCCTCCATCTTCTCGCTCCGCCCTCTTCACCTAATTCATCCAATCACAGCCTGGCATCTCCTCTCTCTCTCTCCTACCAATCAGCCACTAGTGTCACATTTTCTTCTTCCTTATTATTAGTCTGTCCTGATTGAAACAGACAAATTACGATACTCTCTCATGGGATTGTCTCCAGGCCGAGCCCCCGACCCCCCAGCCCCATGTCGCTGTAACTCACAGCTCTGTCTCCACAGACAGGGGTCAAACCAGCAGCACATATCATTAGAAGAAACGAAAAGCATCCACATACTGTATGTTGTCTACACGTGTTCTCTCAGTTCACACAGAGGTTTCTTACACAACAGTAATGGGACATGTTGATGTTAACCCATAGTATGCTGTCCTGTGTGAAGTTACAAGGGGAGTTGTACCTGGTGGTGAAGCCAGGCAGAACTATCAGAGTGTCGTATATTTTGTCTGCTGTTCAGTGTGTTTTGGGAACTATAAAGATAGTGAGCCTGAGAACATCTTCAGGCCACTCACTCACTGACTGTCCTCCTGTTGGGTTGTGTTTGTGTGACTCCATTCATGAATGTTTATTAAAACTCAAGAAAGACAGCTGACGTGTCAAGATATTCTTTTTTAAGTACTTTATTGAAGGAAGTAACATTTTTGCCACCACACAACCTTAAAGGGTGTACACAGGTTACTTCAAAACTTCATCAGAAATAGTCATATAGTCTTTGGTTTCAGTCTCACATAGGCACATATGAGTTATATTATATCAAAATGTCCCATTACAATTCGCAGGTGCAATGTCTTCGCAGCAGTGACAGTAAATCTGGATATTGTTTATTCCACCTGGAAACATACAGTACTGACGCAACAACTTGACTCAGCTCAGTTTACAAACATGTCGTCTTTCTTGAAATGAACAAACTCCTCGGTGTTTGTTTGACGACATGTAACGTTGTCTGTGAAAAAGAAGCGTTTTTTGTGGGACAGACAGAACTACTGCAGAACAGGACACATTAAAAATAAAATCTTCAGATTCATTCTTTTAGAACTGAAATATTAGGAAACTATAGAGTCCCAGGGTGAATTTGCCTGGAATTGTCCTTTAACCTGTCCCTCTCTCCCATTTATGGTGCAGACACACCAACTCCGGCGGCGACGGATCCCGACGCAGCTAATCGCCGACCGCACCGGCGAGTGGGCGGGTCTGTGTGACGTGGTGCGGAGCATGAGTTTCGCTCTGCCGTTTCCAACATGGCGGCCGGGTCACAAACGATCTCATTTTACAGTTAAACAACACACTAAAGTATGTTTCTGAAAACATTTGAGGCGGGAAATGTGTAGTGCAGTAACAGAATCTTGATTCACATTTGATTAACAACGCCTAGTTTGATAGTTTGAACGAAGTTTCTGGAGCCGGCTGCATCCGTCAGACGGACCCAATTTGCATAAAGTAGAAGTGGAGTCGTGATTATGGAAATTCACATACGGCGACTGGACCGTCAACTGGACGTGTCGGATCCATCATGCACCGCGCGACCGGAGCTCTTGCTCTGCATAGACAATGAATGGGATCCGTTGACTTGACGTCCGTTGCCGGAGTTGGTGTGTCTGCACCATATCTGCTTCTATCTGCTTCTGTCTGCTGCGTTGCTTCTATCTGCTGCGTTGCTTCTCTCTGCTGCGTTGCTTCTATCTGCTGCGTTGCTTCTATCTGCTGCGTTGCTTCTCTCTGCTGCGTTGCTTCTATCTGCTGCGTTGCTTCTCTCTGCTGCGTTGCTTCTATCTGCTGCGTTGCTTCTTTCTGCTGCGTTGCTTCTATCTGCTGCGTTGCTTCTATTGGTGCAGTGTTCTATCTGCTGTTGAAGCTCCTATAGAAACCTGTACTTCTTCATACAAGCGTCATGTCCAAAAAGGGTTAAATGAGGTTTTACCTGTTACACAAACTTCATCAGGTCCTGTTTGAAGTCTCTCTCTCTCTCTTCCTCTTGAAGCTCTTCTCACTCTGTACCGGTCTCTATTTGAGCCTCACTTGAACTATTGCAATGTTATATGGTGTAACACATATCCCACTTATCTTGAAAAACTAAAGATCTTACAAAAGAAAGTAATTAGAGTAATATCATGGACCAAGCTGACTGCCCCCTCTGATCCTCTTTTCTACAGTTACAAACTTCTGAAACTCACTGAATGTAACACTTTCCATAGTGCCTGTGTGATGTATGAAGTAGCATTTAGACTCAATGACAGACTCTGCATCTCATCCCAATTTTTTTTACCCACTCATGAATACAACACGAGAGGAAAACAACTTCTAAAGGGAAAGAGACGGAAACTAAAATGTACAAGTCTTAGTGTGACCGTTAAAGGAGCACAGACTTGGAATGAGGTTGAGAGCACGATTAAAGAGTCTATTTTTAAAAAAAGATTAAAACAAAAACTGCTGCTAAATTATGTCTAAATCAAGCTCAGCTTGCTGTTCTTTGTTTCATGTACCTGTGCCTGATGTGTTGATATTGTGTCACTATTGTGTTGAACCATAAACTCTTTGTACTGATGGAATTGCCTTAGATGGTTCGGGTTAGGTTAGAAATAGGAATTGTTATTGTCATAATATACATTGTTGTTTGATGTCTCTGGGCCCCCGTTCATCAGCTACAGAAGCTTCTGGGGTTTCCCTTTTTACAAGATCATGTCTACTGTATATTGTGAATTGAAAATATATTTTGTATTTTTTTTTTTTAAAGATTTGTAAAATAAAAACAAACCTTGAAACCTTGAAACCTTGAAGTCCTGTTCAGTCAACAACTTGTGTAACTCGCTGAGTCTGAGACACTGTTTGTTTGTTATGCCCGTTTTTACTCCTCTTCCTCCTCCTGTGTGTGTGTGTGTGTGTGTGTGTGTGTGTGTGTGTGTGTGCCGTGAACTCGATTGCTATGGCAACTGCCGATTGGGGATCAGGCAGATGTGTCTTTACAGCTGTGCAGGAGATAGACGGTGAACTGTTGCTGTACAGTGAGTGACCAGAGAGCGACTTGGGGTGTGAACCGCTCAGTAAACCACATTAAAGGACAGCTCCACCCAACAATCTGAAACACAAAGGAGATCAAGCTTTTTCTTCTATTGATCCCAAACCATCAATTACAATCAGGATCTTTGTGCTTCATCCATCCTGGATTACAAAGAGCTTCTGAACCGATCTGGACCAGGAATTTGCTTTTATCACTGTGAAACAGAGCGTCTGGTTCAGATTTATTTATCTGCTCTAATAGTTATACTCTTTTCTACTTTCTCTTTTATTCTAAATTGGTTTTAAATTGAGTTCTTACTAAACCTTGTATTGTTTTTATTTATCATTATCTTGTCCATGATTAACTATTTTGTATTTTTTTTATATAACTGCACAGCACTTTGGTCGACTGAGGTTTTTTTAAAATGTGCTTTATAAATAAACTGTGACATGACTTATTTATCTATTGCTCATTTGCTTTAATACATTTCTCTATTTGCCCAATATTAATTGATCTGCTGCCACCTGCTCCTGTTAAACGGATCATAATTCTTGTGTGTATTTGAAGTTTATTGCTGTTATATTCAGATTTACTCATTATAGTTATACATATTTATCTGCTGTAATATTTTTTATTGGCTGCTACCTGGTCTTGGACATACAGTATATTCATTATCAGACTCATCTTGACCGTACATTAATTAATAAGACAAATTTCCCACAAGGGACAATAAAGTTTATCCATATCCTTATCATTTTGGTCTGTACTGGACTGTTTTTAACCGTCTGTGATGTTGACTTCAGCTCAGTCTGACTTCTACAGCGATGAAGGAGGTAAATGAGGCGCTGAAGCCGCCGTCTGAGCTGTTTAACACGACGCCGGCGCTGATACTGAGATTTATCTGCCACAAACTGCTGCAGGAGTTTATTCCCTTATTGCGCATTTGTCTGTGGGAAGAGCTGTGAATAATTCTGAGCGAGCAGCACGGCGGTGCTGAGAGCAGATTTACAAGTCAGGAGTGGCCCAGGAACGCATCTCAGCGGCCCATTTCCATAACCCATAAAAAAAATGAAAAAATAAATAAGAAAGAGTTTTGTGAAGTGTGCAGTCAATATTTGCATGTTCCAAAGTTTACAATTTCGGAGACTTATTAAGTAATCATACATTATGTATAATTTCTAAGTGCTCCCTGGTTTATTATTTAAATTTTAATTTAGACCAGACAGGTTTTGCAGCTCGTTTAAAAAAAGTTTCAAATTTAATGGGCTTGCTCTCAAGAGAAGTGCCTGCACCGCCCGCGCTGATGGCTTTGTAATTTGAGAAAAAACTGCAGTAATTTTCTTCACTACATTGAATTCTGCTAATAAGAAACAGGCGAATAACGAATAATGGTGCAAAAGAAAAGAAAGAAAAAGGCCTCTACCAAAGAAGTATCATCATATTCAGCTGGAGCATAAAGAGGAGAGGATGTCAGGCTGAAGGAAGGACAGCAGAGGAGAAGCAGTGATTGAAGCTTCACAGCGAGGCGGCGCAGCACAGACTCCTCCTGCTGAGCCTCTTCTCACCGTCTGGAAACACACTGACAGGAGTGTGATCTGGCAAAATGCAGGAAATCAGTTAAAGCACGGGCACTTTCTGAGAGGAGGGGGGAGGGGGTTGACACGGTCTGGGGCCGAGGCCAGACGATCTGTCTGGGGCCGAGGCCAGGAAGTGAACACACGACACACAGATGAAGATGAGCTTTGAGTGTTGAAAATGTGAAATATGTCGCCTTGGAAAAAAAATCCCAGAACCTCTGAATGAGAGCTGGTTGTGTGTTGCTCTCTGGTTTATCAGCCTGTAAAGAGCGCCGAGGCTTTGGGCCACTTGTGCATCTAAAAGATGGTTGAAAAATCAGCAGAGGAGAGTTTTGAGAGTCCAGATAGTTAATGGACTGATGAAGCCAGCATCTCAGATTATTAATTATTAATATCAGACCTATAGTGAAGATATCTCTATAAGGGATCGACTGATATCGTTTTTTTCAAGACACCGATTGCTATTAATCAAGGAAACTGATAGAACCGATATACAATTGCAGTAAAAATGAAATTTTGATGTCAGAATTTAGAATAACACACCTGGGATTAGACTGAATACAGTTGTACACTGTGAATATCTGTGATAAAAAATACCTTAAAGGAGTCATCACCCGGAAATCGCATTTTTCCTTGTTAGAACATGTATACTGGTGTTGGACCTCAGTGGAAACTTGCCTGAAAACCTGGGGTTTGAAAGTGGCTGAGTTTTTTCGTTTGGGCTCTTTGTTTAAGCCAGAGTAGCTCATGAGGCTGCGCACCACAACATTACGAGATTTTGATTCTGCGCCTACGGTGACGTCACCATGGCGACTGCTTTCATAAACACACCTCTCTTCCACCACCCCGACTTCTGCCGCGCCGCCATTACGGGTTGTTTTATTTCCCACTGTAGCGCTGTTATTTCGTCACTTTATTAAGTTTTAATAATTTTTCATGCGAGAAAGTAAGGGTTTAGATCCCCAATGTGCGGTTAGTTTATCCAAATGACGGCTGTTTAGAAGTTAGCTCCGCGTTGGGAGAAGTGAGGTGCAGCCAGCTGCAGCCAGCACCAGAGGAGCGGAGGAGGAGTGACTCCTCAACCCGCCTGCAGCGCTCGTTTACCTGGCCGAACGACATCGTCATGCCGCCGAAAGAAACTATCGTTAATTTATTAAGTTTTAATATTTTTTCATGCGAGAAAGTAAGGGTTTAGATCCCCAATGTGCGGTTAGTTTATCCAAATTACGGCTTAGAAGTTTGCTTCGCGTTGGGAGAAGTGCAGCTCCAGCGAGGCAGAGGAGCGGAGAGTGACTCGTCAGCAACCCGCCTGCAGCTGCTCCTTAACCGGTCAAACTACGTTGTCATCCCCGCGGAGGAAACGGTCGTTAATTAACTTACCCGCAGGTTTGTAGAGGTTTACCGCCGACTGGTTAAATTCTTTTTAGGAGATAAATGTTTGTCTCACTGATGAAATCTAACAATTGTGGCTGTAGCATTAGTTTGTTTGAATGAAAAGTGAAGCTTCACACAGAGCAGCAGCAGCTTTGCCCCGGGGCTCTGTAGCCTATGTACAGAAATCACCACATTTGCATCAATAAATACATGTTTTACAATGAACCGATACAATTTTGTTTTATTTTATGAAGTTATAACATGGTTACGGTACACGACAGAGCAGCATAGTATGCGGTTTCCAATACAGCCTGCATGTAGCCCACAGGGCCAGCCACCACTCCGGCTCTGTCCTCCCTGCGTCCAATCAATGCGCGCCTCATTACATATTAATACAATGAACATCCGGACCAGTCAAAACCTCGCGCCTACTCTCACGAGAGAAAGTTGCCATATGAAAAAGTGTCAGAACAAGCTCTATGTTTGAATTTTTTTTTAAAAAATGTTTCCAATAAGTTTTAAGAACTGATTCAAAGCAATTTAAGGGGGATTGGATACATAAAAAACCAGGTGATGACTCCTTTAAATTTCAGAGCCAGAGGAGCGCGTTTTAAAATACATTTATTTCGGGGCGGTGCGTGGCGCAGTGGTTAAGGCGGCCGCCCCATGTAGAGGCTACAGTCCTCAACGCAGGCGTCCCCAGTTCGAATCCCGCATCGGGCAGACCTTTCCTGCATGTCATTCCCCCTCTCTGCCTCTCCCTTTCCTTTCTATCTCACTATGTACTATCGAATAAAGGCGAAAACGCCAAAAAAATATATACAAAAAATACACTTATTTTATTGGTTATCGGTGAAAAAAACAGTCGATATCAATTATCGTAAAAATGCAGAATATTGGCCAATATTATCAGTCTGTCCCTAATCCGTATTATTATTATTATTATTATTATTATGCATTTCACACCTTTGGCTTATTAGGCCTGATTGTGTCATGTGATCCCTGGGGGAGGATTTAGGACAGTGCGTCCTCACTCAATCCTTGATGTCTGACGAAGGGCTTGCCCCGAAACGTTACACAATAAATTGATGGGAGCCATCTCTGTGCGGACTTCCCTTTCTTTTCATTGAGTATTTACCCTCTAGTCCAGCCCCCAGGCCTACAATTTTTTGGGATGTGCGTGTTTTTCTACTTTTTATTATTATTATGCAGCCTTTAGTCTCCTCTCATCCCATTATGAATCTCCCATCAATCTATTTAACACAAACTAACATAATGACACACAGTACCATCTCTCGGTGGTTTTCTTTTCAGTGTTTTGTTCAGTTCAGTTCAGTTCAGTTCAGACGTTGGTGCTTCACATCTCGCTCTAAATACCTGGTTGTACAATTAAATGCTGGATGGTTGAGGTTGGCGCCCAGCTGAGGAGCCCTGAAGGGTGTGGTGAAGCGTGATATTACACTCACGGCGGGAGGCTTCACAGTCCTGACAACCTCTGGGCCTCTCCGACCCGTCAGCTGGGACTGACAGATGTTCTCATCTGGAACAAAACGCTGCTGAAAGAAGAGAAGCTGAAACCGGCTCAACTGTGTGAAACGACGAAGACGGTTGGAAATGTAAACCTGCCGTTAGGACGGAGGGACCGGCGCTACTTTACTGATTAGACGAGCACTAACCACACATCACTACTGTACTGTACTGTACTGTACTGTACTGTACTGCACCATAATGAACTTCTGGACAGAGTGAGTGTGACAAGCCGCTGCAGTCGTCGCCTTGGAAACCACAGAGCGATACGAACGCCAGTCAAGAATCGCATCGAACCACAAACATTGCACAAGTTATAAAAGTGCTGAAGTGCCAACTAACTGTGACACATCAAGCTGTCATCAGAAGACGGCAGAGCGTTTACTAAATGCTGCACGACACCAGAGAGACCTGTGGTTAGAGAATGACAGCGCTCATTCATCACGCCATGAGATATTAACACAACGTTACCACACAGAGTTGTTTTAGAGGGAAATTCATGCAAAACTGCTGATACGCGTTCCCGTTGGGGGCAGTTTTTCGGCAAGCAGTCTCTGTATCTGTCTCGAAAACAAATCTGTCTCGTAATTATCTCATAGCGTGGTGAATGTGCAGCTCACAACTTGTCCACCAGAGCGTTGTGGAGTTGTTGGATTGTGTATTTGATGAGTTTGATGAGGGAAACCAAGAAATCCCATAATGAGCCTCCGTAGCGTAGCTCTGAGCAGCTCACGGCTCTGCTCCTCCGTTCTAAAAACAGCTTGCACCGACAATTAAAGGTAACAAACCTACTGCTATGACTATAGGGATTATGGCAATGGGCCGATTTGCCAAAATGTTGAACTATCTGAGTTCACCATTGTGATAAATATAGATCAAGAGAAAATCTGCTGAGATAAACAAAACAAACTTTTTTCCCCCGATATTCATGACATTTAATTGTATTTTTCCACAAGCCGTTTTTTTAGTTACCATTCTTGTCTTTGTCTTTTTTCTGCCCTTTGATTAACCCTTTATAGGGCACTCATTGAAATACTTTGAAATTCAAAATTCCAACCTTAGATTGTTATTCTAGGATATAACAAGACTTAATTACAATTTTGACATTTTTCAAAATTTTTCATTTTCATGTAGAAATTGAAGGTCAACGAAGTGACCATTTTTGGTTCCTTGCCCGTTTGTGGTAAAGAAAAATTCCAAGAAGTGTATGTATAGAAAATATAAGAAAAACACATAAAGTGCAAAAATTATTAAGTTTTAGAACATGTATGGCTTTTAAATTGGAATTATTATAATATTATTGTAATAATAATAATATATATGTATATAAGCATTTGTATAAATTATATGTATATCGTATTTTATACGATTATAAAGTCACTCATATTCACTATTTATAGCTTCAAAATGTCTTGAAATTAGTTAAAATTCTCTCTGAATTACTGAATGGTTATATAAAAACCTTAGACAACATTAATTAATCTAAAGAATTTTAGACAACTGTATATAAGTCATAAACTGAGAAAAATCACTCATATTCACTATTTATAGCTTCAAATGTCTAAAATTCTCTCTAAATCACTGTTAAGTTATATAAAAACATTAGGCAACATTAAAACACAATTTCCTAAGTTTTATTGCCTTATTTGTGAGGGAAATGCACTTATATGGTTTGTTACCTGAATAGGGCATAATGTCCAAAAACGGACACTTCAGTGTTTACCATAAACGGGCGTATGATCAAATATGGTCACTGCAGTTTTCATGGTGTATTTTCACTCATTTCACTAACATCTCCACAAACAATACTTATGTCATGACTTAGCACAACTAATCAACTGTAAAATGTGTGAGTGTCATCAACTTAGCTTGATTAGTTGTGATGTATCGATCTAATTACTACCGCGAGCCGAGCCGACTGAGCGTCTTTTTCCGCGGTCGAAAAAAAGAGAAAGTTAGCGGCATTCCTGGTCTCTGCTGATTGGTCAAAGGCTATGATGACGTATACCGTAATGTAGCCTGGTCTTTGCTGATTGGCTTGGTGAAGACCACATGTTTCTTGCTCTTACTGACGGGGAGCACGGGGCGGAAATATAACATGTGCGGAAGTGTCCAAAAACAGTCACTTGCCCGGTAAAGGGTTAACAGTCTAAAACACCAGAGATCCTCCAGTTCCCAAAATGCCACTTCACATATTTCAGGCTCTACAGCTCTGGCTTGTAACGCACTAGGCCTATTAGAAATGTGTAAACCAACAGAAGCACTCGAGTAATTTCCTTTTCAGACAAAGCCCCTCTAGAGCCACAGAAGACATTAGACTGAAACTCCACTTTTTTCCACACTCCTCATGATTATTAAGACATGTAGGACCAAGTGGAGCGGCCGTTTAAAGGTTTAAACGATGAGAGAGAGCAGAGATGTGACTGTTCTGGGTGTGAGGGTTTGGTTTTATGAAACACTGCAGTAGTGCTGCTGCTGCTGCTGCTGCTGCTGCTGCTGCTGCTGCTGCTGCTGCTGCTGCTCTGGATTCAGAGCTCCGGCCTCCAAAAAGGAAATTGCTCACATATACATTTGGACAATTATGAATTTCTAATAACCTGCTTCACACTTCTTGGTAATAACATCATTTCCTGCTCTTCACTAACTCTTAATACATTTAGCGGCGCCCCAGGCTGCAGTAGATTAGGAGTCGGTGTCTCTACGGGAAAATGTCTTCCTCTGCTTCACCTCCTCTCTCTCTGCCTGTAATGTCCAGCTTCTCTCTCTCTCTCCACCTGTCTATCTGTCCATCAGCTCTTTCTCTCTCTCTCTCTTTCCTTTCCTTTGTCCATCAGTCCTCTGTCTTTCCTCCTGTCGGTGCGGGTCGTTTCCCTCTGCAGAGTCTCTTCCTCTCACAGCCGACACTTGTTTCTCCTGCTGACAGCAGCAGGTTGATCTGAGCAAACTACTGCTGCCTCCATGTAAACATCTATTACTGAAACACTGAGAGAGGAGGAGGAGGAGGAGGAGGAGGAGGAGGAGGAGAGAAGAGGAGGAGGAGGAGGAGGAGGAGGAGGAGGAGGAGAGAAGAGGAGGAGGAGGAGGAGGAGAGAAGAGGAGGAGGAGGAGGAGGAGGAGGAGGAGAGAAGAGGAGGAGGAGGAGGAGGAGGAAGAGGAGGAGGAGGAGGAGGAGGAGGAGGAGGAGGAAGAGGAGGAGGAAGAGGAGGAGGAGGAGGAGGAAGAGGAGGAGGAGGAGGAGGAGGAGGAGGAAGAGGAGGAGGAGGAGGAGGAGGAGGAGGAGGAGGAGGAGGAGGAGGAGAGATGCTACATGATGTCGGTCCATCCACAGCTCATGTGTTTCAGGGCTTCAACAAAACAAACCTTGTGAAACTTTGACCTCAATTCCACAACAGGTGAGGACGTTTCTGTGCAGCATCTTCCTCTATTACAACAACAAACCTGGAGCATCTGTTTTTCTCCAGCAGCTGCTCACTGCAAGAAAATACATCGATACAAGGCAACACACACACACACACACACACACACACACACACACACACACGCACGCACGCACGGCTGCACAGAGTAAAACTAGTAAACGAGTTAAGAGTAAAAACAAATTAATTGCTCATTTGTAAAATCAGCAGTTAATGATCTAACCCTAATACTGCTCCCTGAAGTATGCGTTTGTATGTTAAGTATTGTTTTGCTTTGTCCATGGTAGTTTTAGTTTCCATCTGAGAACAGGTCCAAGCAGCCAAGATAATCCAGTTCACCAATTTGGGAAGATGTGACCTTAAAGATTAAAAACAATATTGATTAGTGAAGCTTTATAAATCCTGCATCATCCAAACAGAGCTGGATGTGTGTTGACCACTAGTGACAAAGTTGTGTGTTAAAAACTGATTTAAAAAAACAGCTGCTGGTGATTTACAAGAGATTTAAAGGGGACATATTATGAAAATATCACTTTTTGAAGGCTCTTTAACATATATCTGGATGTTTGTTTTGCCTTCTGGTCCCCAAAATGTGAGATTCGACAAAAAAACTGTAACTTTCAGGCTCCTGCAGTTTTACGAGCTGTTCCCTCAGTTGTCATCCTATGATGTCATTAGTTTCAGAAAAGAGCTGTGGTGTTTGATCCTTGGGGTATTTTGACCGAAGCATGTCACAGACATGTCTTTAAAGCCCCTGTACAGAGCTTTTAACTGGATACGCAAAAGTCTGTGGTTTCTGCTGATGTGTCTCTGTTACCTACAACAGCTAATGAGCCCATCAGTGTGAAGATACGCTATTTCTAAGTCGTCTAATTCTAGACCTCTGGAAGGCATGGTCGGGTCGGACCACTGACGAAACGTAAGAATAGATACATTACTACGTACGCTGCAGATAGCAGTTTTCAATCAGAGTGGAGCTGTTTGAGCTTCAGAGGCTGCAGGGCTCAAAGGGTTAATGGATGGTTTCTGCCTCAGGGGGCAGGAAGGTAAATGATGTGGTGATGAGAGGAGAAGGAGAAGGAGAGGACTTCTGATCATAAAGGTGTGAGACCACGTCTTCTCTCTGTTTCACCACTTTGTCTGGTTCAACCTGCAAACACCTTTTAATTCTCCTCAAAGGTGTGAAATAGCAGCAGTGGGTCATTTATTCATAGTTACACTCATTTATGTTCTGCCAGGACTAATTAGCTGCTTAATATTCCCTCTCTGTCACGGCAGAATTAATTAATGCCCTGACCCCACCAAAGAGAAAAAAAAATCTCACACGACATCTTGGTGGTTTTTTTTTTTCTCTCTCTCTTCATATAATGAATAAATATTAAAGTGAGGACTGACACTGTTATGTTGGCAAACAGAAGCTCAGAATCTTAATCATGTACAGTAATTAGAAACTAATTTAGGTGATGCTGAAATAAACTCTGGCCTCTTATGAACTCAGAGCCTATAATGAATAACTGCAGTGCCAAGCTGAATTAAATAGACTGAATTAATGAACTATTTGGTTTGTGAGGCTCTGAAGTCGTTACTCTTCTTTTTGCTTTTTTTTTTTAATAAGTCACCGCTGCACAGAGCGTTTCCCTCTTGACCTACAGTTATTTGTTTCAAGATCAAAGTTGGAAAACAGGAAACAGAAAGAACAAACAAACAAAGAGGTGAAAGCGGGGATGAAGTTTTGCTTTTTCCTCAGATAAAAGGAGCTTGTGATTGATTGTTATTGTTACACCTGCTCATGTACCATGAAAATCGACATCCCGATCCGTGGTAACTCTTTGACTTATAACTTTACTGTTGTCAAAGACCATGTTTTACTTTTATGTGACTATTTTCCTACTTTATAGGATTAGTCTGACTCTTTTTGGCTTCTGAATCTGCCTGTTCAGCATGAAGCTGGAGCCAGCAGCTAGTTGACTTAGCAGAAAACCCTAACCCAGCTCTTCTGTGCGAATACTAAAATGTTAAGAGAGACTATAACTTGGAAATGCTGACTGCTGTCGATCGTCAGCTGGACACGAGAAAGATAATGGACCCACAACTTTATCTGAAATGAGGGAGATCACACCCTTGTATCTGAAACTCCAACTTTTACTTCCTCACATCTTCAGGCTGGAAGTGTCTTTGCATCTTTTTCAGAGATAATTTCCTCCTTTAAATCCTAAATATCAGCCAGAGTGTCACCTTTGAAGCATCTAAAAGGAAACTGTGTTAATGACTAAAGGCTGTTTCTAGGGTACTGTAACATCTGGACTGAACTACATCTGGGTTGACTGCTACTTTCTGAACATTACCAGAGATGTATGAGGTCTCAGACAGGATGGGGAGGCACCAGAGAAAAATGTCCATCAAATTTGACTACAGTTTGATATGAGCTCATTGAAAAGTCCTGTTTTGTCTGACAAACTGCCCCAAACCCAAAACATTTAAAGGGATAGTTCCAAATTTTGCCAAATTGGCCCATTGCCATAATCCCTATAGTCATAGCAGTAGGTTCGTTACCTTTAATTGTCGGTGCAAGCTATTTTTAGAACGGCGGAGCAGAGCCGTGAGCTGCTCAGAGCTACGCTACGGAGGCTCATTATGGGATTTCTTGGTTTCCCTCATCAAACTCATCAAATACACAATCCAACAACTCCACAACGCTCTGGTGGACAAGTTGTGAGCTGCACATTCACCACGCTATGAGATAATAACACAACGTTACCACACAGAGTTGTTGTAGAGGGAAATACAGAGACTGTTGATGAAAAACTGTCCCTGACAGGAATGCATATTAGTGGTTTTACATGAATTTCCCTCTAAAACAACTCTGTGTGGTAACGTTGTGTTATTATCTCATAGCGTGGTGAATGTGCAGCTCACAACTTGTCCACCAGAGCGTTGTGGAGTTGTTGGATTGTGTATTTGATGAGTTTGATGAGGGAAACCAAGAAATCCCATAATGAGCCTCCGTAGCGTAGCTCTGAGCAGCTCACGGCTCTGCTCCGCCGTTCTAAAAACAGCTTGCACCGACAAATAAAGGTAACGAACCTACTGCTATGACTATAGGGGTTATGGCAATGGGCCAATTTGCCAAAATGTTGAACTATCCCTTTAAGACACAACACAAAAAGGGTAAAATATGGCAAAACATGGAAACATTACATAGAAAGTTGACCTGTTAAACTTAGGAGAGTGTACACTTCTACTTACACAGATACAGTTTCATATCTTGAGTATTTTCTCACTATGTTATATATATATTTAATATATCAGTGCCACCAAAGGTCGGGTATTTCCTCTGTGGTACACACAAGTCTATAGACCAACAGAGATGATGGTGAGCTCCACAAAAATAAAGCCGGTGCTGTAACAAACCTAAATGGAGGAATTCTTCATCAGCCAACCTCCAGGCTCAGTGCGACGGCCAGAAATGTGATTTACTATCAGAGAAAATAATATTTTCACTTTCAAGAGGTCATGGAATTTCTTTTTAATCTCTCTACACTGGCACCGAGTGAAAGATAAAAAAATCCAACTTTACAGAAACTGGCTTCACTTTCTGAAGATCTGCAGAGTAGACGGATCTATCAACACTGTCACGTCGTAGCGCTGCTGTGAATATTTAAAGAGCCTTCAGAACATTCACGCTGTGCCTTTGGCGGCCGTTAAGACAATTAGTAAAAAGACGACGCACTGGAAGACAAACAGCACAGTGCAGTCTGAGCAGTGGTGTAAAATAACAAAGCACAAACACTTCATCTTCACTTTCATGTATCTGCTTTACGTCTTTATTTGTATTTCTGGAGACTTTCACTCAATTTTACTCCACTACATTCCCCAAATAAAATGTCGATACAGGCTACATTTAGGGGAGCGCCGGGTCGATTGATACACGGGACGGTTGATACACAGCGATTTCCTCGAAAACCACACAAGCTTGAGCCGTCAGATTTCGTCACTACATTCAGCACTCAACACCGACCAATCCTGGGAAAGCTTGTGAAATGACGTCACGCCATTCAAAAGTTATTAGCGCAAACCGGTTTTTGACTACGGAAAGTAAAATCTTACGTGCGGTAGTTTTTTTGTGATCAAAAGTTGTATTGTGTGTTTCATGCAATAATAATATGACCTAACAACAGATGAATTCGTACATAAACAGGTCCTAATGTAGCTATGCAATGTCATAGTTTTGAAGTTTAGAGGCAAAACAGGTTGAAGTGTCAGTAGTCGCTGCAGCTGTTTCAAATGTCCCTCACGCCACCGTGCGTAGTGATTGTGGTCACATTGCGCGATCAATATCTGTATAAATCACCGAATTAATACCCTATTGTTCTGCAATGAACAACAACCGATTTGAATGAACAACATGTATTTTCAATAAACACCACATATTTTTAATGAACAAAACGTGTTTATGACATGAATCAACAGATATTCAGCAAAGTGAGGGGAAAATGCCGAGGGTAAAATGACAAATGTTCAACTGTGTATCCATAAACATGACTTAGGACAGGGAAATAAGTCAATGAAATGAAAATGCAGTCGTCTAACAACTCGTACAGAAGAAGAAAGGCGAGTTTAATCGAAATGCGGATCTTGACAATTACGCACGGGACAAAAATATTTATTTGACCTATTTATATTGTGAGAAATTATGTGACATTTTGGCAATAACAAGTACACTAGTATGTTGTCTGATATGCTGCATAAAAACGAGAGTAAGGTCAGTAGTTTCTGTTTAAAACGCTGTTTCAACCGTCCCAACGACCCGCATAGGTGGGGCGTTTGAGACAAATGTCAACTTACGTTCAAAGTTATAAAACAGCGCGATCATCCAACATATGTGTTAAATTACACTTGTAACTAAGAGAATACACATGTGAGTGGTTGATCACATGATAAAAATGTTTGTGTACATAACGTCATCTTTGAAAAAGACGTTTAAATGAAAAGTGTATCAATCGACCCGGCTCTCCCCTACCTCAGCATGTTCATTACTCGTTAATACCAGATAAAGTCAGTTCTCCGATTGCAAGTGAACGCATCAATTTGAGTTTGTGCTTGTCTGCTCCAGAAAAACAAGAGGAAGAGGAAGAAGAACAAGAACAAGAAGAACAAGAGGAAGAAGGAGAAGAATTAGAGCTCCTGTTTCACACCTGTGACCTCATTTGCAAGAAATGTTCTTGCACATTGTAAAGACTCTAATTACAGGATGAAGTTCCTCTTATGTCGACTGGAGGTTTGTAACTCTGATGTGTTTGGTCCTTGAGTTTAAGGAAATTGTGTCTGGAAAGTCCTGAAAAGTCTCTGAATTTGATGTTAAAGAAGGTGTAAAAGCTCTGACTATTGTGTTTTTCCACCTGGAAGCCACAATAAAAGTTGATAATCGACATTTGAACTGCTCTTTGAAAAAAAAAAAAACTCTTCCTTTCACTTCGTTCGCATACTTGAGTAGTATTGGAAATTGACTTTTGATACTCGATCTAAAAAGTTAGCCTAGAAATCTCTCTGCCCCCTAGCAGCAGCAAATCTCTTTGCTCCGTAGGTGGGTCTAGAAACGAGCCATAGGAACTTTTTGAGTCTGGAACACCGATTGTGTTGACCAATCACAGCGCTCTATCTGTTTAGAGAGTCGTTGGGCGGCTTATCGCCATGACGACATACATTTTAATTGGCTCGTCAGGCTAACGTCATCCTGCTCTCTGCTCTGATTGGTCGTAGTGCTACCCTATTGGTGCAGAGGCAGTTTGAAAGACAGCCTTCATCCCGCCCCCTGGACTGAGCCGAGGTCTACCGCTCGTTGACACACTAGACATGGTAATGATGTAGTCTGGTAGGGGTGGGAGAAAAAATCGATTCACATATATATCGCGATATCTTTTTTGACGATTTTTAAATCGATTTCTTTTTTCAAAAATCGATTTTTTTGTTGTGCAATGTGCATTTGTTAGCCCTTTTTACATTTATTTATTTATTTATTTATTTTATTTATTTTTATTTTTATTTAAAGGTTTATTTGAAATGGGACCTCACATATTCATGAACATACAAGAAAACACAACATTTAATTGCAGTAAATATGTCGGATTTAGCTGGGAGCTAATTTCCATCCGTAGTCCCATGGCACTTAATTAAATAAAATTACAATCAGACATTTAAAAACGATAAACATTTAAGACGATAGACAATGACATACAGAGAGTACAGGTTTTGAAAAGGGTTTAAGTTCACTTTATAATGGAGTATGTTAATTTATAGGCCTCTACAGTATTTGTGTGCAGATAAATGTTAAAAATGCTAAAGACTAAAAATCGAGAGAATCGGCAATATCGTAGAATCGCAATTTCAATCGAATCGCCATCCAAAAAATCATAGAAGAATCGAATCGGGAGAAAAGCATATCGTCCCAGCCCTGTAGTCTGGCTTGGCAGGCTACTAAAAAGTGACTTTTGTTAAGATACTTGTACTTCTACTCAAGTATTTCTATAACATACTTCCTAGAAGTCTAGTTCTGAGTAACACCAAGACTCAAGAACAACGTACAATTAAACCCAGCTTCACACATACACATCATTTCATTTCAACAACCATCATTTCACTGTGACTGGTCTGAAAACGATGTGACATGTTCCTTCAGAGGAGAACATAAATCATCATTAAGAAGCGCTTGGTAGCAGTGAGTAAATGTATCACCGGGCCAAGATAATTATTGTCATCTCCATCCTTGACAATGATTGTCATGTCAGGAGCAAATGCTAAATTAAAAACCTCATTTACATGTATGAAAGACTGATGGCTGTTGTTGGTAATGTAGAGTCTGTCTGCAGATTATAATGGCTCCATTTAGGATGTAGAGAAGAGAGACAAGTACAGAAACTCCGAGCTTTCAAACAGCTTTCAGGTTCAGTAATGGGTTTCAACTGAGAGCAGGAGTGGCAGAGAGATGAAGCAATAGAGGACAGAGGGCAAGGTAATGAAAGAAGGAGGCAGACAGAGAAAGTGAAGAAAGGCATTTGGAAGATTCGCCAACTTCCCTGTAATGTATTCCAACATGGACAAAATGAAAGAGCGGCAGAGAAAGAAAGAGGAGGGGGGGAGGGGGGGGACAGAAGGAGAAGAATAAAGGTGTATTCTGTCCAACACATCAGCCTTCAAGGTGTTTGTGTGGAAATAAAAAGCCGGAGCAGATGGGACAGAGGGGCCGAGTGTTCAGCAGGTGAATGGGAACTCCTCAGGGAGATCACACACACACACACAAACACTGAAACCATCTCTCTCTGTCTCTCTCTCTTATCAAGGTCAGATCTCAGTCAGCCAATCCACAGAGACTCCTCTGATCCGCCCACGGGCAAAGTCGCCCATTGTGTCCCGAGACCAGACCAGACCAGACCAGACCAGACCAGACCAGACCAGACCAGACCAGACCAGACCAGACCAGACCAGACCAGACCAGACCAGACCTGGTCCACCAACCAGATGGACAATAAACGGGAAACAGCTTCTTTTCACTGAAGAGAGGAAGTTCCTTCCTTCTGATTCCTGACCTGCGTGAATACAACGTCCAATAAAAAAAGTTACAGGGTCCAGTCACACACAGATTATATAACACACACACACACACACACACACCCCCACCTGCCTCAAAAACACACAGATTATATAACATACCCCCCCCACCTGCCTCAAAACTTAGGTGCAGTTTTTGTTGTCTCAGCTCTACCGCCCATGTTAAAGGGGAACTATGTAATTTTGGTCTCTTCTCCTCTGTTTTGCAAACCCTCCTCTCCTCCATGTGCACTTGTTTTTATCTGAAGCCGGCGAGAAATCAATCCATGGAACAGTAGATAACGTTTTTATCATATACTACGACCGGGCTCCAGACTGCCCCTAAAATTTGAGACAGTGCAAGTCATTTGTCATCTACTTGCATGCAACTGGTAAATTTGCCGTCTTTTTTTTTGGGGGGGGGGTGAAACATGGAAGTGGCAACTCAAAGAATCTGGTATCTGTCATTAAAGGTGGCAGCAGGCCAATGTATGTCAGGATCATGAATGAAAAGGAAATGTGAATATTTGCTTTGCAAGTCGATTTATGGTGTGCAACCCTGACATTTTCTACTTGTGCTCCCAGTAAAAAATGTTAGTCTGGATTACCCTGCACAATGTTACGCTGTGTATATTTGTGTTGTCTTATCTGTCATAAACAAGAGGTTACTGGTTACAGATTTGTGTTGTGGTGCCACAGAGAGGAGAGCTGGGACACCGTCTGGGTCGGAGGAACTTTCAGCAAAGAGACGCTAGGTGGAAGACAGAGAGCCTCAATTCTCCCTGGAACTAGTTAGTTACAAGTCATTGATTTAACCAGCACTAGGACTCTGAAGCCGTTTTAATTAAGGTACAAAATCTTGTATATTTCCTCTTTGAATGAATACAAAACTCTCAATTCACTACTCTACACGCCACTTAAATAAAGTAGATGTAGCTGCTCCGTGCTGCAGCAGAGTCACATCACAGACCAACAGCAGCTCATCACCTGACAAGACAGCGGTGGAGGATTTGGTGTCAAAGCAAAAAAGCAAAAGTGCTCATTTGGCAACATTTCAGATTTAAACCCAAAACCAAACAGAAACCTGATGAAGCAATCTGCAAAACCACACGAAGCTCACCAAGAAAGTGACTTTGAACCACATTCAAGTTGTGGGAGAGATATGTTAACTATTCCATCATGGCTTTAAAACATACTGACGTTATTTATTTCTGATGTTTAATATTAAATATTAAATATTACTCCTCATGTGTAAAAAAATGTGAAACAGGAAAGCTTCAAACATCCTCCTCTTTATAATTTAGAGTCTGTTACATCCGTTTTATTGTCCATGTTGTACTTCATTTTAATTTGGCCCCCGGGCAGGAACAACATTTTATCGGTGTGTATTTGCATATAGATGAAAGCCAATAAAATTCAACTTTAACTAAATCCATTTATTTCCATTTCTCCCCTCACTAAGTGGTGATCAGTGAGCGATGTTGAGGATGTAGCGGGCCTGTAGGGGAACGCAGCGGCTCAGCCGGGGCCGCTAACAGCCTGCTTAATGCACTTCCTGCTTTGTGCATTGCAGATGATCCCTTGCAAAAATATGATAATGAAACTAAAATAAAAAAATAACTTAAAAAAAGAGGAGAGGAAATCTGTTCCCAGTTGTTCCTGATATTACTTCCCCAAGTCTTTTCATTTCTGGAGTTTAACATTCAGCGTGTGTCTGCAGAGACAGAGGAGGCAGTGTGTGGGTTTAGATACTCAGCCCCTATCAAAGCTCCACACACACACACACACACACACACACACACACACACACACACACACACACAGTTTTGATTACACTTTAGAAACTGAAATCTGCTGTTTGTCTGCCTCACACAGGAGATATTCAGAGCTACTGCTGGAAATTATTTTCCAAAGAGTCTCTGATTGGGAAGATCTCCTTTCATCATCATCATCATCATCGTCGTCATCATCACCGTACTCTCCAGGAAGACTAAAACACACACTCGCAGCGTCGGCAGCCTCCATTATGTGGCTGTAAAATTGGAATTGAAACAGAGTCAGACTGTGAAATGTGGGTTATCATACAGAGCTCTGCTGAATCACAATGATTCTCACCTTCACCTTCACCTGCCTCGGTCTCTTTAACACGTCAGACTGTGTTAGTCACTTCACCAAACTTTGAAATGAAGTTTTACAATATTCTGCATGTTTCTCAGAGTAGAAAACATTAGATTATTGGAGATGTGTGCAAACTAGACAATATGTTACAAATATTAAAGGGATAGTTTAACATTTTGGCAAATTGGCCCATTGCCATAATCCCTATAGTCATAGCAGTCGGTTCGTTACCTTTAATTGTCGGTGCAAGCTGTTTTTAGAACGGCGGAGCAGAGCCGTGAGCTGCTCAGAGCTACGCTACGGAGGCTCATTATGGGATTTCTTGGTTTCCCTCATCAATGAAACTCATCAAATACACAATCCAACAACTCCACAACGCTCTGGTGGACAAGTTGCGAGCTGCACATTCACCACGCTATGAGATAATAACACAACGTTACCACACAGAGTTGTTCTAGAGGGAAATTCATGCAAAACCAGCTCACAACTTGTCCACCAGAGTGTTGTGGAGTTGTTGGATTGTGTATTTGATGAGTTTGATGAGGGAAACCAAGAAATCCCATAATGAGCCTCCGTAGCGTAGCTCTGAGCAGCTCACGACTCTGCTCCACCGTTCTAAAATAGCTTGCACTGACAATTAAAGGTAACAAACCTACTGCTAAATAATAATATAAACATAATGTTTTGGTTATTTTCAGTTGTATTACAGTTGAACACAAGAATGAGGGAAAGTTTTCTCCCCTACAGCCAGCGAGTTGCTGCAATAAATCAAAGATACGTTTGGTTTTTTAAAGCAGATGTCGGATCCTTGCTTTGTTTAATTTAGTGGAACTTCCAGCAATTTTCCCACCACAGAACAATATGACGACTTCTCTTCCTCATATTTGCATCTGAAAAAGCAGAAGGCTACAAATGCTTGCAGCCCCCTCACACACACACGCTCATACACACACACACAGGGCCTGCAGGACTAGATTTGATGCAAACTTAATTAATGATTTGATAACTGTTGAGGCGTTAAACGGAGCGCGGGGAGAGAATCCCTGATGAGGAATGAGAGCGTAGCCGAACCGTCTGTTAATACAATGTGAAGGGTTTCTTCTCTCCACCTGCTGGTACAAAGTGTCTTTCCATCTCTCTTCTGTGTGAATCAGCCTCTCTTTATCTCAGCCGGTCCCACCTCCCTCCCACTCTGCCTTGATCTGCGGCTCAGATCGGTGCAGCAGGACGCCTGCAGCAGCACGCTGCCACTGATACTGTAACTGTGGAGGAGGAGGAGGAGGAGAGCGCTCATCTCTGTGCAGCTGCTTTTTCATTAGAAAGCAGCAGCGTTTCTTCTTTTTCTCTTGTTCTTGAGTCATATTGTTAATGAAATGATCTTTGAGTCGGCTTGAAAGGAAAGGTTATGTTCATATATCAGAGGAACAGGTTCACTCTAAAGTTTGTTTCAGCTTAAGCTCCTGTCAGGAGGTCGTCTCTGCAGAGCTTCCTCTGTTCCAGTCCAGATGTTGCAGCTAAAACGCCACCATCTTACACTAAAAACAGCTACTTTATTAACGGTACTGTGTATAAGTGAAAAAGATTACAAACATAATGCCTTGAATAGTCTTCATTTATCAATTAACTTCATCCAAAGTTCAGTCAACAGAAGAAACCATAATCAGATCATTATTTGGTGTGACCATGACGCTTTGTCTTTAAAACAGAAGCAGTTCTCCTCCATTAGGGGTCGGGGGGAAAAAATCAATACAGCTGCATAGTATCCATGGGTTAAAGCAAACCTGATGAAGGAACCTTGTTCTAAAAATGTTGTTTCTTTGATTCTTCAATAAATGATTCTGCATAAACCTGAAGATGTAGCTACACTGCCTGCAAGCTCTGAAGTGGTCAAAAAGCTGAGTCACCAAACAAACCCCTGTAGGGGGGTCTGGGGGCATTCTCCCCCAGAAAAACATTGTGATTTTGGGGCGGTGTTTAGCTCAGTTGGTAGAGCACCCGCCCCATGTGTAGAGGCTATAGTCCTCGCTGCAGGCGGCCCCGGTTCGAGTCCCGCGTCGGACGGCCCTATCCTGCATGTCATTCCCCCCCTCTCTGCCTCCCATTTCCTGTCACACTCTGAACTGTCCTATCTAATAAAGGCATGAAAAAGCCAAAAAAATATATACTTAAAAAAAAAAAAAGAAAAACATTGTGATTTTAACACATCAATGAAGCATTCTGGTGAACTCTGAGAAGAACATCAAGGGAACATTTGTTTCATATAAAAAAGCACATTGAGTAGGTCCCTAGCATTGTAAAAACACATCTCATTTTTTAAATGTAGGGGTCTGGACCAGCCATTCAAAGGCCCGTTTCCTCTGCTATTTGTCTGTGCAGCGGTGCAGCGGTGCAGCGGTGCAGCGGTGCACCGCGGACGTGCACTTTAACCCCTGTGCTCTTAGGATGGAGACAAGTTACAGGCCATAATGTCACTGTACATATACAGTATGTATCTGGTTTCACAGTCGATTCCTCACAATCCTGGACTCGCTATTTTACATCAAAAATCAATGACCACACAGACACAGAGAGAAATCCATCAGTGCAGAGACACAGACGTCTGAATATCACTCCACCCAGTCAAACCCAGAGCTGAGACCCTGAGGTGTTTTCAGCTGATTCTTTAAAAAGTCACTCTAGGACAAAACACACTGAGTGATGGAGAGACAGAAAAAAAGAAAACACCACAGACTCCTCCTGGTTTTGATACCATCAGTTAAGCAGGGACAGAAACATCAGTCGGTTTCTTCTCTGCTGTCATTAACAACCCGACCACAGCTCTGCTCTGCTCTGTTCTGCTCTCTGAGCTGCAGGCAAAGTCTGCCAATAAAGAAACAGGACAATTACACACATAATGAACAGTGCAGAGAGGTGAAATTAAAATTTCAACCGAGCCAGGTGTACGGCTGAATGAGAGAGAGTCAAATGTGCCACCAGGGCTCGTGAAATTAGACAGAAGGACGAGAGGAAAACTGAATGAATAATCAAAAACTGGAAAACTGAAGTGAGGTGACAATTAGTCTGAGTCTGATATATGAATTTAGATTCAGATCAGTGTGTGTGGTTCAGCTGCAGTGATGATACAAAGAGATTCAATTTCCCTCCATATTCGGTGCAGTTGAAAAGCAGTCGACTGCTTTCACATCAAATATTGGTTGAGTTTTGAAGGTTTTACAGTTGTTCAGAGTTTTACAAACGCTCCTCTTTCATCTTTTCCGAGGTTTTAAAATCCTGTCGCTGCAGACTTTGGAGAATCCGACTGTTAGAAGATGAAAGTATTTGTGTTTAAGAGCAGAGAGTTGCTGCCTCCATCTCTCCCTCTCTCTCTCTCTCTGATGACCTTATTTCTCTAAACGATAATTCAGAGGTCTCCAGTTAAGCCGCCTTTTGATCCAGATGATGTTATTAATCAGCGCCCAGAGGAGAAGAAGCACTAATGACCTTTATAATGAGAGGGCTGGAGTCAACACGCTGCTTCTTCTCCTCTTCTCCTCCTCTCACCTCCTGCCGTGCACTCTTTCCCTTCAGCGTCTGCCCTTTTGTCTTCTGCTCTCATTTCCTTTCTTTTCTTAATTTATTTCCTACTCCTGCCATCCTTTCCTCATCCTCTCCCTGCTTTTTTCTTTTCATGTGCTTTAATTATTTTTTCATGTTTTAAAATCTGCTTCGGGGGAAATTGAGCGATTGAGCATAAAAATGGCCTCAGAGGAGGATAAGGAACAGCCGTTTCCTCTCACACACAGAAAACTGTTTAGTGGATGCTTTCATCCAAAGTTTCTCTGTGTACTGGGAGTGTATACATTTTGTAGAACATGTTTCCCCAGCAGGAAATAAACCCCACAGCCGACTGCAGACGTCTAAACAGCTGCAGTCGACATCAACATTACTTCCCATATAAACTAGTTTGTTCTTGCAAGATTAAGTCAGTACAGTAGTTTCTCCTTTAACGTTAATAACCAGAGTCATTATATAAAGTGAAACACATCTGTAGTTGCTAAAAAGTGGATGGAGAACTTTTATTTTGAAGGGATAAGTCGTCTTGTAATGGTATATTCACACCAGAAAGTCCCAATAGTTCACTTGCTTTGGGGCGGACCAATTTTCTTTTTTTTTTTACTTGGTGCAGTTCGTATTCACATTAAAACCTGCCTCGCTCATTCTCTTCATGACTTCATTGTAGACTTCTGCATTTTTGTGCCTCTTCTCCAGCATCTGATAAATGTTTTTTTCTGACCAAATATCGAGGAGCTCCATGTTGACCCACGGCTCATTTTGGCACGTTACTAACAAGTGACAGGGGTGGACTGGCCATCTGTCCTGGTGGTCCAGTCTCCAAAAGAAAAAGCTCTAGAGAACCAGGTGTGTGTGTTAGACCAGCGGTCCCCAACCTTTTTATCCCTGTGGACCGGTCACCGGCGTACGTTCTCCTATTTCCATTAGGCCCACTGAATAAGCAGGACTGTAGACGGTCACATAGTTTTCTCTTACGTTTACGTTCTTTGTTACAACTCACCATAATACAGGATCACAATAATACTGTCAGTCATCTGGGGTGATGCTCCATCTGTCATCTGGGGGTGATGCTCCGTCTGTCATCTCAGGTCCAGTCTACTCTGTCATCTGGTTTTGCTGCAGGCGCTGTAGAAAACTCCGTTTCACAATGTTTGTAATAGAAGCAGGTTTTCAGTGCTTTTGTGGCGATCTCGGGATATTCTGCTTAAATCCAGAACGCAGGGAGATCAGTTTTCTGTGAAGTGATGAAGCGGCAGAGAGCCGAGGTCATGTATTAAACTGTGGAGCTGGAGCAGGTGAATCACCTGTTGCAATGAACCCGTCATTTAAACAGGACTGGTGGTTTTTCTATTAGAACAGCTTTCTTCTTGTTGGCAGGCGTCGGGTCTTCTGTTCTGTCGTCTCATTGAGTTTTTCCCGGCCCGGTGACGTGTGTTTTTCACTCTTTTATGTTTGTGGACCTGCCTGTTAATTGCACAGCACTGGAACGATGCACAAACAGAAGTGGCAACATTTTCAAAATAAAACGACCGGAAGTGTGAAATAGACGAAACAATACGATTTTATATTTTTTTCAACCTCTTTCTGCGGCCCGGTACCAAATGATCCACGGACCGGTACCGGTCCACGGCCCGGTGATTGGGGACCACTGTGTTAGACGAAGCACTGATTATTTTTCACGCCCTGATTAAAATTACCTGCAGTCTTTTTTTTTTTAAATGACCATCCCAACAAGACAAGCCACTGCTGCAGAGAGTGTTGGTTAGCAAAGACGCCACCAGCAGAAAGCGGCTTACAGTACTTACAGTCAAGAATGTCAGAAGCTTTATTGCTTCATCTGAATGATGCATTTGGGAAAACAGCAGAAAGCAGTCCTTTCATCACTGGAATGTCGGATTGGAGGCACAAACACCAGCGCACAGACCAGCATGAAAAAAGCAAGGCACATAGAAACTGTGTTGAAGCTCATCTTTTAAAGTCTTTGAATGCCGACATTGGCAGTTTAGTGGGTGGCAGTCGGATGTCCACTCATAGACAACAGGTCTGAAAGAGACGCCAGGTTGTGGAGCGCATCATTGATGTCATTACAGTTCTTGGGAAGAGGGGTCAGGTTATACCCTGGACGACAACATCATAGACCATGGTAACTCTTTAGAACTTCTTCTTCTACTGGGGAAATATGATGCGTGTTTAAAAGACCACATTGATAGCTGCATTGAAAAGGGTTACGGTTGCACCATTCTGGTGGTACAAGAGGCAGAGGCTCCCTCCTTAACTTTACTCTTAAAAACAACAGTGAACTCCGTTATTGATGGAATTCACCATCTGATCCAAGAAAACATTCTCCAGTAGAAAGCGGGAATGTTTTCTGTTCAACTGGACACAACTCAGGACATCACCTCTCAAGATCAGTGCTCGATAATCTTCAGGTATGTTACTGATGTCGTCCACGAGAGGCTTGTTGCGGTGCTTCAGTGCAATACTGGACAGGCCTTTGTTGACTTGCTCCTGGGTGCTCTGGACCACCTGGGCCATTGGAAATGCAACTGATGGGGGCATCTAACATGCAAGGCCAATACCAAGGCTTCTCTTCACTGATGTCTTCATGTGCATGCATGGTGGTATGCACACGTTCTGAATCTAGCGCTGGCAGACACAACCCAGATTGTAGGATTGTAGGATGAACATATGGGAAGAGTTGGGGGGAGACAAGTGATGCAGTAGCCTTGTTGTCCCATTCGGTGAGACATGCTGGTGGGCCGAGCATGAAGCCCTAAAAAGAAAGTGTTTGGCTCTTTTGTAAAGACTGAAGATGCTCTGTACATGGATGTGGTGTTGACATTGCCCGCCATACAGAAACAGGCAACATGCCAAGTCAGAATATAGACCGCCATGGGTGAAAAAGCGACGACGAGTGATGATTACTGCATTTTCTGCTCGTAGAATCCAAAAAGAGTGTGACATTTTACCACTGTTAAATCACTTGTCAATGGTCGTCTGTTTCACTTTGCTGCAGATTAAAAAGAGGAAACAGCTTTTGACCACAGCTGAAGAAGATCCAGAGTTCTACTGTAGATTAAAGCCATTCTCTGTTTGCCATATTTTCCTTATACACAGCTCATATGAATGAATGAAGTATCTGAGTGGGTTTTAAGAGCTCCTCTCTCTTTCTTTCTGCTCAGCCAAGGACGTCCGTCCACTCCAACAAGCTCCAGTCACCAAATAAGTCCAACTCCCCCTGGACAGAAACACCTCCTGTTGTTGTTGTTGTTGTTGTGATGATGAAATGACCTTGGTCTTGTTGTGCAGGAAGAATTAGAAACCCAGCGTATGAAGAGCTGTTTTTGTGTTTACCATCAACATTCAGATACAAAGTCCTGAGAGAGCCAGACGTCCACATCCACAGTCAGTCTGACTGGAGCTTTCCTCTTCACGTGCATCGCTCCTGTTTATTATTTAACATCCTTCCTGCACACAGATGCCTCATTAGTTGCTGATGATTTTCCCTAATGACAGTTATCAGGTTAATAAGTAATGAGAGTCAGGTGTTTTCTGCAGCAGCTCGGCCCTGAGTCACGAAGCTGGTTCTCATTTATCACCTCAGCTTGTTCACACTGTGGAAGAGGAAGTGAGGAAACAGGAAAAACACGGAGCAGCTTTAACTTCAGGGACGCTCACAGCTCATAAATTATAGCTAAGCAGGTATTACTGACAGTTACCACAACACTAATAATGACAGTGAAGAATGAAGTCTTTGATATTAATACGAGTGCATTAACGTATTGATACTGAAGCCTGAAAGTCTGAGCTTCAGTCCTGAGGAGTAATTATCATCTTCAGTCAGAGTGGCTTATAGCTATCAAACCGCTCCGTCCTGCACACCGAGCCTGAGCAAACAGAAAGGAAGTCATTTAGTGAGCAGGATTTCCCCCTAAACCCTCTGATTAATGCAGGCTGGAGTTTTTAAAAAGTGCTTTCATAAAGAGCTCAGGAGGAGATTTTGTGGCTCGTTGAAATTACAGACCCGAAATTGTGACCAACTATTATTATTTTCAACACATAATCGAAACTAATTCAACTTGCAGTAAATACAGGAAACATTAGAGGGGGGGCTTTCCCAACCACTGGGTACTGGGCCGCAGAGACAGAATGAAAAATTATAGTATAATTGTTTGTTTTATCTAATTTACGCTTCTGGATGTTCTGTGTTCTCAATTAAAGCTAAATATCCTGAGATCGCCACAAAAAGCACTGAAAACTCTGCTTCCATTACAAACATATTATCTGGTGAAAGGTGGAAGCAACTCAAAGAATCAGTACAGGTGTCAGGCCAATGTATGTGTGTGAGGATCATGAATGAGAAGGAAATGTGAATATTTGCTTTGCAAGTTGATTTACGGTGTGCGGCCCTAAATCTTCTGCTTGCACTCCTAAAATTTTAAAGGGGACATATTATGGAAATATCACTTTTTGAAGGCTCTTTGGGTGTTTGTTTTGCCTTCCGGCCCCCAAAATGTGAGAACTGACAAACAAATCTGTAATTTTCAGATTCCCTAGATTGAAATCCATGTGGTTTTATGAGCTGTTCCCTGAGATGTCTTCCAGTTTTTGAATTTGCATAACTCCACTCCTACCTGGTACCAGTAGAAGGGGGCGGGGCCATGACTGTGACAGAAGGGGCAGAATTTGTTTCCTTTAAGTTGGGGGCCTCTGTGCTCCTAGTAAAAGACGTTAGTCTGGAGCCCTGATCGATCGCTGATATTATTGTTTCAGGATGTTCAAGATTCACCCACTGAACAGCTGAACGTAGACGGAAATAGAAAACACCTGAGATCAAAGTGTCAGAGAAGTTTCTGAAACAGACACATGGTGGTGTGGCAGCTCGACTCCTCCACGGTCACTGGTTTGATTTCCACTGGGAGCGTCTGAACGGAGAGAGTGCTCCTCCGTCTGTACAGTGAGCAGCGTGTACATCAGATGACACCGAGGTGTTGGGATCGGTCTCTGTCTGCTGCCTCTGTCTCCTCTTCACAGGCTGAATCATCTGGTTGCTGCAGAGACAAAGAGGGAGAAACTCCAGCGAGCGACTGACAGCAGCTCCTGAAGCTCCTGGCTGATGTCCGGGCCAACACTTAGTGTCTGACGACTTCCTGATACGATCCAGTGGAGGCCCGACTCTTCCTGAGGTTTATCAGCAGCAAACAGCAGCACAGTTACACACACATCTACAATGAAACCATTACACACACATCTACAATGAAACCATTACACACACATCTACAATGGAACCATTACACACACATCTACAATGAAACCATTACACACACATCTACAATGGAACCATTACACACACATCTACAATGAAACCATTACACACACATCTACAATGGAACCATTACTGGAAACAGCTGCTGCATCTACAGAACTCAGACTGACTGCCTCTCTCTCTCTCTCAGCATCTCTGCTTTTCTTTCCATTCTCCTCTTTCTGTCCTGCAGCATCCCACCATTATTCTCCACAGTTAAACCTGTTAACTAGCATTACATGGAGCACAAGGATTCCTCCACTTTAATTCACATGGCGGCTGTGATTTCCAGGACTGTTGCTGCTGCTGCTGTTGTTTCTCTCTGGAAGGATTCAGTCGTTGTGATCACAGTGATTAGTGATGGAAACATGGAGGAAACATTTGTCCTTTTCCTTCCAGAAGCAGCTCAAGCAGCACAAACATCTGCAGCTCGTCTGCCAGCAGCAGCACACGCCTCCTCCGTCGTCACAGGCAACAGGTTTCAGCCTGGATCAGAGCAGACACGACAGTCGTCTAGATTCTACAGCAGCAGGTTGGAGAAGCTGCTGCTGCTGGAAATCAGAGCAAAGAGCAAAAAAAAAGAAACATATCAAACTGGATTTCCTCCAGCGGCTGGTCGTAGTGACAGAGAAGCAGCTATTATGCAAATGGCTCCAGAAATCAAAGCGTGGGATATTTTTCCACAGCAACTTGTTGACAGTAAACGAGTGGAGAGGTGGAACTTGTTGGGAGTAATCAGGCGAGACAGCGGAGCTGCAGAAACCGACACGGTGGACAAACTTAACTGAGCATGTAACATCACAATGTGGCGTTTTTCTTCCTCCTGCTTTTACTCCACAGTCTCCCTGTGGAGCTGAAGCTCACTGATCTATCCAGGCTTCTGCTGTGTTAGCAGATGCTGCAACGATCTGCAGGATTTACTTCATGATTTCTGATCAGCTCAAACTGCTCCCTGTGTTTAAAAAAAACAAAACTAAAACACAACCGCTCAGCCTAGAAGCCACATGTTTTTTTTTTACGGGGACGTGTTCTTCTACGCAGTGAGTTCATTCATCGCTGCTGTAGAAATGTGACAAATCCCCGAGCTGATTCTTGACACTTTATGCTAATCTGCTCTATTATTTGCCTCCATTTGCCCTTGTTGGAGACAGCTGCACCCTCAGGCATGTTGGAGAAACAGTTTGTGGATTAATGCCTACCACGCACACATGCACACACACATACACACACACACACACACACACACACACACAGCCGGTGTTGACTTGACTCTGTGACTTTCACTCCTGATCTGTGTCACCACTACAGGCAGCAGTGTCATCCGAAACAACAGCAGCGTCTCTGTGATGAGAGCATCTGTTGGAGTTCAAAACACAACTGAAGATGTATTTAAAATATGTGTCCACGTGTTTACACACACACACACACACACACACACACAACCACACGGCTTCACTACACCACGACACTTTGTTCAGGCCAGTCATGCATAGAAATGTTAAAATGAGGCTGATCTGTTGATGCGAAGCTGCTAGACAGTCTATTGTAAACACAATTCAAATCCAAACGCTAAAGGCCCACTACAACAATAATTACTGCATTCTGAAAATGAAAATGTGCTTTGGTCACTTTCCTTTTGACATTTCCCTGAGCAGTTTGACTACAATGTTCACGGTTGGGCGGTTTACAGACAACAAACAAGTGCAACAACACTGTCAGCTAATCTAGTGCTGACTGAGAATAAATGTACAGTTTTCAGATGTTTCCATGTACAAAACTTCCACTTTCATATGCCAGGATCAGACCACACGAATTCAGTCATGGCAATTTTGTCATTGTGACTGATTATGAATGTCGGGAACGAAGAAAGGACACGTAGTGCAACATAACTGAAGACCAGCGGTTTTGCGTCTAGGATGACTATGACTACAACATACGGAGGTTTCCTAACTAACTAAAACTTAAACTTAAAACTTACTACGATGGTCTCATCTCAGGATTAAGAGTAGGATAGGATAGGAATTTATTTATTTATTTAAAACAGGGACAATGCACAAAAACATTAATCTTGTAAAACAAGAGAAGATGCCTTGAGCCAGGTTGTAGCAACATTTGCTAATCTCCACCTGTAGTCCCTGGGCAGGTAAGAAACAGACAGATAACAATATATTAAAAATGTTAAATAAAAGTAGTATGATCTGAAATATATATAATATAAAGAGTGAATCCACCAACAACTGACGACATCTTTGGTTTCAGATAAACCTTTAAACCAGCAGTGCATTTGTTTTTCCAGAGGGCCATACTGACTCTGGTGGAGTTAAGTCATTCAAAATCAAATTGACACATAAAATACATAGTGCTGCTGAATTACGTTAAATGACATGGATTTGGTGGACATGACTGATTTACAATAGAAGACCTGGGTCCTTGTTTCAAAAACCAATCAATAACTTTCTGTTGGAAAATACTGACTGGTGTCCTCTGAGGTTAAATCAATGAAACAACCACTCAAATCAAATCACAAAATCCACATAATTGCTTTCTCTACTTTTAAATCAGCCTAAACATCTTGACAACTGTCTGATCTGCACCACAGGTCACTGATGTGTGTAAATATGGACTCAAGGCAGATTGTTTTACTATTATCTATTCTACTCCATTAAAGACATGACTTCATCAGTAAATCAAGAATACATGATCATATTCATGAATCTTAGAATATGCTCAAATCCTTTTCTGTTCTGATTTATATGTGTGCAACTTAAACTTCCTGCGGCACTGAATGAGGAAAAGTTTACGCTAATAATTCAAAGATCAAACACACAAACAAACTTGTTTTCTGTTGTGGCGTTTAAAGGATAATTTCCGTTTTTTACAACCTGGACCTTATTTCTAGCATAAAATAAGATCATTTTACTCACCCAGACAACTTTGGTGTCATTTGGAGTTGTTTTGACGAAATTAGCCCCAGTGGAGCGGCGCGTATATCCATATAATGCGAGAACACGGGGCAGCAGAATGCAGCCTCTAAATAACACATTATCCACCGCAAAACTCGTTCATTTCACCAATATTTAGTTCTGATAGGCTAGTGCTATTCCCCTCTGAGTCCGGGGTTAGCTGTTATCAACATCCGGGGTCTGTAGGTTGACCTACTGACCTCTGACCTGGATGATGTCATCTCCGACCGCTGCCCGGCGCGGCTAACTTGCTACGGCTAATGCTATGGTTCGTTTCTGCGTGTTTGTGACTTGTCAGAACAAAATGAGCAGCTGGATGAAGTTCAGCTTCCACAGGCTTCCTCTCCTTAACCTGGACTCACTAAAGCTCCGGCTAGTTGAGATAAAAATGGACCCGAATGCCGAAGCAGAATGATTATTATCAGAATGAGCCGGGCGGCGCTCAGAGATGACATCATCCAGGTCAGAGGTCAGTAGGTCAACCTACAGACCCCGGATGTTGATAACAGCTAACCCCGGACTCAGAGGGGAATAGCACTAGTGTATCATAACTAAATATTGGTGAAATGAACGAGTTTTGCGGTGGATAATGTGTTATTTAGAGGCTGCATTGCGCTGCCCCGTGTTCTCGCATTATACGGATATACGCGCCTCTCGGCTGGGGCTAATTTCGTCAAAACGACTCCAAATGACACCAAAGTTATCTGGGTGAGTAAAATGATCTTATTTTATGCTAGAAATAAGGTCCAGGTTGTAAAAAACGGAAATTATCTTTTAATGCAGTCTAAATTTAGACAGCGGCCTCTGTTAGAATCGAGTCACATAGTCTTGTCAGTCTTGAGACAACATTTTCATTTAAGGTGCGTCGCGGGCCGGATTGAGATTGCACATGGGTCGTAATATGCCTTTAAAGTCTTTCATCTGTTTCTACATCTGGACTCTTTTCTGACTGAACTTTTCTCTGTTGTGTTGCAGATCCTCCATATTAAAAAAAAAGGAAAAAAAGGCCCATATCCCTCCCCGTCTGTTCTTTCTATGTGCTCTGTGATAGGGAAAAAAAAGAAAAGGAAAATAAAAAGTTTTTTTTAATGTTTGGTTCCAGTCAGCAAATTCATTTAAAGTCACTTGTGTTTTTGTTTTAATGCCTCGCCTGTGGGGACGGTCTAGCCACTTATCGATCAAGCTACAAGCGAGAGAAATGTCACGGCGTCGCAGTGGATCAGCAGATTGGCCTTTTCTGGATAAATCTCATTAACTGGGTAACCTTGCCTTTCTGCTGTCAGTCATCAAACCAAAATGTCAACAGAAAACTGGCACCTTTTGGCTCCGAGGCGCCGAGCGAATTCAAACGTTTAAGAAGGCGAAGCTTCCTGCCGTTTTGTTTCCAATTTTCCTCTCCATCCTCCGACTTCACTGCTCAAACACACACTAAATGGAAAATCAAAGTGATGAACATGAATCCACATGCTGACTTCAAATACGTGTCTACAAATAAGACTTTTTTCTATTTGGGATTTTACAGTTTCAAATATATGACCTATTATTACAGTCTCTGATATTATTATTTTCTGACTTTTGTTTCCAGCCAACCTTGAAGGAAATGGGCTCACTCTCCATTTGTGAGTGATATGTCAAAGGGGAGGTGGGTAATTACATGTTTGGCATGCCTTCCTATGCTGACAGTGTAGTGAAGTCATAAATTACTACATGACGTTTATGACAGGAAAAAAACATTTCAAGGAATATTTCATGGTGAGATAACCAACAAGTGAGTCTGTTGGTCTGTCTGGGTCAGGGGAGGATATCAACATGCTGTGTAAAAAGAAATAATCAAACCTGCCTCCGAGAAGTAAATCCTGTCCAAATTGGGTGTTTTCAGACTCTCAATCAAGTTGTGAAGCAGGCGTCACTTTGCCCCCGAAGACTAGATCTCTCATTTTGAAAGGGGAGTTAGAGCCAAATGAGTTAGGCCATCTGCTCACTGATGCTGAGCTTCAGATGCATTAGAAAATAACAGATGGTTGAGTGGAGCTGAACATTCATACGGGCGTTGTGAGTTTAGTCCTGGGTCTGACCGACATGAAGGGGAGAGTCAGAAACAAAGAGCACAGCGCAGTTTCCTGATGTTTCCCTTTGTTATCTCAATCTCCGCTTCTTCAGTCTGGACGAAGCAACGTTCCAATGATGTCGTTTCCTGGTCCAAACAAGTGCTGGCGCTTCACTTTCAAACATGTGTCGCTCGCCGTTTTAAAGGTCCAGTGTGTAAAATGGGATGAAGACCGTGACATCCAGCGTTGCTTGCCCTCCCTTCGGCAAAGTGACGGTGGCGTCCGAGGACAAAACAACTTGCAGTGTTTCCTCCAGGATTTTTTTAAACAGTGGCGGCGAGGGTGGAGGAGGGAAATGCTTTGACAGCTCATGCACAGAAATGAGTCCACAGAACAGCAGCTTTATAAACAACAAGCTGTAACATACACTCCTATACAAGTGCAAATCAAGCTCCCATGTGAGCGGAAGTTACAAAATAAAACACTAAAATACATACCAAAATAAAAGCCGAGAATGGCTCTTACACTCATCGCATTTCAGGCAACTTTTTGCGATGTGTTTATCGTGCACGTTGAAATCGCGATGACGATGAAAATAAGATGAATTGTGCAGCACTGGCCTGTACAGAGGGATGAGCAGCTCCACGTCTGATTTCCCACAGGTCAAAACATTGTTTATGAACAGTTGAGGGGTGGCTTTAATATTAATGGAGAAATATTTTACATGTTATTATAAAACCGTCCTGAGACTGCTGCGATACAAACTTGAACTTCACTCGTCTTCCAGCCCCGGCTGCTGCTGCATATTTTTTCCTTTTTTACCGCTCACTCTCTTTCCATCCATCCACAACCAGCTCTGCACACAGCAAATGCTGCACTTTCAATATTTGTAAAACTCTCCCACCACGGCCTGGGGAAGTGATATTTCAGTGCTGCTGTGCCGTGTCAACCGGTTTTCATATCACATCCACTCACCAAACCAAAACTTTAGAAAAACAGCAGAGCTCCACACACACACACACGGGGGCGAAGCGTCGGCGCAGCATGTTAACGTCGACTCGCTCGGCTCGGCTCGGCTCGGCCCACCTGGCTGTTCCCGTATTCAGTCTGGGGTTAAGAGCAGAGGGGTGTGTGTGTGTGTGTGTGTGTGTGTGTGTGTGTGTGTGTGCCAGCGCTGGCAACACGGGATGTCTGCAGGGAAACATAATCATCATGCAGAGCTGCTAGCAGGAGTCAGACGAAGCCGTCGGCCTCTAAGTGAGTGTGTGAGTGTGTTAAAGCTGCAGAAGGAGCGGTATGGTGGTGATTACCATGCAGAGCTGCTGCAGCCACACAGGAGCTCCTGTCTGGAGTTCCTCAGAGGTGGCCACACACACACACACACACACACACACACACACTCAAACATGGCCTTGCTATGTGATGATATAAAAGACTGTGTGTGTGTGTGTGTGTGTGTGTGTGTGTTGACCTGTCAGTGTCTCTCCATCGATCCTCAGCCGGTCGACGTCTCGTCCTTTCTTTCTGAGGCCGTCAGTTTAATGAAACCTTAATTAATGTGGAAACATTGTATTAATTAATGCAACAGACACTCAGACATCTTGTTAAGAAAACACTCGGCCATTAAATTGAACCAAATTGGATGTGGAGGTACGGCTGTCACAGTTTATTCGCTCTGTCATTTGTTTTCCACTCGCTTTTTTTGTTGTTGCATTATCACCAAGTACTGCTGCCCCCCACACACACACACACACACACACCTGTTGTCACCAGTCCCATAAACACCTCAGAGTGTTTGTACCTGCCCATCTTCATTAACTTCCTGGCTGTCTGGTGCATTATCTTCCTGTTTCCCTGCCTGACCCGTTCCTCTAGAGGGACCGGGTCTGGTTGTTGGATTTCCTTCTCCTAATTTATGTTTCAACTTGTAAACATGGACTTAAAGAGGAACTACTGTATGCAGGATTTTTACCTTAATGAAGCAGCTTCAGAGTCCTAGTGCTGGTTAAATAAAAGACTAGTAACTAGTTCCAGGGAGAATGGAGCGTCTCTTGGCTGAAAACCAACCTGGTAAGATCAGAGCCTCCGACCCGTAATCTCTAGTTGATGACAGATAAGACGACACAAATATACACATGGTAACATCGTATATGATAAATAACGTTATGTATCGCTCCATTGATTGATTTGTCGTTGGCTTTGTTGTAAAAAAAATGCACATGGCCAGGAGGAGGGTTAGTGAAACGGAGGTAAAGTGACCAGACTTGGTGAAGTTTGGTGGAATAACCAATGAAACATTTGCATTGATTGAATAATTTCCTGTCCAGTATCAGTACAGAGCACTGAGTGAGAAGAAACCCAAAGTATCACTCACACTATCGATTCCACTTTATCTTAATTGTCCCTTTTACAAATTTAATGCATCAGTAACAATCTCCTTAATTTATATTAGTACCAAAACTTTTGTCTTCTTAGTTAGACAACAGTTAATTAACTGAAAAACTAAACATGTATTTTGAGAAGGCGACCTTAGACGCTGCTTTCAGCTGCTTCACTCTTAATAATTGTTGTTTTTCTCTGTTTTTGTTTCATTATGAAATCTACTTTTGGGCTTTTTGTTGTTGGAATAAACAAACAGGACAGCACCTTGGGCTCTCAAAGGCAATTAATCACTTATTCCACAAACGAATCATAAAAATTAAATCCTCAGTTATGGCCCCGATTTATTTTTCTATTCCAGTCTCCCTGAGAGCGTTTACATATATTGGAGAGACGCTTCAGCCTTGGATCTGCCACATGTGCATCTTAATAACGTCATTATTATGTAGTAGTTCATTATAACATGGATTTAATTTCATCTATATGTTTATGTTCTGCATAATATTTTTTAAAAACAGGTGAAGGCATAACATTGTTGTCAGTAGGGCTGCCACAAACCATTATTTTGATTACGACTAGTCACCGACTATTTTTTTCGATTAATCGACTAATCGGATCATACGTAAATTGAATGTCAAACATACAGCTTATGGCACCAGCATGCAGCTGCTCTTATATACCATCATTAGCTTTCAGCTTGAAGTGTTTAAGGTATATGCTAACTAAAAATAAAGACAATTAAGATGATAGTTCATTAAACTTTTAATGAAATATGCAGCTTGTAGCAACAAACAATTCTTTAACTGTAGCATGAAGTGCAAACAGCTGAGTAAAATAAGGATAAGACACTGGCCTAAACAACACCAAAATAAATACTTAAGGTTATTTAGGTTTTTCTTTCCTTCATTTGTCTCTGGCATTAAACAGCTACATTTAAATAAAATGAGGTAGACACCTGAAACTAAGGAATTGTTCACAATAATAAAGTTTTGGTAGGCCTATCATTCAAATATAACTTGTGCTCAGTGTAAATAATAGTCGTTCTGTTAAAAAAAATCAAATAGTTTATAAGACAATCGTCTTGTCTGACGGTCTGGACAGCGGTGGCAGCAGCAGCAGCAGCGGCGGCGGCGGCGGCGGCGGCGGCAGCGGCAGCAGCAGCAGCTCGGCCTCAACGCTGCTTATCATTTTCCACGCAGCCGGTGACTAACCAGATATTAGCTCGGCCTTATCAGCAGCAGCCACAAAGGGGCCGAGGGTGAAGTGGAGCGATGCTGAGCCGAGGGGCCGAAGGCTGACACCGAGCCCCGGGCGCCACCGCCACCGCCACCGTGTTCTCTCTGTGGAGCAGCAGCAGCAGCAGCAGCAGCAGCTGCTACCGTGTCATTTCAATGTTAACAGAAAAGAATTAAAATCTTCTCGCTCTGTTCGGCACAAGTTCACAAAGTATTATTGATATGAACTTTTAAAAAGGAGGCGTTTGGCATTCAGAGGCCGTACTGCAAGGTCAGTGTTCACATCCTCACTGAGGAGCAGGAATCTCTGCTCAGCTCGTTGTACCATCACGTTGTCTGATCCTCTCTGAACATCAATATTAAACTTTTTGTTTTTGTTTTTAGTATGAAGGCTGTTGATTGTTAATTGAATATCTATGTCATTTGGACTGTTGGTTAATAACCACTACTATGACCTTTGTCTGGGCGTTTTTCACTATTTTATGAGATTTTAATTGATCATGACAAACTGCAGATTTCCTGTACAACCTCCATGTGATTGTGTAAATTAAAAGGGTAACTATGCCTAAGTCTCGTCTCTTATCCCTCCTCTCCTCCATGTGCATTTGTTTTCAACGTATGGAGAGAAAGCCATCCATGGAACGAGACATAACATTATATTTCATGATGTTACTATTCTGTCCTGGATAACACGTGAACTGTAGTATTGTAGACAGATAGCTAACAATTGAAGACTCGTAGGCTTGATTCCAGGTTGAGGCTGTTTACTGAAATCTTGAGACTTTCTTATTTTTCTTTTTGTAAAACTGCAACACAATGAAATATACAGAATGTTACAATTTGAAATTAAATATATGCAACAACACTGGTCACACTTTCTTTTTCCTTTTCAGGCTAGAAATCAGGTAAGTAACACAATATCAACTAATGCAAACACATTGTTTTTTACAGTACAGTATCCTCTCACAGGGAAATAACACCATTAACACAGTAAATGGCAGTGGTTCACACATAAACGTGAAATACAACATGAATGAGGCTTGACCATGAACCGAGTTTGCTATGCTACTAGCTACGATCCTGTTAGCGTTAGCATACGATCCTGTTAGCATTAGCCTCGCAAGCATTGTTTACCAACTAAAAGATAAAAAGGATTTTCAACTTCAATGCACCTTTAACAACCTTAAACTTAACTTAAATGAGCTACGATCAGCCGTACTTACTGATGGATCTACTCCTAGGTTCAGACAACAACACTGCGGTGTAGCACGGTCTGTGTATGTTATGCAGGTCACTTCTCTAGTCAGCTCCTTTACGGTGTAAAACCCTGACACGCCACCAGGGGGCCAATAACATTACTCAAACACTGACAGGAGTCAGAACACTCCCCGCTTGGTATAAATGTGTTATACCACTATTTACTATTTTTTCTGTGACATAAGCAAAACAACATCGCTAATGGGCCTAAGATACTCTTTAAGACCCCCCTGACTGAGAGTCTTTACCATGACCTTACGGACCTTGGAGTCTGAGCTGGCAACGGCCTTACTTATCCGACCAAGAGGCCACTCGTTACGTTTTGCTTGAACGTCCTTTATCAATACAATGTCACCTTCCTGGATGTCAGGCTTCTCTGTAGTCCACTTCCTTCGTGGCTGAAGAGTTGCCAGGTACTCCAATCTCCACCTTTTCCAGAAGGAGTCTGCCAAACTCTGAACCTGGCGCCACTGTACCTTGCATAGATGGTCCAGTTTGAAGTCTCCCAGGGGTGCAGGAGTAACACTCGCCTTCTGGGTGAGCAGAGTGGCAGGTGAGAGCATCTCAGGTATCTCGACATCATACGAGATGGGGACCAGAGGCCGAGCATTCATGATGGCCATAACCTCGGCCATCAAGGTTGATAGGACTTCATGAGTCAGTCTGGTAGGTCCATCCTTCACTAGCAGTCCATCCAGGATGCGTCTTGCCACTCCTATTAGTCTCTCCCAAGCTCCTCCCATGTGCGAGGAATGGGGAGCATTAAAGGTCCATGTGCAGCCCTGGTCTTGCAGATAGTTCTTGATCTCAGGGTCGTCTGTGTTAACCTGAAGCTCTCTGCATGCACCGATGAAATTCGTGCCTCTGTCCGACCTCAGGTGTTTCACAGGTCCACGTATGGATAGAAAGCGCCTCAAGGAGTTGATGAAGCTCGAGGTTGACATCGATTCAATAACTTCCAGGTGGACGGCTCTTGTACTTAGGCAAGCGAAAATGACCGCCCATCTCTTGCTGTCGGCAGCTCCACCTCGAGTCCGCCGAGTGGTGACACTCCACGGGCCGAAAACGTCAAGCCCTACATGAGTAAACGGCGGGTCCGTTGTCAACCTGTCAGCCGGCAGATCAGACATCTTTTGAACTTCTCTCTTGCCTCTCAACTTCTTACAGATGACACATTTGAATATGATGCTAGAGATGAGTCTCCTCCCTCCTACTATCCAGACACCAGCGGTGCGCAATGCACCCTCTGTCAAGTGGCGACCTTGGTGGGCTACTTTATCATGATAGTGTCGGACCAGGAGAGTGGTCACATGATGGCCAGCTGGTAGGATGAGTGGATGTTTCTCTTGGTCTTCCAAATCTGCCCTGCGTATCCGACCTCCAACTCTAAGCAAGCCGTTCTTGTCGATGAAGGGATCGAGCTTTGCAAGGGGACCTTGGCAGTGAACTTTGACGCCTTGAGTTAGACATTTTAGCTCCTCCTTATACACATCCTCCTGCACAGCTTTGAAGATGTGCACCTTCGCTTGAGAGCACTCTGTGGTGAGCTGTTGGCCACATTGATGCCATCCCTTACATCTATCAGTCTTTGTCTCTCCGGAGAATGACTTGGCTACATGAACAAGACATGTCATGCCTCTTACTAGAGTCTTCCAAACAGAGAAGCGTTCAAATCTTGTGGCTCCAAGAGACTGCTCTGTGACCTTGGTTGCGAGACAGGTAACTTGGGGCCGTATGTCTTTATCTGCCTCAGGTTGCACAAGCTCGAATGATTCCGCTTCGTCTTCCTGACCTGGACTTAGCTGACTGAGAAAGGGTGGGCCAAGCAACCAACTGGATGAGCTCAAGTGAGCCGCTGGAACTGACCTGGTTCCATGGTCTGCAGGGTTTTCATTAGTCAACACGTACTGCCACTGTTTTGGTTCGGTGGAGCTCCGAATGCGAGCTACTCGGTTAGCTACATAGGTATAGAACCTCCGTGAACTGTTGTAGATGTAGCCCAGCACAATGCGACTGTCTGTGAAAAACCGAACTGCTTGCAACTCTATATCTATTTCAGATTGGATCACTTCTGCCAGCTCGACCGCCAAGACTGCTGCACACAACTCCAGGCGTGGTATAGTGTGCATGGGGTAAGGAGCGAGCTTTGATTTTCCCATTACAAACCCTACATGCCATTTTCCTTCAAAGTCCAAGGCACGCAGGTAAGCTACAGCAGCTATCGCCAAAGTCGAAGCATCAGCAAACACACATAATTCTATCCATTTACAACATGACATAGAGACTGGAATGTATGCTCTCTGAATGCAAACCTGTTCAAGCTCGGTTAAAGAGTCAGTCCATGCCTTCCACTGTGTCTCTTTCTCCAGCGGAAGAGGTGTGTCCCACTCATGCTGCTCTGAGGAAACATCTCTCACCAATGCTTTGCCTTGGACCGTGATGGGGGAAGCGATTCCAAGGGGATCATAAAGACTATTTACAGTGGACAGCATGCCTCTCCGAGTGAATGGTTTAACGTCTCTTGACACTCTGAAAGTGAAACTGTCGGTCTGGAGTTCCCAGCTTAAACCCAAACTCCTCTGGAGGGGCAAGGGGTCTGCTCCTAAATCTAGATCCTTGAAGTCAGATGATCGTTCTTCCACAGGAAAAGCCTCCATGACCTTTGCGCTATTTGAAGCTATCTTGTGAAGTCTTAAGTTGGAATCAGCCAGCAGGCTCTTGGTTCGCTGCAGGAGATTGATAGCTTCATCCTCCTTGGCCACTGAGGCTAGTCCATCATCGACGTAGAAATTTCTGAAGACAAAATGCTTTGCTTCTGTACCATGTTCGGTCTCTCCATGTTCTGCAGCCTTCCTCATCCCATATGTTGCTACAGCTGGGGACGGGCTGTTCCCGAAAACGTGCACAGTCATCCAGTAGTCAATGATCTCCTTGTCTGGATTATTATCTTTGTACCACAGAAACCGAAGAAAATGGCGGTGATCCTTTCTGACCTTGAACCCATAGAACATCTGTTCTACATCGGCTGTGACAGCTATTTGTTCTCTCCTGAACCTTAGTAGAACACCAATTAGTGTGTTGTTGAGGTTGGGTCCACTGAGAAGTGCATCATTCAACGACGTTCCCTTGTACTCAGCACTGGAGTCAAAAACAACTCTTATTTTTCCAGGCTTCTGGGGGTGGTATACCCCAAAAGTCGGCAAATACCAACACTCCTGCCCTGGTTGTAGTTGAGGAGCTGGTTCTGCCTGGTGATTGTCGATGACCTTCTGCATAAAATCAAAGAAGTGTTCTTTCATGTCAGGTCTCCTTCTGAATGAACGCTGGAGAGAGAGGAGTCTCTGGGAGGCCTGTTCTCTGTTATTCGGAAGGGGCTTACGAGGGGAACGAAAGGGTAGCGGCGCCACCCAGTGGTTTTCGTCGTCTATGTACATGTTATTGTCCATAATGCTGAGGAAATCCTTGTCATCCACTGACATGGCTAGTTTGTCATCCTCAGGTGTTTTCTGAAACACATTTTCTCCCAGACCATCTTTACATGTCTCCTGAAAGGTCTCTTCAGTGTGAGATGGTGTTTGAAGACTGCGCTGGGTCGGACCTTTAAACCTCTTCTTTATGTGGATGTTGTTAGTGCACGGCTTGAGGAAAGAGAAGCGTCCATTTTGAAGGACATGAGTCTTGTAAGCGTTGACTTCTTCTGTCTTGTGAGCGCCACCTAAGCATAACTCCCCAACTATGACCCAGCCAAGGTCAAGGCGCTGGGCGTACGGTGAGTTATGAGGCCCGTTACGCTGCTCACGTACCTTATGCAAGCTCAAAATGTCTCTCCCTAACAGAAGCAGGATGGGAGCACTGGCGTCAAGTGGAGGGATCTTATCAGCCACCGGTAGGAGGTGAGGAAAATATTGGGTGCACTCGGGGGTTGGGATCTCTGATCTGTCGTCAGGCAGGTAGTTGCACTCCAACAAGGTGGGCAGTGTCACCTTAGTTTTCCCGTCAAGTGACTCCACTACGATGTTACTCGCTTTCCTCCCTGCAGTCTCGACTGTGCCGGAGCATGTTTTTAGAGTGTAGGGGGATGCACTGCTGTTAATGTCCAATAGATTGAAGAACTCTGATTTCACCAAAGACCGATTGCTTTGGTCATCGAGTACTGCGTACACTCTGTGACACTTACTTGGATCGTCGGCGTGGGAAACCTTGACCAAGCAGATTTTTGAGCAGGACCTGGGTTTGGGAGCACCGCCGCATATCTCGGTGCACTTGGAAGTGACTATAGGAGGTGCAAAGTCCTCACTCTCCCCGCTTTGCTTGTCCTCAGGTGAGTGTTCAGCCTGCCTGCCAAACGACCATGGAGCTGGACCCGGATGCATCGCTGAGGTATGTTTGTCACTCTCACACTCTACACATTTAAGCGTAGCTTTGCAATCTTTAGCCATATGTTTGGTGCTAGCACAACATCGAAAACAGATGGAATTGTCCTTTAAGTATGTTTTTCTGTCATCAAGATGTCTTCCTCTGAACCCACGACATTTTGACAGCGGGTGAGGTTTGTTGTGAATAGGACATTGTTTATCCGGTTCATTTTTCTTCACAGCTGTGCCAGCGTGAGGTGCACTAACTGCAGCAGTGACATCAGTTTTCCTAACTGTCACGGCTGATTTGGGGAAGTATCTTGGTGCTTTTTCAAACTTGGTTTGACTGGGGGTGGAGGAAAGATTAAAGGCAAAACTGGGGTCGTTGCGAGTCTTAGCCTGAGAACATACAAAGTCAACAAAAAAGCTGAACGGTGGGAAGGGAACTTGGTAATCCTCCTTATATTTGGATCCCTGTCCAATCCAGCGTTCCCGTAGTGAGAAGGGAAGTTTTTCGACTATTGGATTCACGCCTCTAGCTGTGTCCAGATACATGAGTCCAGGCAAGAATCCCTCAGCCTTTGCTGCTTCTAGCTCTTTCAACAAGTCACCTAACTCTCTGAGCTTGTGTGTGTCTTTGTTAGAAATAGTAGGGAAGGCATCTAATTTTTTCATTAGTGCACTTTCAATCACCTCTGGGCTTCCATATGTTTCCTCCAAACGCTCCCACACCATTACAACACCTGCTCGTGGATTATTTACATGTACTGACCTTATCCGCTTGGCTTGAGCTGAGGACTCGGGCCCGAGCCACTTCACCAACAGGTTGAGCTCTTCCTGCTCGGATAGGTTTAGCTCCCTTGTGGCTGCAAGGAAAGACGTTTTCCATGCCCAGTAATTTTCTGGGAAATCATCAAAGGCAAGGAGCCCAGAGCTCACCATCTCTCTTCTCATAAGATAGTGGGCTAAGTCAGGGGTTTGAGGTGTTGAAGGTGAGTATTTGTTATACTGGGCAGGGTGAGAGGCTGGAGGAGTAGCTGCTGTGTATTTCTTTTGAGTGTCAGGAGTAACAGGTGAATATTTATGCCTTGGCAAAAATACCTTTGGGGAAGGGGGAGGCTCATAGCGTTCACTGGTAACAGGTCTGTGTTCAGTCTCCTCTTTAAAGGACTCATACAGTGAATCTTGTGCCTTGTAGCTAGAGGGTTGGATTTTCACTGTTTCATGACACAGGATTGGTGGCAGCAGCATAGCATCTTTAAGTTCTGGTGGAGCGTGTGTATCAAATTGCTGATTGTCTATGTAGTCTTTGGTGCGTTGTATTGGATCTTCAAGAGCTAAATCCTGTAACTCACCAAGAGTGTCTTTTTCCTCATATTTAGCTGCCGCTACTGCTTCCTCGAATATTGCTGCCTCTTTTGATGCTGCAGTAGCTTCTTTCTCTTGTTTTAACACGTGCAGATTTGCCTCTATTGAAGCCTTTTCTTTCATCATGGCTGCCTCCTTCTCTGCAAAGGATACTTTAATTTTTGCTGCTTCGGCCTTAGCTCTGGCCCTCGTCGCAGCAGCGCTGACTGATGACCGAGATGAAGCTCTGGAAGACTTGTGTGACGCCGAGACTCGAGACCTCGTCTCCAGCTGCGTCCGACGTTCCTCGTGGTCGCTCATCTTGCAATGTTTCTGCGTGCTGTTCACAGTTGTTCAACTGCCTTTTCCCGCTGAGTGGTCATCATTTTACTATTCTGTCCTGGATAACACGTGAACTGTAGTATTGTAGACAGATAGCTAACAATTGAAGACTCGTAGGCTTGATTCCAGGTTGAGGCTGTTTACTGAAATCTTGAGACTTTCTTATTTTTCTTTTTGTAAAACTGCAACACAATGAAATATACAGAATGTTACAATTTGAAATTAAATATATGCAACAACACTGGTCACACTTTCTTTTTCCTTTTCAGGCTAGAAATCAGGTAAGTAACACAATATCAACTAATGCAAACACATTGTTTTTTACAGTACAGTATCCTCTCACAGGGAAATAACACCATTAACACAGTAAATGGCAGTGGTTCACACATAAACGTGAAATACAACATGAATGAGGCTTGACCATGAACCGAGTTTGCTATGCTACTAGCTACGATCCTGTTAGCATTAGCCTCGCAAGCATTGTTTACCAACTAAAAGATAAAAAGGATTTTCAACTTCAATGCACCTTTAACAACCTTAAACTTAACTTAAATGAGCTACGATCAGCCGTACTTACTGATGGATCTACTCCTAGGTTCAGACAACAACACTGCGGTGTAGCACGGTCTGTGTATGTTATGCAGGTCACTTCTCTAGTCAGCTCCTTTACGGTGTAAAACCCTGACACGCCACCAGGGGGCCAATAACATTACTCAAACACTGACAGGAGTCAGAACAGTTACGATGTCATGTTGTGTATATTTGTGTAGTCTTATCTGTCATAAACAAGAGATTACAGGTTACGGGGCGTGTTTCTGTCGCTGGGACACCGGGTCAAAGACTCTTACAAAGTTGAGCTGCCCCCAAGTAGTCGACCAAACATTAGTCAACCTCAAAGCCATTAGCTGACCTAAATTTCATTGGCCGTTTGGTCGCAGTATATTTATATATATATACGACTACTGGTCGACCAAAAAAATCTTTGTTCGGGGGCAGCTCTAGTGTGAGGTTGGTTTTCAGTCAAGAGAGCCTCCATTCTCCCTGGAACTAGTTACAAGTCATTGACTGCGTTTACATGCACTTCAGTATCCAGATTTTAAATCGGGTTTTTTAAGTTTTTGTGTTTGCGCATGTAAACACCATTTCCTGATTCCAGAAATCGGGATAAGCTCATATCCCGATTTTGAGAAACCTGATTTTGCTGCCCGGAGAACTCCGAAAGAAATCAGGATACTGGAGCATGTAAACACAGTAACACACTCTGAAAGCTGCTCAGCCAGCTGACGTAACCGTTACCATAGATACGTTACGTACAAAATGGCGGCGACAACAAGAGGGCATTCTGGAGCGACGAGGAGACTATTACGTTTTTTTGTTTGTTTTTTTTCATGCGAGAAAGTAACTGTTTAGATCCCCAATGTGCGGTCGGTTTATCCACATGACGGCTGTTTACAAGTTTGCTACGACGTTTTTGGGAGGAGTGAAGCTCCACCTGTGTGAGCTGTGACCGGGACATCACAGAGACAGCAACCGGTCTGCAGAGCTGATCGGCCGGCCAGACTACTCCGTCACCCCGGGAGAGAAGACGGTCGTTAATTAACTTACCCGTAGGTTTTTAGAGGTTTACCGCCGGCTGGTTATATTATTTTTAGGAGATAAATGCTGGTTTCATTGATGAAATCTAACAATTGTGGCTGTAGCATTCGTTTGTTTGAAGTAAAGTAAAAGTGAAGCTTCATGTGTGTATTGGAGGAGCAGTGCTGCCTGGAGGCTCTGTAACGTGTGTACAGAAATCACTACTTTTACATCAATAAATGCATGTTTTACAATGAACCGATCAGTCTGCATTGAATTTACCTTTCTTTACATTTCTTACATATAACATGGCAGCATTTTTAATTTGTAAATTTTCGGACCTACATATTTCCTAGTAGTTGCGCTTCCTGTTGTAAACAATAAACATGAAACACACATACGCACGTAAGACGCAGTAATCAGAAACTGGGATACTGTATTTATCATGTATACAGGGATACTAAATAACCGGGTTCATGTAAGTTCATGTAAACACCATACCCCGAATTTGATCAAAATATGGGGTACTTAAAAAACCTGATTAAAACCGGGGTACTGAAGTGCATGTAAACGCAGTCATTGATTTAACCAGCACTAGGACTCTGAAGCTGCTTCATTAAGGTAAACATGTAGCATAGTTAAGGTGAAATCTTATAGTTCCTCTTTAAAACTTTCTGATATCTGATTGCGGACTGTGTCTAGCGAGCTAACATCATGTCATCATTTGGTGGAGGTGTAGAAAACGACATACCTAACAGGTATTAACGACAGTCAGGTTAAAGAGATAAAGAAAATGCAGTTTCAAGTGGTAATCCAGAACTGAGTCAGTGAGGAGCGGAGGAGGAAGAGTTCTGGTCCTGACCTGGTTTCTCAGGTGTAACTCTGGAACTGGAGCAATTTAAATTAGGACGGTCCTTAGAAAAACAGAACATGCCGGCTCAGCAGAACTCTTTCCTGGATGTGTGCAGGGCTTTTAGATAACAGCATTTAGCTTTGTGCAACAGAGACCTTCCTGTCTTGATAATGCTTTTGTAGTTTTCAGTTTCACAGAATCCATCTTCTAAATAAGTTATCTAAACCTCTACACACTAGTTTGGACAAATACCTGCACTTCTACTACTCGTCTAGTTTAGGTGAGATTAAAATAGTTGGATAGTTGAAGGGCAGATCTAGTGTTTGATGCCTCAGAGCGGTCCCATGTGAAACCAGAGGCCAGAAAACAACATTTCAAACGGTCAAACTGTCGGGAAATTCCTCAAAAATAGAAAATATTTCCATGGCAGAATAAAAGAAAACCTTTGCTCCATGCATGCTGAATACTTCCTTCTTACATCAGCTGCTCTCTGATAAAATAATCCATTATCAAGGTTTAACCTAGACCGGGCATCAAAGGTGTTAAATCCATGAGCCACAATACCGCCGCCTTCTCAACCATCTGCATCACAGAAATCTGACTTTATGCTTCGTCTTTGATGTAATCGCCTCTTTAAAGTTGTTGTGTGATGTTTGGATGTGTTTAAAGCCTTACATTTAAAGTTTGTGTATATTGGTTTTGCTCCGCATCCTTAAAATGTGAAAGTGATTCCCGAGGTTAAAGAAATCACTTTCTACCATTAAAGGAACAGTTCTCCCTCTCTGCTGCATGTTGTTGTATTTAACCACAATTAAACAGCAACAGGGGACCGTATAGAGGGATTATCAGCCTACGTCACTGACGTTCTACTGCGCATGTCGCCTGCAGAAAGAGAGCAACAAGAGCCGTGATCATGTCTTTTTGTGCTGGAAGTTGCACTAATTGTTTTGATAAAAATAACAAAACGCGCAAATTTTACATTATACCGTCAACTCGCACCCCTTTCAAGGCAAACGAGAGAGAAAATAGTACATTGGCGATTCATTTCGAGCAATATAAGTTAATGTGTTAGACACGTTGGTTTGAATGGTGATAAAGCTAGATATGCCCACAGGCACAGCTGGAGAACTGCAGCGGATGAGTTGTGAAATGTTTACTACGACAGTGACTGAAGACGAGGTCAAATACTAATGGAAAGCAAGCTGACATTAATTAATGTTAAGCTATATTGTTTTAAATTACTTTACATACTCAGCCATGCAGGTGCAGTGTTACAGTTACGTTATGCAGTTGTTCCAGACTTTAGACATGTCCGTCTCTTCCCTCGTCTCTGACCAGGCAGCATCAGTCCTCACAGACACTGAGTTTTGTAATCGTGAGTGTTTTCCTGAACATGATTGTCTGTTAAATAACTGTAGGTAACGTTAGGGATGCACAGTGACAGTGTTGTTTTTACCGATGACCGACCGACGCCGTGCTGTGAGTGTCCGTGGCTGAGTTTCCGTTGCCGCGGTACAAACTCGATCCTCCAGTGATGTTTTTTTTCTTTTTTTCCTGCCGTTATAAAACTATAAAACCGTCTATGTATAAAACACACACTACATCAGTAGGTGATAAACTGTTGTAGTAGGCTGACAACATCGCTAGCAAACACCGCTTTGACTACACTAGATCCATAGAGGTAACCATGACAACCGGTTCTTTCTGCAGTCAGGTTGCGGCACGCATCCTGACTTGTTGGTAAACAGATAATCCCTCTATAGGGTGCGTGTAATCACGTGGTACAGGAACAGGCGCCACAGTCCGCTGGCCTTTAAACGAAAGATGTTCTATATTGTTTAAACGCAATTTTCTCATGTTTTCAATTGGAAAAAGAGAGTGGAAGACCATAATTCAAATGGCCATATCTTGAAAACCATCCAATCTTTGACTTTGACTAGGGTATCATTTTAAAGCTTGTTGATACCAAAATCTCCATTTTGAAATTTGAGTCACTGTGACTCATTTTGCTGGATCAGGTCACATACAGCCTCTTTATAAGACCACAGCAGGTTTATCACAGACAAAACAGCATTTAATTATGTCAAGGGCAGAAAATACTGATTATTGTCATTTGGTGTATAAAGTGTGAGAGGATAGTGAAACATCCTACTTAAGGTTGTGTCTTCAAATGTCTTGTTCTGTCTGAAACGACAGTCCAACATCCAAAAAGCGCTCTGTTCAATGTGATGGATGACAAGAGAAAAGCATTAATTTGTCACCTTTAAGAAGCGAGAACCATCAAATGATTGGTGAAAAAAAAAGGTCCAATTATCAGTTAATGGTAGCAGGTCTAAATATCACAAATATGATTCATTAAGTGCATAGTTTAAAAAGTTATGATGAGACTGAAGTAAATTCAAACTACACTTGCTTTCTTGTCCACCTCAAAATTTAAGGATAAAGATGTTTCACTACAGTTTCTCTAAAAAATAAAATCCTAACTGATCCACACGCTCTGAGATTGTGAGTTGTTTCTCTTGACAACTGACTTCTGTAGGTTTGATATTAAGAAACTGATTCAGTATGTTAGTGATACTATAACTGTGTGACATGAAAACAAAACAACTGCTTCTTTTTAATCACTTAACTCCAACTCTGAACGCAGTGCACACCCACAGCCATGTTAGTAAACCCATTTAAATATAATATAAATTACTAATATGCTGTGGCTTGGCTGAATATTTTAGATGTGCATCCACGTTACCCAGAATCCCTCTCAGGAGATCAATAGAAATCATATCAATAAAGACATAAAGTTAAACATGAAACAATATTTTAAGCAATATCATTGTCTGATTTTTGTTTTTTACTTGTTTTTGCAGCCTGCAAAAGAATGGGAATCCCAGGAGACTTGAGCTCTCAGAGAACTTTGACCAAGGTATCAGACAAGATATTTACTATTTACACGCTGTGATAGTTTACAAATGTGGGGCTACTAGCTACTAACTATGCAGGGGGCCCTAACTTTGCTGCTGCAGGCCCTTTTCCTTTTCTGGCAATTTGAAAATGTAAAAAAAAAAAAAAGAAAATAAAAATTATATTGTTTAAAATGTAAAGGGAATGTGTCATCTGTAAACTTGTAAAAATGTCTTTTGGAGATCATTTAATCTTCCACTTGCTGAACTGTTCACATTAACAGAAACTTTGACCCGGGGTGCCCAAACTTTTGCATGACACTGGCTGTATTCGAAACCGCACACTATACTGCTAGTACGTACTGATTTGGCCAAAATGTAGTATGCAGTATGCAGTATGCGAACCAAAGCAAAATCTGCAGTATGCGAAAAGTTCCCGGATGTCGTACTGATTCGGAAAATATCTCCAGTATGCATCTGACCAGTCTACATCGCGTACTGTATCCCACAATGCAATGCTTCCCTGACGTCTAACCGTAACCAGAGCGTAACCAAAGACGGTAGTGTAGCCGTGTACCGTAACCAGGGGTCGACAATATAAATGGCCCGGTGGCCCGGACGTACTTTTCAAACCGTCAGGGCCACCAGAACGCTCCAAACACTGGCCCGGTGGGGCCAGTGAAAATAATGCCTTGAAAAAAATATAACAAGTAAATAAATAAATCTAATTTCACATTAAATCCCTGTGGTTTGAAATGATAACTGTCAAATCGTCTCGGTAATTAGTGCTAAGAGATCCCGACCCGATCAACGACAGAGACATCTACTTTCTGTGCGCAGCCAGCGCTGTGCCCTGGCACGTCAGCACCACCTGCAAGCAGCTGCAGCTGCAGCTCCAGCTCACTCACTGCTGCTGATAGAAGGTCGTCACAAGAACCCATAAAAACCTTTTTCTTAACCATGAAACTTCCCTCCTCCTCAGCGCGTCGGGTCGAGTCCTGTCGGGACCGACGCGAACGTTACACACGGGCCAGAGCTCGCGCTGGGGCGCCAGCTGTTCGGTGTGCGCCACAGCGGTGGCACGTCACGTGACATTTAGACCATAATAACAACAACAAAAAAACGTGTGTAAACGCAAAACTGAGCTGAAAATGAAACAATGAGTCAGTTTTGCACCAATCTGTGGAAACAGCCTAAACGTGAATGAATGAGAACAACAGTTATATCACTGAACTACTTGGAGGATAGTAATGACTACATAACTTCATGTTTGTGTTGAGGCATATTTACCATTTTAACTCTGTTTTTACTTCATTGTTAAACCACAGTGGAGGCTAAATATGTGAAACAGTTATTTATTTATTAAATAAAGTAGCCTGATGAATTTAAAAGCACTTTTTTTGACCTTCTTTAATGAAATTGAATGAAAAATATCTGATACAGGATATAAATCCTCAGACTCAAATAAATAACAACATACAAAAATTAAACACAAATATACCAACTCATAGGCTACATAATCACTAAAATACATATAACAAAATAATCCCCCAAAATCTCAAGAAACTACAAGATCGTGGTATTGAATAAGTATCAAGAATGTTGGAAATTGACTAGTAATGGTATCAGAAAGTTCCAGCCTCGATGGCGAGACCGCAGGAATTGGCTGGGATATGTTGTTTTTCGTTAATATGGGGATCGATACCTATTGTCCTGGGCCAGTGGTTAGAATGGTGGGGCCAGTGATCTTCAAAAGCCACTGGCCCGGAGGGCCAGTGGCAAATTTCCCTTATTGTCTACCCCTGGTAACTATAGTTTAATAAAATAAAACTTAATGCAGACTGATCGGTTCATTGTAAAATATTTATTTAATTTTTGTAAATGTGGTGATTTCTGTACGTAACGTTAGGCTCCAGAGCCCCGAGGCAGCGCTGCTTACACACAAGAAGCTTCACTTTACATTCAAACAAACTAATCACCGCCTCTGTTTCCGCTCTGGCCATTGCTGTTTTCACAAACGTAACAAATGATTGGTGAATAAAGAAGCCACACAAACAGCCACAACAGGAAGAGTCTGACGAGCAGGGGTCCGTTTCACAAAGCAGCTTCAACAAACTCTGAGTCTAATCCTGAACTCTGAGTTGATCTACTCTGAGAACAGGTGATAACAGTTGGTTCAATCAACTCTGAGTAACTTGACCCTGAGTTACAGGGAGATGAAAAGCCCTCATCAATGGAACAAAGATAACATGATTCACCATGGCAACCAGCAAAAAAAAGCCTCGCCCCTCCCACTTCTCACGGTGGAGTGACGTATGAATGCTGACGCAGAATCACGTACCCCCCCACCCCAAAAAAAGAAAAGAGATTCTCTGCAGCAGCGGCAAATGGACCTGAGCTCTGATTTTTTTTTTTTTTTTTTTTTACCGCGGGACATACGTGAGTATTAATCTAAAAAGAAAAAGAAATCTGGAGAGTTATTCAACATTACTGTGTGTTTGAGCAGGTGCAACTCCAAATGTGTGTTTGATATGTTCAAGTTTGTCTCCATTATAACGTGACGGGGATGTGGTGTAGTCATCAATCACCTGGAAATAATCCACAAGTGGATCAACCTACTACGAAAAAAATAAGAGAGAAGTGCAATTTTCTCTGAACTGCGTGTGTGTCCGTGTTGTGACTAGGGATGCAACGGTTCTCGGTAAAATACCGAACCGTTCGGTACGGCCTGCACGGTGCAATACGCTCTTGGACCGCGGTATTTCAGATTCAGCGTCCATCAGCTCTTCCTGCTTTACAGGCAGCTGTGCCGTGTATGTGTGTGCCTGGCCGTTTAAGGCGAAAGCCCGCTCACAGTGACTCCCCCCCTGCAACTGAAAGTGCAGCAGCTCAGCCTCACACACAGAAGAGGGGGAAAAAAAAAAAAGAAAACAAACAGGCGGCGGCATGAGCGGTCGCTGATCGCAATCGCGGGGGAAATTAATTAGTTATTAGCGCGATTTAGCACATTTAGCTTTTATTAGAGTTCCAGCAGGACTCTGTCCATGCACACCGCATGTGTGTGGTCGCGTGCCCGCGTGTCCGCGCGCGATAGAGAGACCGAGGTCGAGCAGGAGGAGTTGACTGACAGGGATGAAAGGCTGTTTAAAAAAACACAATAGACTAACCGCTTCTTTTGAGAGACTGTGGCTGCCAGCATAGTGACGGCAATATAGCGCCATCTCTGTTTGAAAGTGGCTTCAGAGTGTTCACCTACTGAAAGACTAAAGGAGTGTGCAGAGGGAGGAGCTAGGGGCTGTTCACAGACAGTTCAGGTGTGTGTGTGTGTGTGTGTGTGTGTGTGTGTGAGTGTGAGTGAGAGAGATAGAGAGAGAGGAGAGCTGTATTAGAAATATTATAAATTATAAACATTATTTTGGGAGAAAAAAAAAGTTCTCTGCACAAAACACATACCGAAACCGTACCGAGAACCGTGGCCAAAAACCGAGGTACATATCGTACCGTGGGCTACCTGTACCGTTGCACCCGTAGTTGTGACTCGTGTCATGTGAGGGTTGTTGAGATAAAGTGACGGTGCAGAACAACGGGAACGATCAAACTAATCCTCATGGAGAATAAAACATCCAGTCCTGTCAGCTGCTGCTTTCAGTCTGCAGCTTCAGATAAAGAGGAGAAACTCAGGGTCCCGACCAGGTTAGGTTCATGGAGTGTGTTGCCATAGTAACTGACTCCGAGCTTCAGTTACCTCTCTTTGTGAAACGGGCTGGACTTACTCCTCTTTCCCTGGTTTGAGTTACCTCCCTTTCTGAAACAGAAAACCCAGAGTTTCCCCTCATTTCAGGGTGAACAGACTCAGAGTTTCACTAAAGCTGCTTTGTGAAACGGAGCCCTGGACTCAGAGAAACGTCCATACTAGGGCTGCACAATTAATTGAATTTTAATCACGATCACGATTTTGGCTGCCACGATTAAATTAAGATGATCGTCACGATTATTAACATAAAAAACGGGCTGTGCTGCATATCAAATCAAGCGCTTTCTCAACCAGTAGTCCGCCAACCACCAGGGGGCGAACGAGAGGTTAAGGCTCCATGAAGCTGCCTAACTAACAAGCGAGCGCATCCTCCCTTTACATGTTGTTTACAGTCCAGAGTGTGTGTCCCGGCCGGTCAGTCGGCGCCTTCAGATGCTGCTGTACTGTGTCACCTTCTGCGCCCGGTGTTACGTCTCACTCATAGACTGGATGGATCTCACTCTGCAGTGAGAGTGAGACGATGTCGGCAGCAGACGGCGACAGTAGACATGACGTGTGTCTGTGTCTGGTCCAGCCCCCCTGTAATCCTCTCAGCAGGCACGCCGATTTTTCCCAGTGGCCACCCGTGGTACTGCAACAAAAAATCCCATGCGGCCCAGAAAGGATTTTTCCCATAGACCGCAATAGTAAAAGAGAAGCCTGTAAAACTGTTCACAGGACACTTCCAGCTGTAACCTCCGTTAATTACTAATCTTTGTATTCTATATTTTTAAGTCATGGACTTTTTATCCGTCAAAATGTTTTCTAACGGCCAGAAAAGCCACAGAAAAGTCTCTTTTCTGGCCGTGACGTCACGGCTGTGTCCGTGCACCAGCAGTGCGCGGTCGTGTGTGTCTCGGGACCGAGGATGCCTGAAACTAATGAGACTCTGTCTGGAGCTAAAATCACTCAGAAAAGTGGAAAACACGGCTCAAAGGTGAGTTTTTGTTTGGTCACATCAACTTTATGATATTAATGTCTGTTATTAGTCTCTTGTCAACTCGTATTCTTAAACGTAACGTTTTAATTGATGAGATCGCCTCGTAATGACTGCATTTACTGACGTGAAACCCGGACTGTTTTACATTACTGCTCCTGTAAAACCCATATTTTTCAGTAATTTTAGCTTGATAAGTCATTTATGCTGTATGTGTTTGTGTGTGTCAACAGTGTCTCATCGCGGCTGATGTTCTACACCTGTTGCTCCGTTCACGTTAATTTATTTTACGGCTTAATTAATGCCACGGTGGTAAAATGTAAACCGAGACTTCTCCAGACTCCCCCATGGTCGGTGTGTGTCGTGTGTGTGTCCTGACGGTGCAGCTGCTCCCCGTCTTCACCGGGGCCGGAGGAAGAACCATGGACGTCCTCCTCCTCCTCCTCCTCCTCCTCCTCCTCCTCCTCCTCCTCACTGTCGTCAGTGTGTGTTTGTTCAGTGTCAGTATGCTAAATGATCACTTAAACTCATCATCATATTATTAAATTGTTCGGAAAAAAACAAACATGCTTGTGACTTTTTTCTGCTTCTACCAAATCCAACATCTGCAACTGTGTCTGAGGCATCGTGTTTAATTAAAATGTCTGGTTCTGTAACAGCTGTATTTAGTGGACACTGATATTCTGCGTGTTGTGGAAATATTGTATAGCTAAATTGTAAGTTAAACTGTTGAATTACAAAGAGTCTCATCCACCTGAAGGCTTAATGATGAAACTATGAACACAGCCAGTACAGACAATTATTAAAAGGAAGATGTTTTTGCCAAAGAGCTCTAATTTTCTTTAATCACAGCTGTGGTTGATTAAAAACAAAACACGTGTGACTACGTTTATAATACCTCCACCAACATCCTGTAGATACAACTGGTGAACTGTGCAGCAAGTTAAATATACTATTCAATATAAAAAAGGTAAGAGTAAAGCCTCATTACATTATTTGAGGTGTTCTGTGGTCATCTCTGTCATGTTTAACAAAAATACAGTTAATTATGATTTATTTTCCATTGTGATTTAAGCTTACAGGTTCGGACTAACTCGTTTTCAGTGTAACATTGTATATTAATTAACTGTCAAAACGATTTAACGATCCTATAAACGACCGTAGTAAACCTACGATCGGCCGTCTTACTTTTTAAATCTTTGTTTTAAAGTCCGTGTGAGTCCTGTAAAAGTCTTAATACTCATTCCTTAACTCCACAAGTAACACATACATGAACGCGCAGCGCCAAAACTAGAACGGCGGTTGCTCGTTCTCATTGCCCCAGGGCATGATGGGAGGCCGCAGAGCATTATGGGGGGTGACTCAACTGCGCATGCTCTATGGGCCGCATAACGCGGAAGTAAACCCGGAAGTCAGAAACTTTTTCGGCGTATGCGCCAGGCGAGCAACTTCCATTGAAATGAACGGCGGCCATTTTCCGGTCCGGTATCCAGTTAATATAATACATCCATGGTCTGGTCAGTCAGCACCTCCAAAGGCTGTCTACTGTCGCCGTCTCGCTCTGGATCGGATCGAGGTCGGGGTGGTGGTCTCGAAGCTGGACCGAGACCCCGTCACCCCACGTGGCCGTTCTGGTGTTAATTACATACGTCGTGTAAATAAAACGTTCCGACCGTGATCATAACGGCCGGTAACGGCGATCTATGGCCGTTTTGGTGGCAGCACAGTTGAGCTAGGCCGACCTGCTGGACGCTGCCTGTGTGAAAACACTTGGTCTGTTCATTAAATGTTTTTAATTCGTTCCAAATTGCTGCTGAACCACCCGTGCTGTGCTTTGGTCCATGCTAGACAGACTCTTGCCCACACATCTCTGTGTATCATTGATGGCAAAAATTAATTTTTACCTATAGCCTACTTTGAAATTACATTTCAGAGCCTGTACTTTCTTACTTTTATTTGAGTAAAGGAGTTGAATCAGCAGCTACTTCTACCAGATTTATTTTTTATTTTTTGTTTTTTACACAAGTATCTGTACGCTACTGTACAGAATGACACCTCTGCACTCTGCAATGGCATTTATTTTTCGCTAGCCCTTTGTCTTGGGTAAATTTTATTTTAGGCTATTATTTATTTTTATTTTACGTTTTATTTTGCGCCTTGTTCACATAGCCTATTGTTTGTTTCAAATAGAAAGTGCAATAAAAACATGTTTTATCTAACATAATGTATAATCGTGATTAATAATCGTGATTTCAATATCGACAAAAATAATCATGATTATCATTTTGGCCATAATCGTGCAGCCCTAGTCCAGACTCAGTTAGTAAGAAAAGAGAGAGGTGCTGTGAGCTAGCAGCTAACAGCTAACAGCTAGCAGCTAACAGCTAGCAGCAGCTGACCGTTAGCAGGTAACCGTTAATATTCACTGACCGCGTGACAGTTGGAGGAGAAAACACAAGTTTACCTGTTTGCTGCTGTTTGATAAATCCTCTCTGGTTTAATTTTCCTCTTTCCGTTTCGTCCCCAGAAGTAATTCACGGTTCTGGAGCTGTAAACACCAACACCCGTTTGGCTGGGTACCTGCAGGACACCTGCCGCCGGACATTGTGGGACCTTTACGTAACTTACGTAATGAGCGTACGGGGGTAGCTCGGCTTTACGTATGACGTACGTTGTTTGATTGTTTATTTTTTGAAAATATAGCAGTATCCGCAGAAATGACCCTTACTATCCCATAGCCATACACTTTAATAACTCTCATCATGACATCTCCTCTTTACGGTTCTGTGGCATTGAGCAGGTCACCTTACCACCCAGGGGAGGTGACCATGACAAATTATTAAAACAGAGAGAAGCGTTCTGGATCTACACCCTCCAAACACTGGCACCTAAGGGACTTAATGATGAAATGTTGTTTACCTGTTTCCTGTGATCCCTCAGACTTTACAGTTTTCATGTTAATATTGCTATTGATAATATTCTTTATGTCTATTGGTGGGGTTTTGTCCAGCTATAGAAGATGCAGCCACGTATGTTTATGTCCACATCACCAGACTTATGAATCTATATGTGACCTTTGGTCTTGTGCTCATTTACATATGTAGGTAGACCCTGCATGATTTGTTCAGACTGTTTCAGATTTCAGACTGTTTCAGATTTATTACCTTCCATTAGGACCTAATGTATCCAGTCACGGCAGCTTAGTATTTATTGTATATTCATTGTTCTTTACCTTTGTACTACATTGATGCTGTTTCTATTGTTTATATGTTGATATTTAATATTTGAATTCCTCACATCCAGACGTGTGGGAAAGTGATTGGTTTGTGTCACACAGCCACTCCTATTTAAGATGGCTTCCTGTGGTGGCGCAAACATTTGCTTGAAAAAGGTCTAGTACCGAAACGTCGCATAATAAATTCTGCAAGTTGGCCATGTGTGCGGGAACTCTTCTTTTTCTCCTTTTTCTGAAAATAGAACATGAAAACAAAAAAATATAAACACTTTTTTTTTTTTTTTGAATGGTTCACAAGAAGTTAAAGTGAACCTCAGCCTCAGGCAAATTTCCACTGTGTTTTTAAACCATTGGACAATAAAGTCTTCTTATCTTATCTTATCTTATCTTGCACCTCATCTGTTATAATACAAGTTAAACCTTTCAGTTTTGTGTATTGATTATTAGCCAGAAGTAGAAAAGTTTTAGTTTTAGCATGTGATCATGGTGCTTGTGTTACACTGAAAATGTGTAAAAATGTGGAGCTAGTACAGCGTTACACTAAATGAACAAATGAATATGAAAGCAACATAAAGAATATCTCCTCTCACCAGAGGCCTTTATTCCAGTCTGATAAAGCCAACAGCATTTTCTTTACATTCACAATCTCCCATCTACCTGAGTCACAGGTAAACCTCCACAGCCTCAGTTCATTTCTTTATCCCCTCACATGTTGGTTACACGATTATCACCACATAGTGAGTTCTCCCTCTCATTGTTAACACTCCAGGCATAATGTACTTATATTTACTATTTGTACAATACAGTATATTGTCAGTAAATCCATTCATCCATCCACCCACCCATTTAAACCCCACCCGTCCACATGCACACACATAAAACACTGTACAACTGTGTCAATGGAGATGTGTTCGAAGGCCGTTTCAGCCTTCACATGTTAAATCCATTAGTCAAGGGAAGAACCAGCTGAGTACCATTGTTCAAGTTCATGTTCTGACCGCTGCGAGATGATTTGTTCTAGAAGCCGAATGTAGGAGGTGGCATGCAGATATATAATACAGAGTCAGTGGTGAGAAAACCTCAAGTGTTCAGAGGACCCCGGTCCAGTTTGTCAAGAAGGAGGAGGAGGAGGAGGAGATGAAGAGGGAAGGAGAGGCAGTTGCAGAGAGACAGAAAGAAAAAAAAGGTGGAATAAAAATAAAAAGAATAAAGAACATTAAAGAAACAGAGAAAAAAATAGTAGGGAGGTTAAGCCCAAAAAATACTGTAGGCCTTTGACTTCAAGTCATGATGCAAAGGTCCCCTTTGGCATGGAAGTACTTTAGGGTCATACAAATAAATCTATCCAAAGACACAAGTGAGATCACACTTTGTATCTGAAATAAACACGTTTTTAAAATGCCTTTTTTTAATTGAGAAAACGCATGTTAAAAGCACATTCCATTTAGAATGTCCATATAAACTCAGGCAGATGCCCTGATGTCTTCAGCTCCTGGATGAGATCTACAGCTTCTGAGACAACATGCAGCTGCTTGTGTGACAGGATATTGGGTTTTATTAATGTAAAAACATTAATAAAACTATACTTATACTGATTTGTTGAACATCAGACAGAGTGCAACAAATATAGCCTACAAGTAGTTAAATAATAAGATGTAATTCATATCACAGTAGTGTCAGGAAAGACCAATTAGCCAAATATTGTGTTGGTCAAAATATAGGCCTACCTAGAACTAGTTACTGCTTGTGTATGTTGATTTAAAAAAGTTGAATTTACATGTATGACCCATTCTGGGTCATATTAGAAGTCAACTTAAAGTCAAAGGAAAAATGTTTTTACTGTTCTCAAATGTAAAAATGGGTCACATTGGACCCTGTACATTATTTAAGGCTTATATAACCTGCTACTGAAATCATTTTACATTGTGCTCCTAAAGTAAACTAACACATTTTAGTGTAGAACGCCCTTAATAAGCAATGTTCAGCTTTTATGTACATATAGGGAAGTTTAGGTTTGCAGCTCCCACATAAAGCATATGATTAGGACTGACTTATTTCACCTGCAGTATAGCTGGCTAAGATCCTCTCTCAGAGTAATGCTGAGAAACTGGTAAGCTTCATTATTTTGGTAGATTTTTACTTTTGTGAATGCTTGTTAATGCCCATCTTATCTATCTCATGATGTTACAGTATCTTTATTTCTTATTTTTATTAGCCATAATGGAATGTCTTGACTGGACTTTAGGCTTCCTATGTCAGTCCACCCTGCAGATTGAAAGACATTAGATTCCTGTTCATCATTCAAACTGAGAAACAATTCTGAAATATTGCAATCATGTCACAAATAAGCTGTAGATAACATCCAGGAGCTGAAGGCATTATAGTTTATATGGACATTCTAAATGGAATGTGCTTTTAACATGCGTTTTCTCAATTAAAAAAAGGCATTTTAAAAACGTGTTTATTTTGAAGTGTGATCTCACTTGTGTCTTAGGATAGATTTATTTGTATGACCCTAAGGTACTTCCATGCCAAAGGGAACCTTTGCATCATGACTTGAAGTCAAAAGTCGCTTAACCTCCCTACTAAAATGTTTAGTTCCTAAATAAAAAAAAAACTCCAGATTCCTTCTTCTCCTTGTTCTAGCTCCATCTTCTTAGTGTCTGTACGTCCGTCTGTTTCCAGTCGAGCTGAGGGCACGAAGCAGCTTCAGGTTCCTTCTCTCGGTTCATTACAGGAGTGAAGAGTCAATAGAAGTGTTGAGATCTACAGTACGGTGCAGACAGGTCGCATCCCACATGAGAAAGCTCCAATACTACTAATACCACTACTGCTGCTGCTGCTGCTGCTGCTGCTGCTGCTCCACAGCCTTTTTGGTCTCAGTCAGTCTGTGCAGTAGTAGAGGCTCCATTTGGCCCGTGTATTATTATTATTATCATTATTATTATTAGTCATACATAGGAATCCAGTGTCAGGACAGGAGGACGTCACCTTTTTTTTTTTTTTTTTGCAGTTAAAGTGGCACAAACGCAGCTGCAGGAGGAAAAAAAAACAAAAACAGATACTGAAAAGTGCAAAGAGTCTAAAACTTTTTTGGTCGCTAGTTAGTTAATCTATAAACATCTATGTTTTGGTTTTATGAGACACATTTTGGTTTTGGTCCAGAGAGGTTGCAGGATCAGAGAAGCCAGTGACCGCAGCAGGTTTTTAGTTTGGAGATGAAGAGAAGCTGCTCCCCCTCCCTCCCTCCCTCCGAGCCGAGCCGAGTCGAGCCGAGCCGAGTCGAGCCGCTTCTGGCAGGGCCGAGCTGGGAACAGGAAGAGCGAAGGAAAAAAAGAAAAAAGGCTGATCTCCTGTGGCGTCGTCCGTCTACCTGCCGAAGATGTTCTCGTACTCGAGCAGGATGAGCTCCACGATCTGGTTCTGGTAGACCATGTGGACCGCCATGTTCCAGGTCTCGGTCTCGGGCCGCAGCAGCGTGGGGCCGAACACGATGGCCACGCTCTGGGTCGTCATACGGTTCTCCTCACCGTAGTCGATCACCCTGCAGGAGAGGAGGAGGAGGGGGGGGGGGGGGGGGGGGGGGAGGAGGAGGAGGAGGGGGAGGAGGAGGAGGAGGAGAGTTAGATGTTTCAGAAAAGACACGAGGACACGTGTAGAGACAAACTTTTAAAACAGACGAATCACGTCGTCTGAACGGACACTGTCTGTTACTTCACTGCTATTCTTTATTTTTCAAGTCAAACACATTAAAGTCAAGATGGATAGATAGATAGATAGATAGATAGATAGATAGATAGATAGATAGATAGATAGATAGATAGATAGATAGATAGATAGATAGATAGATAATAGATAGATAGATAGATAGATAGATAGATAGATAGATAGATAGATAATAGATAGATAGATAGATAGATAGATAGATAGATAGATTGATATATAATAGACAGATAGATAGATAGATAGATAGATAGATAGATAGATAGATAGATAATAGACAGATAGATAGATAGATACTAGATAGATAGATAGATAGATAGATAATAGACAGATAGATAGATAGATAGATAATAGATAGATAGATAGATAATAGATAGATAGATAGATAGATAGATAATAGACAGATAGATAGATAGATAGATAGATAGATAGATAGATAGATAGATAGATAGATAGATAATAGATAGATAGATAGATAGATACATAGATAGATAGATAGATAGATAGATAATAGATAGATAGATAGATAATAGACAGATAGATAGATAGATACTAGATAGATAGATAGATAGATAGATAATAGACAGATAGATAGATAGATAGATAGATAGATAATAGATAGATAGATAGATAGATAATAGATAGATAGATAGATAGATAATAGATAGATAGATAGATAGATAGATAGATAGATAGATAGATAGATAGATAGATAGATAGATAATAGATAGATAGATAGATAATAGATAGATAGATAGATAGATAGATAGATAGATAGATAGATAGATAGATAGATAGATAGATAGATAGATAGATAGATAGATAGATAGATAGATAGATAGATAGATAGATAGATAGATAGATAGATAGATAGTCACTTTAATGTTTGTCATGTGTTGACCTGTATGAATAAGTTCATCAGGTACATTGATGAACTGGTGCGATTGAGCAGAAAGTTACATCCCGACATCCCAGCTGTGTAACAAATGATCTTTAAATGTTAATTTGAAGGATTTCTAAACAGACAGCGTCCGGTCGGCTCAGTGACCTTTATATTACACGTCAGACTTGAATCACGACCTGGTGTTTGTGTCCTTCAACCAACCAGGAAGCTTGAATCCTCCCTTTCTCTTCTGCTGCTGAGTTACAGTGTTATAATACTGTGTAACGCTGCTGGTTTGGAGATGTCTGAAAATAAATCCTAATGATCGACCAATCACTGCAGCGACTCATCAGATGTAAAGTGTCTGTGGTTTTTCTGTTTAGTTTCAGTGTAGATGAAATATCTGTGAGTTTCAGAGTGTGACTGGATGAGAGATGACAAAGTGTGTGATGTGAGTGTGTGTGTGTGTGTTTTCTTACTTCCTGAGGTGTTTGAAGAGGACCTGCATGGTGTCGTGGTTTGGCTTGGGCAGCTGTCTGACCAGATCTTTGATGGAGTGAACCCTCTGCTTGTAGTCTGAGATCTCTGCAGGATGAAAAACAAAACAAAATAAAACAAAGTGTTTTTTAAAGTCTGAGTGAAGAACATGAATCATCACAGAGCTGTGAAACAACCCTTTAATGTCAGAGACTCTGTAAGTCTGGTCTGGTCTCCTCTGTGTCTCTAACCCTCCTCTCCTCCATGTGTTTGGTTACAACAAAGCCGGTGAGAAATCAATCCATGGAGCGGTGGATAACGTTATATATCATATATTTTAAAACGTAAAGGTGAAATCCAGCGATCTGATTGGTTGTTAACCGTGGTATAATGAGCATATACCACGGCTACTATTCTAAAGCCTTATCACAGCGTAGGATATCACTCCGCCTCAGGCACGTATGACTGGTATGAATGGAAGTTGTTGTCATGTATCCATGACAACGGACTGTTGCAGTCCATAGCAACAGACAGTTGATGTTTTTACGATGTTAAAAAATGTAGTAAAGTAGTGTAATTGACATGTTGAAGGTGAACTTTGACCTCCAGAGGGTTAACAATGGTAGAGGGGACTGAGCAGTGACAGAGGAAAAGACCAGATGCAGAACTACTTGGAGCTAACAGCTGGACAGCTGGGAACAGCTTTTTATTGAATAATCTATTCCTGGTTGAATAAAACTACATGAAATTGATTGCGTATCCCTCTTTCATATTGTCATTATTGGTAACCGTTTTATAAAAGCAATATATCACTCCAGTCCGTGGTCTATGCTCATTATACCACGGCTAGGGGCGTTGTTCGGCCCGACGTGAAGCGGAGGGACGAACAACGCCCTTAGATTGCTTAAATAACATATACGATGTTACAACATGTGTTTGTGTAGTCTTGACCGTCATGAACAAAAGATTCAGGGTTACGGAGCGCGTTTGTGTGGCGGTGCACAGAGAGGAGAGCTGGGACACCGGGCGGCGACTGAGCTCTACACTGATGTTACCAGGTTGGTTTTCAGCCGTGAGACGCCAGGTGAAGGCAGAGAGCCTCTGTTCTCACTCGTAACAAGTCACAAGTCGTGTAGTTAACCATCACAATTACTCCAGAGCTTTTTAATTAAGGTATAAATGTAGCAGAGCCACAGGAGAAATCCTGCTCAGTTCCTCTTTAATCATTATGTAGGAGTTTCCAAAGTCAGGACCAAAAAAAAATACAAGAGGAGTTAAAATCAAACGTTTCACATTTTATAAATCTCTCTGCGTTCAGTTTATACTAAATAAATAAATAAATAAAATCAGTAAAATAAAAAGTTTTTCCATGAGAAACTTTGTGACAGGAAGAAGTTCAATAACACGTCGTCGTTGTCGTTGCTTGGTGGTTTATGCAGCAGTAAATTTCCAGACCCAGTCTCTCTTCTGACAGAAAGAGGTTTCCACTGACAACACACTTAGTAACACCGACGCTGCTCCAGGTTCACACCGAGGGAACGCATGAATAAATAAAAGGTAGAGGTGTGTGTGTGTGTGTGTGTGTGTGTGTGTGTGTGTGTGTGTGTGTGTGTGTGTGTGTGTGTGTTAGAGCGCGGTACGTACTGATGGCGCTGACGAAGTCGTGGAACAGGGCGTAGGTGAAGAGCGGCTCGGGCAGCTCCCTCAGATACATCTTCAGAGCTCCGGTGGTCACGTGGATGTCCTCCCACTTCCCGTCCGTCAGGTTCACCTTCTCATCTGCACACACACACACACACACGCACACACAAAAACACACACACACACGCACACAAACTGTCAGGTCACATGTGTGAAAGTGTGTGTGAAGCGTCTGTAAACGACACAACGGGAAGAAACCACGGCGACAACAGCAGCTACGTTTTTGCTCTCAACACTGATGTGCGTACTTGATTTTACGAGACTGAAATAAACTCACTGAACTAAACTTGAGGGAACGACTTGCTCACAGAAAAGGTGAAACCATCCCATCATCAAGTCGGACCAGTTTTGACCAGTTTTCCCATCGATTTCCCCCTGTGAGCGGCTACAGCAGTAAAACACGGCTTATTAACGGACCATCGACGGTCTAATGATGTAAAGATGTTTGGTGGCTGCAGCATCGTCTGCTGACTGGTTGGTTTATACGACCGAGTGTTAGGGCCACACTGACAAACATAAAAATCACAAACTTTATTCTCGTAATTTATGACTTTTTTTCTCGTATTAAATGTGCGACTTTATTCTCGTAATTTACGACTTTATTCTCGTAATGTTATGACTTTTTTTCTCGTATTAAATGTGCGACTTTATTCTCGTAATTTACGACTTTATTCTCGTAATGTTATGACTTTTTTTCTCGTATGAAATGTACGACTTTATTCTCGTAATGTTATGACTTTTTTTCTCGTATTAAATGTGCGACTTTATTCTTGTAAATTTACGACTTTATTCTCGTAATGTTATGACTTTTTTTCTCGTATGAAATGTGCAACTTTATTCTCGTAATTTACGACTTTATTCTCGTAAATTTATGACTTTATTCTCGAAGTCTGTGTCTTTTTTTTTTCTCAATGTGGCCCAAATACTCTGTCGTAGGTATACGTATGTATTATGTTTCACTCATCGACCAAACAAAATGATTTAAATGTAAAACACCAAAAAAATCTAAAATCTTTGAATTCAAAGGAGCAGAAAGAAGAATTAAAAACCTGCCCCTCCTCTTTTACAAGACATGAATTTAAAAAAAACAAATTAAAATAGCTGCAAGTCAACACACCCTTCGATTAGTTCATAGGTTACAATTCGTTTTATTACCAAATTGATTTTCTTGTCATAACAAAACAAAACAGATCTAAAACTAATTAACACATTTAATTGTATTTCCTCAACACACCGGCTTTAATTGTTTATCTGAATAAATATAAATGTTGTTTCTCTGGTGTTACTGAGCCTTTGGAAAACCTTCACCTCTGCAGCACAAACACACAAACACATCTACAGGACAAAACTCTGTCACACGACCAGGGCCGTTGCTATGAATTCTGGGCCCCCTTAAAGAATACTAAAGTGGGCCCCTCCCCCTAACTTTTCCTTTTTTTTTCTTAGACTACGTATGTATTATTGTTTTTTTATTTAGCCTTCTTTGTTTTGATGCTAATGCAGCATTACACTGCAAAAACTCAAGTATCTTAGCAAGAATATTTGTCTTATTTCTAGTCAAAATGTCATTTCTAGTCAAAACAAATCTCATTCTACTTAAAATAAGACTCATCATATTAAAAGCAGCTTGTTTTTAGACACTTTTTACTTCTTTCAAGCAGATTTTCACTTGGAATAAGTAGAAAAAATCTGATAGTGGAGCAAGTTTTTCTTCCTTATTACAAGCACAAAAAACTTATTTTCACTGGCAGATGTTTCTATCTATTGTGAATTTAAGTGAAAATTATCTAAAAACAAGTTAATTTTTAGGTGATGAGTCTTATTTTAAGTGGAAAGAGATTAGTTTGGACTAGAAATGAGACATTTGGACAAGAAATAAGACAAATATTCTTGGAAAGATGTTGAGTTTTTACAGTGTACTATGAGTATTAGTCAGGGTCTTATGCAGAATAAATCAGTCATACAAAGATTAGACTACTGGGGTTTTTTATGGGCCCCACTGGGCGCTGGGCCCCTAGAGTTATCATCACCTTTCTCCCCTATAGATACAACGGCCCTGGACACGACGGTAGAAACCAGGTGACTCACCGTGATTGACAGCGAAGCGTAGTTTCTGTATGACGGCCAGGTTCCCGCTGACTCTGTACAGCCCGTCCACGCACAGAGCTGCAGGGCATGATGGGAAGAAAACAGCAGCTCAGTGTCAGTCTGTTATCTGATATAATATACCTGTTGTTGCTGTTAACCACTCCCTTCTTCTACTACGACTCAGACAGGGTTTATACAAGAATCTTGAAGTTAATTCTAACACCTTTTTAAGACTTTTTCAAGACCTTCTCAAAATTTTTTAACACCTCACCGCCACTTCGAGCTGTAACCATTTACATCAGTGACACTTTTAACTGAACAGTTTTAGTTTTTGTGATAAAGACTATAGACCACTATGATACAACAGAATTCAAAATAGGCTGGGATAATAAATCAGAGGCAAAGTTTATCAAAAAACAAAACATTGTTGTTTTTGTTTTATTGAGAGTGGAGCAATCTTCTGTTCTTTTTCATGAACCGGTTCATCTTTGTTCTTTAATAAAATGAATAAATTCACACACTTTTACAATGTGTTTTAGGATTCACACTCTTGGACAGCTAATTCAGAAAAAATACCTTCAATATTTAAGACTTTATAAAGTTGTGAAAAGACTTTTTAATACTTTTTAAGGGTCTTAATTTTCCTAAGATTGATTTATCACCTTTTAATACTTTTCAAGACCCTGCAGATACCCTGTCAGATGATAAAACAAACCAGAGTCACTTCCTGGTCACTCACCGTTGTTCTCCACGTGGTCGATGCACATCTTGACGAAGCTGGGCACCGAGCTGCTCTCCCTGTGACACAGACTGGACAGGCTGCAGCCGAACACCTGGTCTGGAGAGGACACACAGACACACACAGACACACACAGACACACACAGACACACACAGACACAGTCAGTCAAACAGGAAGACTCACTGCTGTTGTTGACCTGCGTTGTGTCTTTTCTCAGACTCAAACTAAGACTTTATTCTACTCTATTATAGGGCTGGGACGATACACTTTTCTCCTGATTCGATTCTTCTACGATTTTTTGGATGGCGATTCGATTTAAATTGCGATTCTACGATATTGCCGATTCTCTCGATTTTTAGTCTTTAGCATTTTTAACATTTATCTGCACACAAATACTGTAGGAGCCTATAAATGAACATACTCCATTATAAAATGAACTTAAACCCTTTTCAAAACCGGTACTCTCTGTATGTAAAAAAGACTAACACATTTTTCAAATTTTTTTTCCCAAAAAGAAAATCGATTTTTGAAAAAAAAAAAATCGATTTAAAAATCGTCAAAAAAGATATCACAATATATATGTGAATCGATTTTTTCTCCCACCCCTACTCTATTACTACTTTATTGTCCACTGAACTTAAATAAACTGGCACTGGGTTACAAAACAGACCCACATCAAACCATCAGTAGACAAACACATTATATTACACAGATAAAATCTGTATTTATATATATATACATACATAGCTATATATACATAAATATATATATTGTTATTGTCTGTGATATTTTGTAGTGATATTTTATTGTCGGCTCAGTTGTTCTTGTTCTTGTTCTTGTTGGCTGTACTGTTATTTGTTTTGTTCTAATTGTGTGTCTGTTGTAGGTGAATATGTTATTCTGGTCTGGTTTGAAAATATAACCTTAACCATATGGAGGTTTGCATTTAAATTTCGTTTATACCTTGGTATGAATGACAATAAAGGAATTCAATTCAATTCAATTCAATAGAATATATATATATATTTTTTTTAAAAAGTGCTCTGAAATGAGAAGAAAGTGCTATAAGCAGATCAGGTTTCTAGTCAGTTGTAGTACTGTTAAAAGTTAAATGAAATTGTGTTTATGTATGTATGTATGTATTCTGCATATGCGTTGTGTCTTTGTCTGGAGCAGAGCTGTGAAAATGAATTTCCCCTCGGGGACAATAAATCATGAATCTGATATAAAGAAATAAACACAAAAACTTTATTATGAAAGTTTGATAACACAAAGAAGATAAGATACTGCACTAATTCTTCTGCAGGGGATCAACAACAAACTTGGACTGTTTTACTTTATAAAAAGGACTTAACAGATATTATGTCTATTTTTTTCTCTCTCATAAACATGTTAGAGTTTTGTTCTTTGTTTGTTTTTATTTCTTTATTATATTTTTCCTCTTCATAGGATCAATAAACCTCCATCTTATCTAATCTGATCTTAAATGATTTCCCTGTTTTGATCTGTCCAGTCTCACTACAGAGCCGTGTGTTTTCAGAGATTTGACAATTCAAATAATTCACCTTCAGTTTTTTATCTCAAATTCAAAACCACCAGACCTGAATAAGATAAAGTTTTAGTGTGAAACTTGCAGCCTGTTCGTTACCTTTGATGTAGCCCTTGTCCCTGACGGCCTGCAGCGTGGGCCGGCGGGTCAGGAACTTCTTCAGCTTGTGTCTGGTCTTCTTGTTGTCCGAGGCGTCCATGCTGGCCGACGTCTTCATGGCTGCAGAGGAGAGATGAGACAAGACCTTGTTGTCCAGCACTCGGACCAACACGCTGATCGCCATGACGGCCGCGCTCGGTGTTTTGGAGTGAAGTGAAACTGATAAGCGGTTGTTTTATAGTGCAGATAACTCAACTCCTCCGCCTGGTTTTGGACTTTATGCTTTAAAGGGATAGTATCATTTTTTAAAAGTGTGGTTGTATGATCTACAAATAGCCCCTAAGTACTTTAATTGCAGTAGAAGACTCTCTACACTCCTCCCGTTAGCAACACCAGCCCATAATAGCCCTGCCCAGAGATTTACAACATACAGTGTTGTGAACAGACCCAAAGAAACGGCCTATTTTCACGGCCTAAAAGAGGTTTTACCTGAAAAAAAAAATACACAGTTCCATTGTTCACTATAATATAATTTTTTCCAGCCCTTCAAAGTGCAGGAAAAACACAGTTTTTATTTGGACCTAACCAACTCACGTATCCCTCCGCCCAGGGTTAGCGCCCGCCGATCAGCAGTTGGTTAGGTCCAAATAAAAACTGTGTTTTTCCTGCACTTTGAAGGGCTGGAAAAAATTATATTATAGTGAACAATGGAACTGTGTATTTTTTTTCAAGTAAAACCTCTTTTAGGGCGTGAAAATAGGCCGTTTCTTTGGGTCTGTTCACAACACTGTATGTTGTAAATCTCTGGGCAGGGCTATTATGGGCTGGCGTTGCTAACGGGAGGAGTGCAGAGAGTCTTCTACTGCAATTAAAGTACTTAGGGGCTATTTGTAGATCATACAACCCCACTTTAAAAAAAATGATACTATCCCTTTAATTAATGTGGATTCTGCTCATTTTTATTCTTTTTAGAGAAACCCTGCAATTAGATTTTATTTAATCCCAATTTATCATTCACTCTTGATTTATTATTATCAGTTTAACCAAAATGTTTATGTTGAAATGAACTTTTTAAAGACTTTAAAGACAGAAACTTCCTGCCTTCAGTTTAGACTGGAAACTCTTACACAAGTAAATCCTAAATCACTTTAGAAATCCTACACACTCCAGCCATGGTTGTGAAGTTAAAGATGTTTTTTATTTTCTTTCTGCCTCATGAGTCCCCCAGTGTATAAGTTGTAGAATTTGTTGACATTTTGTGTGTATAAAAGCAGCAACAACAACTATGTGGGTTAAACAAGAGAGCAAAGTGTGGACGGGTTGTGGAAGAAGTGTGTGTTGCATTTCTCTGTCCTCAGTTTGTTTGTACAGTAGGAATGTTGAATTAGAAACTAAACAGCTTTAATGGCTTTTTTCCCCCCCAAAAAACCATAATTACCACCGTAACCATGGTTACCGATCATAGGGTAGGTAAGGTAACGCAGCCGCCTGTTTCACACACAAACACAAACCTCTGGCTTTCTTTGAGTCTCTGTGTTCTTTGTCGGGTTTGTCGAAACCAGGTGATTCAGGCATGTCCTCTTCAATGGCCTCGTCTGACTCCCACGCCTAATACACACACACACACACACACACACACACACACACACACACACACACACACACACACACACACACACACACACACACACACACACACACACACACACACACACACACACACACACACACACACAAGGAAATAAGTGAGTGGCAGTAAAAACCTGGTCTTGCTGCACCTTTGGACTCTCAGGGCAGGAAAACAATAAATCTGACATGTAGGTTACAAGTGAAACCAAACCAAACAGCCAGTGAACTCCCAGATCGTTTCTCATATTATTATCATTTATATGTTGTTTTTTAACAAATAAAATGACGTGTTTTATCCTCAGTGTTTTAGTCGGACTGTCTCTTTAATAACCTGCGCCTGCTCTGATGATATGAAGCAGAACTTTATCTCCTGAACATCTTACATTTCTTCCAAAGTCGACGTTTTGTTATGGAACAGACCATGTTTTCTATCTGTAGCTACATGTTCCTATTGTTGCCTCTGGACCAATAGGAACTCGCCTGGTTAAATAAAGTTATAAATCTCCTAAACTGAATCTGATCCTGGGACTAGAGTATATATATATATATATATATATATATATATATACTAGAGCAGGTGGAGAAAGAGCGGCTGCTCACGTGCGTGCTGATGGTGTCCTGCAGCGTGCGGTACCAGTCGTTGATGAGGCCGTCGTTGTCCGACTGGATCAGCAGCTCGGTGCCCTGGCGAGTCTTCAGCTGAGAAACCAAACCACACAAACCAACTTACTGATCACTTCTCTACGCAGCATTGAATCAGTTTATTTCTCTACGCAGCATTGAATCAGTTTATATAAATGGTATCAACATCTACTCAGAGTGCAGCTAGAGGAGACTGTGTTGTCGCGTTTAGAAAAAGTTCTTTCAGCCAGTCTTTTCAAATTACACCTCCTTTAAACACTTTTTTAAAAAGTGGCTAATTAGTGGTCAAGGCTGTGAACATTAAATTTCCTGTCATGTTGTCTGTCAGTGTATTAATTGTCTAGTGTTGTTGCTGTTTGTGCATGGCTTCTAATGTGTCCAATGTGTATAATGTGATTGTGTCTTCTGTTGGTGTTGCTGTTTAATGTTGCTTCTGTTTTGTCTGTAGCGGCTGTTTGAGTTCAGTTTTATGTCAGTTTGTGTGTGTCTGCATGGACCTTCACTGAGCTCTCTGTCTTTTGTCCACTATTCAGCTTTTTAATCATTGAATGTATTATTTGTATGTTGATAATCCAAAATGTTGTATTATTTTTCTTTTAGGGTGACTTTAAACATCAGTCCAGGGACGACAGATGCAAAATAGCCTTTTGGCTAATTCTGGCATGTTTACATTTGTTTAAATGTTTTTATTAATGTGCAATGTCCCTGATCCTTAAACCTTTAAATAAATAAAATAAAATAAAATAAAATAAAATAAATGTGTTATCCAGGACGCATCAAGTATAAACTAGTGTTTATGTGTCATTTTTTACATGTTTACAACCAACATTTGATCATTTTTTGCTGCTAGAAGCAGAAACAGATGTCATTTCATTTTTAGAGGTTTGTGATGAAAAGGAAGTAAAACATCTCATCATTCTGAACTCTACTACACCTTGCATCGCTGATGTTATGATCTGTTATTGTTTTCTGTCTTTTTTAATTGTATTTTGTTTTGTGGTCCTGTTTTATTTTTGTTAGGTTGCTTTTGTCTTGTTGTTTTTTATGTTTGCTGGAGTGCAGATATCTGTCTACTTTATGTATACAAGTCTCAACATTAATTGTTACATAACCAAACATTTGCCACATACAGTATATACTTCTATAAAGTATTACTTATTATATACTCCCCTCAGGAAGGCGCTATAGAGCTGCCAAAACTACGAAAAATATTTTTAAGAAATCATTCATACCGCATGCAATCACAATATTAAATTCATAAATGCATTTCAGGACACTTTGGAGCTATGTATATCACCTTTTTACTCTTTTACTCTTTTATTCTTTTACTCTTTTGCTATGCTATTTATTGTGTGTTATTGTATTGTATTTTATGTGGTCTTATGCGTACTGTAAGTGGTGAAGCCAAAGACAAATTTCCACAATAAAGATATTGAATTGAATTGAATTGAATTGAATTGAATTGATCATACTGTAAATAAAAAAAGGAAGTAAAAATATCCTCCTGCAGATTTCTGAAACTACACAAAGAGATTGTTTTGTTTATCTTCCAGTGCTTTCAAGTTATTATATGAATAATAATAAACTGCAGAGCGGTCGCCCACCTCTAGAACGTTCTTCTTGCTGGACTTGGACGTGGACCAGTCCACCGAGCCGCCCCGCAGGTCCACCGTGAACTCGGGTTTGGACTGAGCTCCGAACTGGACCGAGACAAGAGAAGAATCACAGGAAGGAAAATTAAAAAAATTAAATTAAAAAAACACACAAAAGACCTGATCATAGAAACATTTTCTCTGTCGCTCTGTCAAAACACTTTCTCTCTTCTCTGTCCTCAGATCTAATATCTCACTGTTGTTGACACAGACACATCATTTATGAGATTTATGAAAGAATAATGAAGGAAACCAACTGAAAGATGTGTGTGTTGCATATAAACACTCAGCTGGTTTATTAGGTACACATTGATTTTTACAGATCTAACACAACAGTCCTGATTCCCGGTCCCTAATAAACCGACACCTGAGTGCATAACATGCCTGTGTGTTTGATACAAAAAGGGAAATTCCAATAAATCATTTGAAATCTGCCTCTTTGAATGTGTTTGCTGCAGCGATAAGATCTCAAGGTGAAGGAAAACGACCCAGTTACACAACCAGACCTCATTAGCATTTCTTCTTTTACCTTGAGAGCTCATTAACTGCAGGAATAAATGAAATAAAAACAAAAAAAACCAGACCAAGCAGAGACTAAGAGACTGAGGAGGCTCCTCTTCCTCTTCCTCTTCCTCTGTCAGTCCACTAAACATGCACAAGAGAAACCTGAGGGAACTCCTTCCTGTGTGTCGCGCTCAGAAAACAAGACCAACGCAGTCTGAAGTCTGGACTTTACAACAAGGAAACAACTCGCTCCAACCCGACACCGGCCACATGTCTAATAATAATAATGATTATTATTATTATTAGGGCTCAACTCATTGAATCAGCTGATCAGAGCCAGGAGGTGTGAACACTTTTCACTCTGCAGGTGAAATATAAACTGTCTGGGTTTAGTTTAGACAGGATGTCGTTGTAGTGTTTGATCCACCAGAGGAAAATAATGTTGGTGTTGTGTCCGTTTGTGGTTTTATCTTGGAGGCTGTGTGTCTTGATTTATTCGTTTTTTATTTATCTTATTTACATTTCCCGATGTAAAACTATACAACGTTGAGCCTGCAATACATATACATCACAAAGTGTTTAAAGGATCATTGCAAAAACCTGTGTGTGTGTGTGTACGTGAACATGGGAAATATCAGCTGATTAAAGGGGAACTATGCAAGTTGTGTTGCGAACCCTCCTCTCCTTCATGTGCAAAACAATCCATGGAGCGGTTTATTTATCATCTACCATGTTACCATGTGTGTATTTGTGTAGTCTTATTCCCTCATCAAACTCATCAAATACACAATCCAACAACTCCACAACGCTCTGGTGGACAAGTTGTGAGCTGCACATTCACCACGCTATGAGATAATAACACAACGTTACCACACAGAGTTGTTTTAGAGGGAAATACAGAGACTGTTGATGAAAAACTGTCCCTGAAGGCAACGTGCATCAGCGGTTTTGCATGAATTTCCCTCTACAACAACTCTGTGTGGTAACGTTGTGTTATTATCTCATAGCGTGGTGAATGTGCAGCTCACAACTTGTCCACCAGAGCGTTGTGGAGTTGTTGGATTGTGTATTTGATGAGTTTGATGAGGGAAACCAAGAAATCCCATAATGAGCCTCCTCTGTAGCGTAGCTCTGAGCAGCTCACGGCTCTGCTCCGCCGTTCTAAAAACAGCTTGCACCGACAATTAAAGGTAACAAACCTACTGCTACGACTATAGGGATTATGGCAATGGGCCAATTTGCCAAAATGTTGAACTATCCCTTTACCCTTATATTAGATATTACGGTATATCTTTTTAAACTTCTTTTATATGTGAAAATAAAGAACAAACAAAATAAAAATTTGGCTACAGTCCATCGGTTGAGCCCTAATAAAAATGATTATTATTACTGTTAATTATTCTGGCCAGTCTCGGCCTCATGCTGGTGACTGATAACACAGAGGAGGGGGGGTGGGGGGGTCAGAGCATGACAGACAGGACGGAGAGGTCGTGCAGAGGAAGAGGAGGAGGAAGAGAGAGAGGGTCTGTCCCAATATGCACACTCCATCACACTTACACACTTGGCGTGTGCGTTCATGTTCTTAGTGTCAGTTCAGTGTGTCCCGTTTCTCCAGCGACTGAAAGTGCAGCCGCTTGATTTGCACTTTACCCACACTGAAGGTCAGACCGCATCCCAGCGGTGTTTGGCCAAGTATAAATCCCACAATGAAATGATGAAATTCACTTTCTATCTCATAATTATGACTTTTAATGTCATATTTTATATTCATCATGCTCTGTTCATGATTTTATGTTTTTATTTTTTATTTTTTCTTGTTTGTTCTATGTACTTACAGAGTTGGGCTTACATGTTTATGATGTGAATCTTGCGCATAGAGACACTTTAGGAGTAGATGAGACTGATCCAGCAGCACTGGTTATTAAAACTGTTGCTGTGTGTGTTGTAGGGCTGACCTCCAAAAGTCGACGATTCGAGATTCGATTCGGAGGGGTCTGATTCGACTATGAACCTCGTAGTCGAATCTAACCAAGACCGTACCATTCTGACTATATGGGGGTGCCCACGGCTGCTGAGCATAAATTGTTACATAGAATGTCTTTTTTCGTTATAAAAAGACTATTTTGATACAAAATCTGCCTACTTTCTGTTAATAAAGAGTTCAAAATTATGTGTGCGTTTAAACGGTAGTCTTAGCTTCTTACTACGTATTAATAAATCACCCACTGCAGTTGCACAATTAAATGAGCGGAGGTTTTTTTTTTTTTTTTTCAAATGAGCGGAGGTTTTTTTTTTTTTTTTCAAATGAGCGGAGGTGAGCAGTAGGACCGTCAAAGTCACTGCAGAACACTCACGGAGTGGCAAAAAGACGAGGGGCAGAGCCGCCAAAGTTTAAAATCAAGGAAGTCTGACAGTCTAACTTTGTCAACATTTATCATGCATGACCTGACAGAACAGCAAAACATTGTGAGGATACATCTGACTTCAATCACGGAAAATAAATTAACTCCAGCGGTGATTTTTTTTTTTTTTCGATGGATCAGCTGTGTTTACCGTTTCAAGTGTTAATAGTTCTGATGGTTAGACGGATGAATTAGTCCCTAACACATCCTAAAGTTTGACATGTCAGAGTTTTTCAGAAGAGGAACTTGTTTTTTTTCCGACTTCCGAGTTGTAATGAACGCACCATCAGTGTCGGGAGTCACAGCTGTAATCTCGTCCCTCTGCAGCCTGTCTGTCTCTCTGCCGGTGCCGCGGTCACACTGTGTGTGTTACAGGATTGATTAACGTAATGTACGGATTGTCGAGTCCTTCTGACCTCCGTTTGTTTTGATACTACATGTTTTACCCGGTTTCTCTCTGTGTCCACGACCACCGCTATCCTTCACCACGTTGAGGGATGAGGGATGACTCACAGTCCGAGCAAAACATAAACGCATACCCTGGCTCACAATGGCTACTAAAAATCATCCAAAGTGTGGAAAATAAATAAAGGTATTTGTTTTACACCTACCATATTTTTGGGGTGTTTTAGCTCTTTTGTTTGAAACGGAAAAAGTCGCAAATTTGCTGCTATCTAAAAAAAAAAAAAAAAAAAAAAGGTTCGACGATCAGTCGACTACGGCAAAATCTGACGAATCAGATTCGACTATGAAAATCCTTAGTCGAAAACAGCCCTAGTGTGTTGTAGTTGTGCTAGTGTGCGCAACGGCACAGGCTGCACTTGTCAAGTTTGTCCCGATTGCTTTTAAATCTCCCCCCACACGCTTGGTCACTTAATTCATGCTGAACACTATATCTACGTTCAACCGGCAAAACGTCACCAAAGTGTGTGTGTAACCAAGGTAACCAAGCGCACTGAGCCAAGTGTGGAGGACTGGGACAGGCCCAGAGAGAGAGAGAGAGAAGCAGACAGAAGGAAGGAGGAAGCACATACAGAGGAAGAGGAGGAGGAAGAGAGAGAGAGAAGGAAGCACATACAGAGGAAGAGGAAGAGGAAGAGAGAGAGAGAAGGAAGCACATACAGAGGAAGAGGAAGAGGAAGAGAGAGAGAGAAGGAAGCACATACAGAGGAAGAGGAAGAGGAAGAGAGAGAGAGAAGGAAGCACATACAGAGGAAGAGGAAGAGGAAGAGAGAGAGAGAAGGAAGCACATACAGAGGAAGAGGAAGAGGAAGAGAGAGAGAGAAGGAAGCACATACAGAGGAAGAGGAAGAGGAAGAGAGAGAGAAGGAAGAACATACAGAGGAGGAGGAAGAGGAAGAGAGAGAGAAGGAAGCACATACAGAGGAAGAGGAAGAGGAAGAGAGGAGGAAGCACATACAGAGGAAGAGGAAGAGGAAGAGAGAGAGAGAAGGAAGCACATACAGATGAAGAGGAAGAGGAAGAGAGAGAGGAGGAAGAACATACAGAGGAAGAGGAAGAGGAAGAGAGAGAGGAGGAAGAACATACAGAGGAGGAGGAAGAGGAAGAGAGAGAGAAGGAAGCACATACAGAGGAAGAGGAAGAGGAAGAGAGAGAGGAGGAAGAACATACAGAGGAAGAGGAAGAGGAAGAGAGAGAGGAGGAAGAACATACAGAGGAAGAGGAAGAGGAAGAGAGAGAGAAGGAAGAACATACAGAGGAAGAGGAAGAGGAAGAGAGAGAGGAGGAAGAACATACAGAGGAAGAGGAAGAGGAAGAGAGAGAGAAGGAAGCACATACAGAGGAAGAGGAAGAGGAAGAGAGGAGGAAGCACATACAGATGAAGAGGAAGAGGAAGAGAGAGAGGAGGAAGAACATACAGAGGAAGAGGAAGAGGAAGAGAGGAGGAAGCACATACAGATGAAGAGGAAGAGGAAGAGAGAGAGGAGGAAGAACATACAGAGGAAGAGGAAGAGGAAGAGAGAGAGGAGGAAGAACATACAGAGGAGGAGGAAGAGGAAGAGAGAGAGAAGGAAGCACATACAGAGGAAGAGGAAGAGGAAGAGAGAGAGGAGGAAGAACATACAGAGGAAGAGGAAGAGGAAGAGAGAGAGGAGGAAGAACATACAGAGGAAGAGGAAGAGGAAGAGAGAGAGAAGGAAGCACATACAGAGGAAGAGGAAGAGGAAGAGAGGAGGAAGCACATACAGAGGAAGAGGAAGAGGAAGAGAGGAGGAAGCACATACAGATGAAGAGGAAGAGGAAGAGAGAGAGGAGGAAGAACATACAGAGGAGGAGGAAGAGGAAGAGAGAGAGAAGGAAGCACATACAGAGGAAGAGGAAGAGGAAGAGAGGAGGAAGCACATACAGATGAAGAGGAAGAGGAAGAGAGAGAGGAGGAAGAACATACAGAGGAAGAGGAAGAGGAAGAGAGAGAGGAGGAAGAACATACAGAGGAGGAGGAAGAGGAAGAGAGAGAGAAGGAAGCACATACAGAGGAAGAGGAAGAGGAAGAGAGAGAGGAGGAAGAACATACAGAGGAAGAGGAAGAGGAAGAGAGAGAGGAGGAAGAACATACAGAGGAAGAGGAAGAGGAAGAGAGAGAGAAGGAAGAACATACAGAGGAAGAGGAAGAGGAAGAGAGAGAGGAGGAAGAACATACAGAGGAAGAGGAAGAGGAAGAGAGAGAGAAGGAAGAACATACAGAGGAAGAGGAAGAGGAAGAGAGAGAGAAGGAAGAACATACAGAGGAAGAGGAAGAGGAAGAGAGAGAGGAGGAAGAACATACAGAGGAAGAGGAAGAGGAAGAGAGAGAGAGGAGGAAGAACATACAGAGGAGGAGGAAGAGGAAGAGAGAGAGAGGAGGAAGAACATACAGAGGAAGAGGAAGAGGAAGAGAGAGAGAGGAGGAAGAACATACAGAGGAGGAGGAAGAGGAAGAGAGAGAGGAGGAAGAACATACAGAGGAAGAGGAAGAGGAAGAGAGAGAGAAGGAAGAACATACAGAGGAAGAGGAAGAGGAAGAGAGAGAGGAGGAAGAACATACAGAGGAAGAGGAAGAGGAAGAGAGAGAGGAGGAAGAACATACAGAGGAGGAGGAAGAGGCTCGGTCTGAGCAGCCGTAGCAGACGGCTGCAGCTCGTCTCTTAGCCGGCGGCTTCCAGCTGCTCAACACGGACAGGAGAAACTCAGGGAGGGAGGGGCCACGGTGGTAGGATGGCTGCATGGGGGGGGGGGGGAGGGAGGGAGGGAGGTGACACCAAAAGGTAAAGAGATGGAGGAATGGAAAGAGAGGGAAAAGGAAACATCCAGGAAGGAAGAGAGAAAGTTGAAGCCAGACTTCCCTCTAGAGCTGCTGACACGTCACACACAGTTAAAAGCCTTTTAACCTCCTGTTGTCCTTCCATCTGTTCCCTTCCTCCATCCTTCCTTCTTTCCTTCCTTCCTTCCTCCCTTCTTTCTTCCTTCCTTCTTCCTTGAACAAATCTTTTCCCTCCCTCCCTCCATCTTTCTTTCCTTCCCTTTTCCCTTCCTTCCTTCTTCTTCCTTCCTTCAACGAATCTGTTCCCTCCCTTCCTTCTTTCCTTTTTGACCCAATTGACCCAATCTGTTCCCTCCCTCCTTCAATCTTCCCTTCCTTCTTTCCTCCCATCTTTCCCTTTGGTCCTTCCTTCCCTTCATCCTTCCTTCCCTTCGTCCTTACTTCTTCTTCCTTCCTCTTTTGATCCAATTGACCTGATCTGTTCCCTCCCTCCATCTTTCTTTTTTACGATTACGATTACAAAAACTTTATTATCCACTGAGTGGAAATTACACAATCCTTTTCCCCTTCCTTCTTCTTCCTGAATCTTTTCCCTCCCTCCCTCCATCTTTCTTTCCTTCCCTTTTCCCTTCCTTCTTCTTCCTTCCTTCAACGAATCTGTTCCCTCCCTCCTTCAATCTTCCCTTCCTTCTTTCCTCCCATCTTTCCCTTTGGTCCTTCCTTCCTTCCCTTCATCCTTACTTCTTCCTTTACTTTTTGATCCAATTGACCCAATCTGTTCCCTCCCTCCTTCTATCTTTCCTTAGTTTTTCCCTTCCTTCTTTCCTTCCTTCCTTCCTTCTTTCCTTGACCCAGGAGGACAACAGGAGGGTTTTAACAGACGAGGAGGAAGAGGAGGAGGAAGAGGAAGAGGAGAAAGAGGAAGAGGAGGAAGAGGAAGAGGAGAAAGAGGAAGAGGAGGAAGAGGAAGAGGAAGAGGCCTTTTTACATAAAGAGCAGCAACAACACAACACAGAGATGATGACAGACTCGTCCGGCGCTGAATGAACCTGAACATTAATCTCAGCCACAGAGTTACTGTCTGGTCTGATGATGATGAGAAATAACTTGTTTTTTCTTTTCTTTTCTTTTCTTTTCTTTTCTTTTCTTTTCTTTTCTCCACAAACAGACAAAAACAAAAAGAACAGAAAGCTTGTTGTGTGGCCTGACCCAGCTGGTTCCTCCTCCCTGTCCTTTAGCGAACAGCAGCGTTGACCCCTGCAGGACGGTCCAGGACGAAGTCCAGTTCTTCCTGCAACACATCGATTCAACCAAACTCATCAATAATCAGATATTCAATCATTTCTACAGGTGAAGTTATGTAAAGGTAAAATGACTGACTGGGCTTTTTATGCCTTTATTTTGAAAGGACAGCTGGAGAGAGAGCGAGAGAGAGGGGGATGAGTCCAAAAATGACTGACGTGATTAGGAGTCATTGTTCAAACAAAAACTAACTTTATGCAGGGTTTATAAGAGAATCTTGAAGTTAATTTCAATACCTTTTTAAGACTTTTTCAAGACCTTCTCAATATTTTTCAACACCTCACCGCCACTTCAAGCTGTAACCATTTACATCAGTGACACTTTTAACTGAACAGTTTTAGTTTGTGATAAAGACTCTAGACCACTATGATGCTACAGAATTCAAAATAGGCTGGGATAATAAATCAAAGGCAAAGTTTATAAAAAAAAGAAAGAAAAAGAAACATTGCTCCACTCTCAAAAAACAAAAACAACAATCTTCTTTTATTTTTTTATTTAATGGTTTATTTAAAAGGGACAGTTCATGGCTCTCAGCTGTAGCAGAATTAGCTACCAGCTAAATTTCATCTGTCGTCCCTGAGCAGTTTGTCCAGTTATGTACCAGTTCATCTTTGTTTTTTCATAAAATGAATAAATTCACACACTTTGACAATGTTTTTTAGGACTCAAACTCTTGGACAGCTAATTCAGAAAAAATACCTTCAATATTTAAGACTTTATAAAGTTGTGAAAAGACTTTTTAATACTTTTTAAGGGTCTTAATTTTCACCAAATTGATTTATCACCTTTTAATACTTTTCCAGACCCTGGGGACACTATACCCTGGTATCATTAACTGGAACCAAAATGAATGAAAAAGGAACAAAAACAACTTTGAACTCGGCGTCGGCGCCACTCACCGGACTTTCTTGCCGTGCTCTGTGATCTTCGTCACGTTCAGAACGCCGCACTTTTCAGACGGCTGCAGAGGAAAACACAGAAACAGAAACAAACGTTAGAGAGAGCGACATCGTTTCACAGACGCACACATCATCCATCACACACACAAACCCTGATCCACAGCAGGAGGAGAGAGGAAAAGCTGCTGCTGTCAAACACTAAAAACACTGTAAGAACACCGCCACCGCAGAAACAAAACACACAAACACAGAAACACAGAAACACAGAAACACAACGCCACCACAACACAACCACAGCAGAAACAGACTGAGACAAGAAACCAAAACAGCAGAGAGAGAAACGAGAGAAGCTGCTGGATCGTTAGTGAAGCCACCGCAGCAGCGTTCAGACCTTTTCTGATTAAGAGCAGAGATGTCACGATTACCTGTTTTCACAATTAATGACGGTATTTAACGCCACAATTAACTAATCATAAAGATTCCTACAGGAAATATCCTCACTTTCCAAAAAAGATTATTATGGGAACCATATCGGTAGATGAGCGTCAAAGTAAAGGTAAATGAACAGATACGGGGTTAAATTACGTTCATTTTACCAAACATAATATTGATTTGGTAGGAATTTAAATGTTAGTGTTTCATTTGTAATAATAATAATAAAAAAAGATTAAAATAAACTTAAACATTTGGTATCAATGACATTTAATGACTTGAATTTTTCAAACATTTCCCCCCGGGGGATTAATAATTGGTCCTATAATAATAATAATAGATAATTCAAATATTTTTCGCCAATAATTAGTAATGTAATTATATTCGGACTATATTTGATTTTACACATTCATCGGGTATAAAATTACATTATTGATACATAATAATCTTGACCATTTGTAATACCGTGATTATTTCTCTGACAATAATTGTACCAACCAAGAAAATCAAATCTATAAATCGTGACATCCCGAATTAAGAAACCAAACGACCCAAAAATCTGTTTTACCAAAATGTTTCTGAGTGATTCAACCAAACCAAGACCAAGACCCCCACAGACCGATCAACACAGTTTCTACTAGGGCTGGGGTTAAAAAAATCGATTTTCCGATTCATATCGATCTTCATTTGAAAGATCCGATATTGATTCATAAAATCCTTGGATCATTCCTTTAATGTCGCCATTGCACTGTTGCACTGTTTCCTTCTGGCGTGGCTAAATGTTAAATAAATGTGCATGAATGTAGCTGCTTTTCAGTCAATTTAATGTAAACATGAATATATTTTTAATAACACACCAGGTTAGAAAGTTGCATCTTTGTACAATCTGCAACATTAGTTTTGTGAAAATCTCTTTCATAACCAAGAAAACTGGTTATTAAAACTGAAATATCTCTAATAGTCTAGTAGTTTTAAGCCAAAATGGGGGTCAACCTTGAACAAATTGCAACAGAAGCAAAACTCAACTGATTTTGTGTCCTCAACATGTCCTGAGTGAGGGAAAAAAAAGACCCAAATATATCCCATTCATACGCCTATTCATTATTGTTCTCACATGAATAGGGTAAAATCTTTAACCTTTAGATATCTCCATGACAATTACCCAGTTGATTACTGACATTAAGACAGACAAAAAATGTATTACACTTGCAGTACATTTTTTGTTTGTCTTAATGTAAGTAATCAACTCAGTAATTTTCATGGTGATATCTAGAGTTACCGCCGAGGGCGCTGAGCGCTGTGAGCGCCCAACTCAATAGGGTTTGAATGAAAAGTAGAGGCCCAGAGCGCTAAAAACGCGTCTGGTGGACACAGCCCCTAAAGGTTAAAAATGTTTCCCTATGCATGTGAGAAAAATAATTAATAGGCGTATGAATGGGCTATATTTTGGTCTTTTTTGAAACTTTCTTTTTTCCCCCTCACTCAGGACATGTTGAGGATACAAAATCAGTTGAGTTATTCTTTTCTTTACTACATTTTATTTTTTGTCTCTAGAATACCTACTGTGAAAGCTACTGTTGTTGTATTACTGCTGCATTTTATCTCTCATTGGTTCATGGCTGACGGTATCACATGACTTGGTCACATGTCTCTGATCATCAGCCACACAGGATTTAAAACACCTGTGCAAATCAGTTGGTTCAGATCCTGATGAAGACTGTTTCTGTCGAAACGCGTTGATCCCTTTAATAAAGGATTTTTAACTACACCTCAGAGTGCCTCGGACCCATCAGTTTTGGACTGCCTTTTACTCTTTACCACTATTTGCACCAGGACGGTCTGCTTGCTGTGTTTTATCTTCAGTTGAGTTTGCTTCTGTTGCAATTTGTTCAACCTTTTTTCATAAAATGACTGGACTATAAATGGATCAATATCGAATCGAAATTAAATAAAAATGAAGTGAATCGGTAGCGACGCCCCCCCCCAGCCCTAGTTTCTACACAGGTTCACGTCCACAGCTCGTCATCGACCTGCGGAGGAACTCTGCTGGGAGGAGGGGAGGAGGAGAGGAGGAGAGGAGGGAGGGGGGGGGTGAGGGGGTGAGTACTAACAGAGGCGGGGGGCTTGGGGGACGAAGGGCAGGAGTCAGAGTCAGGAGAGGGGGGCTTGGGGCTCAGAGGAGGAGCGTCCTAGTGAGGAAGAAGGAGAAACAATAAAACACATCACATGATGATGATGATGATGATGATGATGATGATGATGTGTGAGGTGAAGACGACGGAAATCAGCAGTGAGATTATAACGAGGTGAAGTGTGTCGAGTGTCTGTGTGTGTGTGTGTGTGTGTGTGATGACCGGGAGGCACAAGTGGATTATTATTATTATTAATTAATTAATTAATTAATTACACGTGGATACAGATACAGATATGTTTCCCAGAATGCACCTGCACCTGCAGACCAATCATTTCACTCTTTGAATTCATCAAGTTAATAATTAATCAGCTGTTAGTGATAATTCATTATGATTTAAATGAACTCAACTCAGAGGAGAAATGAATTCATTCTGATGTCGTTCATGATGATCTTTCTAAACATGTTAAAAAGGGATAGTTCGACATTTTGGCAAATTGGCCCATTGCCATAATCCCTATAGTCATAGCAGTAGGTTTGTTACCTTTAATTGTCAGTGCAAGCTATTTTTAGAACGGCGGAGCAGAGCCGCGAGCTGCTCAGAGCTACGCTACGGAGGCTCATTATGGGATTTCTTGGTTTCCCTCATCAAACTCATCAAATACACAATCCAGCAACTCCACAACGCTCTGGTGGACAAGTTGTGAGCTGCACATTCACCACGCTATGAGATAATAACACAACGTTACCACACAGAGTTGTTTTAGAGGGAAATTCATGCAAAAACCACTGATGCGCGTTCCTGTCGGGGGCGTTGTGGAGTTGTTGGATTGTGTATTTGATGAGTTTGATGAGGTGAAACCAAGAAATCCCATAATGAGCCTCCGTAGCGTAGCTCTGAGCAGCTCACGGCTCTGCTCCGCCGTTCTAAAAACAGCTTGCACCGACAATTAAAGGTAACGAACCTACTGCTGTGACTATAGGGATTATGGTGATGGGCCAATTTGCCAAAATGTTGAACTATCTCTTTAAGCTTGATTGCTTTGTTTTTAATGTCTTGATTATTTCAATAAAACAAATTGCCTCGATGACGTTGATGTAATTACAGCATCGCTCTGTCCTGTTGTGTGATTGATTATTGATTATTCTCATGCTCATGGATGATTTCAGGGACAGACAGGGCTCTGATTGGTCGGTGCCCTGTCGGCACGACGACGACGACTACTGACTTTGTGTTTGTACGGGTGGAGTCGGGTGGAGAGAGCGCGGAAACGCCTTTTTTTCGACGGCCGCTGCAAAAGTAACAAGTCTACAACTGAAACTGTGACAGAGAGAAGAGCTGAACCTGCAACAAACTGACTCACCAGGGGGCAAAACAACAGACAGGGAGCGTTGTAAAAGGTTTGACAGCAGAAATGATCTCTAGGAAGTTGAAGGATTAAAACCTGGGTGGACAACCTGGTCAACTAGCTGCTGGAAAGCTACAGGGGACAGAACCCCTTTCTGGGGTCATTCTGCTGGAGAAATGATGTAAATGCAAATATTTAGGTACTACAATGGCATAAATAGTCATACAACTATAAAATTTGGCAGAGAGTATCTTGTCACATAGGGGGAGGCAGGAAAAAAAGATTCTGGGGTTTGTTGCAACTCGATTTTAAGATATCACCCTCAACATCCCAAAAAAAGTACTGTTCGCCCGACAAATTCTCATGAAAATTATTATTTTTCAGCACTTTATGGAGAATATCTATGCTTAACATGTATATAGAAAATGTCCTTAATTCATAAGCTTCCATTTGAGTCCAAGATAGCCTTTCTATCTCCAAAGCTCCACTTGCTGTGGCCAACGGTCTTCTCTATCTGTCAGTTCACTTTGGGGAGACCAGAAATAGAATGTTTTCTGATCAGGCCAGTTAACATGGAGTTTTTCACAATAGGTGTTGCGTTGTTTGGAGACAGCCTGTAGCTTTCCAGTAGCTAGTAGAAAGGCTATCTAGGACTCAAATGGAAGCTTATGAATTAAGGACATTTTCTATATACATGTTAGGCATAGATATTCTCCATAAAGTGCTGAAAAATAATAATTTTCATGAGAATTTGTCGGGCGAACAGTACTTTTTTTTATCTTTTTTGGGATGTTGAGGGTGATATCTTAAAATCCAGTTGCAACAAACCCCAGAATCTTTTTTTCATGCCTCCCCCTATGTGTCAAGATACTCTCTGCCAAATGTTATAGTTGTATGACTATTTATGCCATTGTAGTACCTAAATATTTGCATTTACATCATTTCTCCAGCAAAATGACCCCAGAAAGGGGTTTTGTCCCCTGTAGCTTTCCAGCAGCTAGTTGACCAGGTTGTCCACCCAGGTTTTAATCCTTTAAGTTCCTAGATGTCATTTCTGCTGTCAAACCTTTTACAACGCTCCCTGTCTGTTTTTCAAAAAACTGGGATTTTGCCCCCTGGGTAGAGTCACCTGCTCTGTAAAATGAGGTTTATAATAATAGAAATAATAATAATAATGATAATAATAGAATAATGAAACGCCACCTTGTCGCTGGGCTCCTGGACGTAGGCGCTGTGTCTCCACTTGGTCAGGACGATGGGCTCCAGGTGTTTCCTGTCCAGACTGCGGCTCTTCTGATCCGACGGCTGCGGAGGGGACAGGTTGTACTGGAGGAAACACAACCAGGAGGTTTTAATGTTTTTACCACATTAAAATGTTCTCAGACACACACACACACACACACACACACAGCCAGGTATCTGCTCTCAGAGGTGAATGTGTGTTTTATTGTCCCTAATGTTGAACTGATGTCAGAGGTCGGGGTGGTTCGATTCCACTGTCATATCAATTGAAAGACAAAAAAAATACTTAAAGAAAAAGATGTTACAGCTGAACGGTGAAGTGTTTTCTTACTGTTCTCATCTTAAATCAGTGTCAGTGACACCCCCCGTTTTGCAATTGGATAGAACTTGACCACTCGTTAGCCTAATAGCATAATTGCCTAAGTCATATTTGAACATTTTCGGGAATAAAAGAAAAAACACAATTTCTAGCAAGCAAAGTCAAAAAGATGACTTAGGCAGATAGTGATTTTGGACTCTAAAAAGTGTTCTGATTGGTTGAGGACATTGGTTGAGATATCTCAATTTGGCCGAAAAATGACTTAGGCAATTATGCTATGAGGCTAACGACCTTGAATATCCTGTTTTTGTGTTTGTGCATGTAAACATCAGATCCCAGAGAACTCTGAAAGAAAAGGGGAAACTGTGGCATGTAAACGCCTCATCCTGGTTTCTGACAGCCGCGACCGTCTGTGCAGGCGCAGCAGAGTGACGTGTCGGCAAAACAGAGAAAAAAAACACCACGAGAACCTGCACAAAGAAGATGCAACTGTCAGAAAAGCAGGACGCTGGTACTGAACATGTAAAGGATTTTGCTCTCCTCTGTGTGAGACACTTTATCTGATCACTATGTTCTTAATAGTGTTATCTTGGATCTTGTATTCTGTGTTTTAACGGTATTTCCTATATTTTATCTCTTATATGATCACAATTAGTGCATATTTTATTTATAATGATGCGTCTCTATGTCACTATATGTCTTTGTGTTGTATGTTTTTTACCTTTATGTGATTCTATGAGCTGCAATCCAAATTGCCCTTTGGGGACATGAAATAAACTGAACTGAACTGAAGGTGGATAATATGAATAACCAGGTTTCTCTATGTTCATGTAAAAGCAGCATCCTGAATACCATCATAACCGAGATACTGAGGTCCATGGAAACACACTGACTGGACGGATGGTGATCTGATCGGTCAGATGGGTTGCCACCACATTGAACACAAGTGTAAACGGTAACGCTTCCTGTATCCGCACACAACTATGTACACAGGCGGAAATACTCTATAATTCTACTATTTTTTTTTTTTATTATTCATATTTTTTGATTTACCTGCGCAAATATGTGATTGGATGTAGAGAGATAGATAGAGAGATAGATTGATAGATTGATTCTGAGGGGAAATCCAGTAGCAAGAGAAAAGGGATGTTGAAAAGTGAACTGAAGTGCATTAATAAAGAAAAGAAGATGTGGATGTGCAGTGAAGAACTTGGTGTCTGTTTAGTTTGTATGTCAGTGCATCGATGTGTGTTGGTGTTTTGGGACTGACTGTCAGATTGATTAGTCCAGATAAAATAAGTGATAATTGAACACGAGTGTATGAATGAATGAGTGCAGAAGTTCCCGCTCATTTCCATCACTCAGTCACAGCTGCTGCACCGTTGTTGTTGTTGTTGTTGTTGTTTTTTTTACCTTTGGCAGCTCCCACTCCGACCTGGAGCCGTCTGCACTGTAGTAATACGGCCTGCCCTGGTCGTCCACGTGCTTTAACCACTAGCACACACACACACACACACACACACACACACACACACACACACACAGACACACACACAGAGGAGAAACACAAGACTCATCACCGAGCCCTGATATTGACAAAATGATTTGTGCAGAAGCTTCAAACCTACTGACGGTAGGTTCAGTTCAGTGTTTCTCATCTCAGGAAACAGTTCAGAAATGTCATCAGCTCACATCCCGTCCAGATTTGGCCACATAAAATCAGATTGCAAAAACTTTTTGTTATCCATTTACATCTTTTCATCAAAATGCTTTTTTTTTGGCCACTGGTTTATGATGCTGCACAACGTCCCTTTAGGCATCAATGTGAATTGTGCCACTTTAATTTAAATTTATGCAATGAATCCATTTTTGTGGATATGCCTCTGCAATTACTCTGATTAAAAACTGTTTCTGGATGATGAGGAAGTTGCTTGGAGTGCGTCATTAGAGAGAGAAGCAGCAGCAGGAAACAGTTGCAGCGCTGCCTCGTCCTCTCCGCTGAAGAGGAGGAGGAAGAGAACAGGTGGAAACCAAACCCCCAGAGCAGCCGGTACCTTCTCGTTAGTAAAGTCGCTGACGTACAGCGTGTGTCCGTGCTCGTCCATCTCCTCCGACCAGCCGCGCGGCGGAGAGCCGTACTGGCTGTCTGACTGGCTGGAGTAGGCGCTGAAGCAGGTGTCCTCCTGCAGCCGCCCGATGGACAGAGACAGGAAGGGAAGGAACGACGGAGAGAGAGAGAGAGGAGTGGTCTGCCGGTGGAGAGAAGAGAAGGAAAGAGAGAGAAAGAAACAGAGGGTGGAGAGAAGAGAAGAAGTCTTTCACCATGAGGGGAAAAGGAAAGTCAGGCGCCCACAACCAGTAAATCATGAGACAGTGAAACCAGCACCAGTTCAACACAGACACAGACCAGAGGTGGACAGTAGTTGGACTTCGTTACAAGACTTAACTCGTTTTTTTTTTTGAAGATCTGTACTTTACTTGAGTTTTTATTTTAATCAGGACTTTTACTCTACTACATTATTCTGGATAGATACTCTAGACACACTTCAACCAATGGGCCTGAACCAGGATTTCAATATGCATGTTATGTTGTAATCCAAGACATTTTTCTAGAATGTAGAGATGGTTTATGATGGCTTTTAGCCTGATACCTATTCATAGCTCTTCACTCTATTAATGCACTGGTTTTATTTCTTCTTCCTTTTTTTCTTCTATCTGGGTATCTCTGTTTATGACGGTTAACTCCTGAGCCCCTTCAGAGCCCCATTGGTCTATGTTATGTGAATATATGGTTTATCAGGAGGTGTTTCATGATTGTATATGTGTGTTTTTTCTAGATTGTTTTAAGAAAAAATGAATTGACTGTGTTTCACCCTGTAAACTACAAGTCCCACCACCAGGGTGCACACAGGTGTACTGCATATCACTGATTGGATTGGGGAGTGTGTGTGTGTGTGTGTTGTTCTACCTGCCCGTCCATTGTCTCAGTGTATTGCTCTGATGAAGGTCGTCTGAGACCGAAAGCTCAGCCTTTAATAAAGTGAAATTGCATAGATCCCAGTGTGCGGAGATCTTTCCCTTCAGTTTGGACACTTTTGATGCCTCCAGCACCTTGGCAGAGAACCAGCCGGGTGAAGGCAGCCCCCTTTTTGCATCACTCTACTACATTTAAAAGTTAAAAATATATTCTTTTACTCTGTTACTTTGACGTTTGCCACCTCGTTACTCGTTGCAAATTAAAATAGAATTAAAATTAATCATCAAAGGATCACAAGATACTTTTGATACTTAACCCTCTATGGTACGCACTATGATGGCAGTGGGGGGAAAAATATTTGGAGTGTTTTTATGTCTCAAAATAGACTAAATAAACATAATCTAAAGAAATTTTAAAAAATTATTTATTTTTGGAAGTTTTGGGGATTTTTTGCCTGTAGGCAACATTGTACCATTACGGTTCATCATCTACTGTATTAGAAACACCGACCAGTCTCTGTAGACTTTCACCTTCACTGGCCTCATCCTCATCCACATTCTCATTCTCATCTTCCTCATCATCATCATAATAGCCTGATGTTTACTTTACTGCATCCAAAATCAAATGTATTAAGGATAAAAAACAAAATTATGATGAATTATATGTTTTTGAACATTATATTTACACCTGAACACACACTACCATAGTCTCATAATGCAATATTGATTCCATAATGGTCCACTGTCGCCTCAAGGCAACATTGCAATTTTCTATAATGGTACGTTGTTGCTTTGGGGCAACAGGTGCATTTTAACAAGTTTCTATTATTTAATAAGTAAATAAATTGCATGGAACTATTAAAAATTAAACTTTACTAATCTATTAGTGATAATATATTTTTTTCCAGATGAAAAAGGGCCAGGAAGTTAATGTATGTTTTCAGACCGTTTTAGTGGAGCAAAATGGCAAACCTGTTTCCTTTGGAAAAAGTCTGCAAAAAAGGGTTTCAGTGGCTTCTTGAAAGTCATGTGATAAATTAAAGCATTGTTATTGGTTCTCTAAGGTCTCCTCTCTTTTTTAAAGTATTACAGCATTAAATGGGATGAATTGTGGAGATGTGACAGGACAAGAAGTGGTATGTCGCCTGAGGGTAACATGGTACCATAGAGGGTTAAGTTCAGTCAATGTGAGCTACTTTAAGACTTTTACTCAAGTGATTTTCTTATAATAATAATAATAATACATTTTATTTGTAATGCACTTTACATTTATGCAATCTCAAAGTGCTACAGTGCAAGCTTAATTAAAAGGGACACAAGTTAATAAAAGTTAATAAAAAAAGACAATGAAAAGTATGTTATACTAAAAATCAGCAGAAAGCTTTCTTGAATAAATATTATTGGTGACTTAAACTTTTACCAAAGTCATTTTCAGCTATGATATTTGTACTTTTACTTAGTTATTTATTTCAAGTACTTTATACAGTACAGTACACCTCTGACAGAAACCCAGTAAACCCACAGGAGGCAGAGTGACAGTTACAGCTGTCGGCCTGTAGGTGGCAGCGCGGCACAACACACACTCAGGCTGATTCAGGCTGGTTATGTCACTGTGTGTGTGTGTGTGTGTGTGTGTGTGTGTGTGTGTGTGGTCACTGCAGTCAGCTGTGCACAGTCTGATCACGTCTTTTTAATCACACTGTTTTTTTCCTTTTTTTTTAGACACACGATTTAGTTGTTGATGGATAACGGAGCTGCACGTCACAGTGAAGATAAAAAGAAGATAAAAAAAAGGTGTGTTTTGTTTTTGATGATTCAGATCTCCCATAGCAACGTGTCTCAGCCAGAACATGAATGACACAGACGTCTCACTCTGTTGTGAAAACCACCAGGAGTCAGGAAGTAGAAGAGCAGCGCTGCCGTCGCTGCTGCGTTTTTAACATCTAATAATGTTCAGTCATTAACGTCTCTAATGACGAATGGAGCTTTAACATGACTCAGCAGATATTGATTGTGTGTGTGTGTGTGTGTGTTCTTGAAATTCTTGTCTTTTGAAAACCAGTTTGAGCTCAGAGTGATGACATCATTGTTTGATACTAATTAGTGTTGGACTGATTATCTGGATCTACTCCGTCCATCATGTTCATTTCTACTCAGTTCATCATTTCTCTCGTGTTGAATCTGTTTCTCCTCATGACTGAAGCTCTGCTCTGTGTCTCTGTGTGCAGCTTTGTCACAATCTCTTCTGTTTAATTACAGAACTGACATCAAGTTAAAGGGATAGTTCACCCTAGAATGATATTTCGCTCATTATCTACTCACCCTCATGTTGATAAAGGGCTGGAAGAAGTTTCAGAGTCCTCCGTGGCTTCTCTGAGTTACAGGGAGTCTCGGCATAGCAGTGCATGTCCATATAACGGTTGCAAAGGGACACCAGAGCTCTTCGTAAAAAAACACACACAAAAAAACATCCAAATACCTCCATGATGCTCGTATGTAATGTCCGTCTTGTGCTGAAGCCCCAAATTGCGTAATTGTCCCGAAAAAAATTAAATAAGTCTATATTTTAAGCTTGTTTGTAGCGGAAGCTTCTCGAAGCTCCTCTTCCTGGTCCGTCCAAATCTCGCGTGATTCGCAGTAACCGCACTGACGCCGGCGCAAATCACGCGAGATTTGGACGGACCAGGAAGAGGAGCTTCGAGAAGCTTCCGCTACAAACAAGCTTAAAATATAGACTTATTTAATTTTTTTCGGGACAATTACGCAATTTGGGGCTTCAGCACAAGACGGACATTACATACGAGCATCATGGAGGTATTTGGATGTTTTTTTGTGTGTGTTTTTTTACGAAGAGCTCCGGTGTCCCTTTACAACCGTTATATGGACATGCACTGCTACGCTGAGACCCCCTGTAACTCAGAGAAGGGACGGAGGACTCTGAAACTTCTTCCAGCCCTTAGTCAACATGAGGGTGAGTAGATAATGAGCGAAATATCATTCTAGGGTGAACTATCCCTTTAAGACTCTGAACGAAGTGAAGTTTAGTTTAACGCAGGTTGATGGAGAACAGATGAACTCCCGTCGGAGCAGCAGCTCAGACTGAAAACAGACCAGACTTTCACACGGTCGCATCGTGTTCACATTTCTGAAATGACAAAGACCCGAGCTTCACAAAAACTCATTTCTGACATTCTTACATCCTCCTGTGTGTGTGTGTGTGTGTGTGTGTGTGTGTGTGTGTGTGTGTGTGTGTGTGTGTTTATACACTGGAGGTGATGGATGGTGTCGGTGTCTGCAGCTGAACTTTCACATAAAAACAACTGAAATGTGAAGAACTTTTCCCCAGAGGACTTTTCCCTTCACATGACCTCATCTGGTTTGGCTACCTGTGTCTGTGTGTGCATGTTTGTGTGAGTGTGTGTGTGCATGTTTGTGTGTGTGTTTGTGTTGCCTGTACATGCATTGTTTTGTTTTTTTATTATTATTTCTGCAGCTTTTTTTCTTTTGACACCCTCCCTCTTATTTCAATGTCTGGTTCCTCACATCAACTGCTTTTAAGGAGTTTAAAGGAGTTTTTTTTGTTGTTTTTCTATTAAAATGTAGTTTTTTCTGCTGTTTATTCTGTGTCACCACACTTTGTTGTTTACATAATAATCCTCTTGGAAATCCAGACGTCCAATCATTTTGATACAGAAGCAGTGTTTTGGTTTCACTGATTATAAATATGTCTTGTGTTCATTTCTGCTTTTACCAGCAGCAGCTTCTCCTCTAGTTGTGTCATGTAGCATGACGATGTCTGCAGGGTTGAGCCTGAACGCGTTCAATGAACCATCGTTCCTGAACTCGTTCATATTTTGGGCGAACGTGAGCTGAACCTACTGGATTTCCGCTTGATGAACGTTAGTGTGAACGCGTTCATTCTGGCGTTTGTGAATGACGCTCTCTAAAAGTCTGACTTCGTTCAGGAGGGTGTCAGGTTTCCATAGAGCCTTCTGGGTAAAAACCAGCTAAAACACTGTAAACAGGTGTTAATATGCAGTGGAAAAACCAGCCAATCAGGCGACACCAATCAGCTGTTTGGATCAACGGCGGAGTGATACAGCGTGTGGTGAAGCCTGTCTGTGTGGAGGAATACTGACCCAGTCGGTTAGTAAAAGATAAACGGGGTTAGAGAGGGAAGTTCCAGTAATTTGACATATTTGAGAATTTTATAAAAAAGTAATGCAATAGTTACTTTTCCTGGTAGTTACTTTCATCACGTTCTAACTCAGTTGAGGAAAGTAAAGTAGTAACTATCACTAATACTGGTTCAAACTGCTAAAATAACTGCTGTCTGTGGTTCGATATGGGCTGAGGCAATAATTATAGGAAAAATAACAGCTTGTAGCAACATATTGATAAAAAGAAAGAAAAGAAAAAAGAACTAGTTCAGATTTGGAACCGTGAACTTAGTTCAAAATTTTGAATTATGAACTATGAACTTTCTTTTTTGGTGTTCTGTGTTCCTCCACTCTGAATGAGGAGATGTACGTCTGTGTTTTCAACGTTGTCTCCCTGTTGTCCATGTGGCTACTTGTGTGGCGGTGTGTGTGTGTGTGTGTGTTGCCTCTGTGCTGTTCAAGAGTTCACCTGTGTCGTTCTGTGTCTTGGGTTTCTCCTGTATTTTACTGTGATCTGTATTTTTCTGCGATCTGTATTTTATTGTGATTTGTATTGTGAGTTTTATGTTGGGACTACAGATGGAAAGTAGCCCTAGTGGCTAAATCTGGTACAACCATCTCTTCTCTGTTCTGAAATTGATTAATGGTATTGTACACTGTCATAAACTAAACTAACTAACTAACTAACTAACTGAACTAGTTCCTTTTAAAATGTGTGAACTGAACTTTGAACTAGTTAATGTAGAAAGTGAACTTTCCCAACGCTGGATGGGTGTGTACATCAGAGTGTTGTTGTGTAGGTGTGTAGTTGTGTGAGCCCCTGTACCTCGGAGCTCTCCCCCGCGCTGTGGTTTTCCCCCCTAGAGTTCCCGGTGCTGGTGTCCCGGGCCCGCGGCGGCTTCCAGGTCCTCTCCTGGGTGGAGCGGTTGTAGTAGAAGTGGCGTCCGTTCTGGTCCCTGTAGGTCTCCCAGTCGCCCAGCGTGTGCAGCGGCGAGCCGGCGGGCAGCGGCGGCTGGTGGGTCTGAGTGATCTTCAGCTCCTGCAGGTTGGTGTAGACGGGCGACTCGGAGCGGCCGCGGCCTGACGAAGACACGGTCTGACAGAGAGAGAGACAGAGAGAGAGAGAGATGGGTTTAAACTGCTGTTAAAACAGTTTCTCTTAGAATTTAATGAAATATGATTTAACATATTGAGGTTATTAAGAGGACCAGCTACAGTTGTAGTCTACTTGCCAGTCCATAGGGCCCCATTGTGAACCCGGAAATGTTGAGTACCCCAAAGTTTTATGTTAGAAATATATAGTATGGGTCCCCAGTATTCAGAAACTGCCGGATGCTAACTTATATATATTGGGGCAATTAGCACAATTGCCATAATTAGCATAAATTAGCATAATTTCCTATATGGGCAATATTTCAACAAAATTGACTTGGCTGATCTGGACAATATTGGAGTGGTTTCAGGGGTTATTGATGATGCTGAATCCATTTCTGACATTTTCAAAATTCAAAATGGCTGTCTAAACCGGAAGGGACCAGATTTAAGTGGGCCGATTTTGATGGATTTCATCTGGTCCCTTCCGGTTTAGACAGCCATTTTGAATTTTGAAAATGTCAGAAATGGATTCAGCATCATCAATAACCCCTAAAACCACTCCAATATTGTCCAGATCAGCCAAGTCAATTTTGTTGAAATATTGCCCATATAGGCAACTATGCTAATTTATGCTAATTATGTCAATTGTGCTAATTGCCCAATATATATAAGTTAGCATCCGGCAGTTTCTGAATACTGGGGACCCATACTATATATTTCTAACATAAAACTTTGGGGTACTCAACATTTCCGGGTACTCATTGTTGGCAAGTAGACTATTGTGGTTGTAGCCTTTTTCTTGGAGTGTATGTGTATGAGTTGTTGAAGTGCACGGTCGCAGTTACTTCAGACAGTCAGTGCTTATTATATGATCCATTTCTTTTTTATTTATTTACTTTGCGGTTGTACTTAAGGTATTGAAGTATTGAATAGAATCTGAGTAGAGACATGGTGATGTCTGTGTTGTCTGTCAAATGTCTGTCAGATGTTTTCTGTGGTTTGTTCATTATTAGGGAGCCTTGTTGTTTGTTCTTGTTGTGTCATGTATAAATGTGTGTTTCTTATGTGTATATGTGAATGTTTATGTGTATGTTGTGTGTGTGTCGGAGCCCAGGAAGAATAGCCGATGCTGTTGTCAGTGCTAATGGGGATCCTAATAAAGAAAAGAAAGAGAGAGGTAGACCTGTGAGTCATCATCGGTGAATCTGTTACATAATCAGAGAAAAGCTCCTGGACAGCAGCATGATGCAAGACAGGAATTCACAGGTTTGAGAGGGTGAATCAGCAGCTGGTGGACACTTCATCTGAAACACCTTCAGACGTCTGCACACCTCCTCCTCCTCCCGCTGCTTCACACTGAGCTCCACAGACTGCAAAAACTCTACATCTTAGCAAGAATATTTGTCTTATTTCTAGTCAAAATGTAATTTCTAGTCAAAATCTCATTCTACTTAAAATAAGACTCATCACATACACAAAAAGTAGCTTGTTTTTAGACACTTTTTACTTCTTTCAAGCCTATTTTCACTTGGAATAAGTAGAAAAATCTGATAGTGGAGCAAGTTTTTCTTTCTTATTACAAACACAAAAAACTTACTTTCACTGGCAGATTTTTCTACTTATTTCAAGTGAAAATGTGTTTGAAACAAATGAAAATTATCTAAAAACAAGTTCATTTGTAGGTGATAAGTCTTATTTTAAAGCAGAAGTAAGCGATCCGGTCGTTTTGGCTAACTTCCTGTCAGCAGATGGAGTTAGCAGTCCCCGCCCTCGTCCCTACGTCACCATCCCTTGGCTGCACACACAGAGAGGACTGCCCCTTTATGCCGTTCTCTCTCCTCATTGGATAAAGGTTGTAGGATACAAGGAAAGTTTTCTCCTCGGCTTACAGCAGAGCAGAGTGACTGACAGACCCGTGTTTCAAACACTGTTCCAAACACTCTATATAAGTGATTGCTGTCGAAAGATACAACTATTTAAGACTTATATTAACACAAACATTCCGCTTACTTCTGCTTTAAGTGATACAAGTTTAGTTTTGACTAGAAATGAGACATTTTGACAAGAAATAAGACAAATATTCTTGGAAAGATTTTGAGTTTTTGCAGTGCATGTTTGTGCTGAGCAGAGAGAAATAAAAGAAACTAGTGAAATGTCAATGATCCGTCTGAGAGTGCAGAGGAGCAGCTGAGTGAAGGAGGAGGAGGAGGAGGAGGAGGTGGAGGAGGAGGAGGAGGGCGACAGGGGAAGTTAGCGCTGCTGTTATGTAACAGAGAGTGGCAGCGACCCTTGTCAGGTAGAAATAGGGAAGTAAAACTGACGATCAAGATGCATCCTGAACACTGGGAGGACAGTTTGTCCAGACTCATCCTGACAGCCGACGAGCTGTGGAGGAAACCTCTGCTGCTGGAAACACTGCACTGACTCTATGGATCATTTTGAAACTGTAATGTGTTATTAATTAGAGGTTTTCATGAATATAAAACTAACCCAAAATAAAAAAGGTGGATCCTCATTAAATGGTTATCATCATTATCAATAAACGTGACAGATATTTCAATATCTTTATTAATTGGTCAACAACCAACAAAACCAACCAACCAAATTAAACCAACCCAAACCAAAGCAACTAAACCAAACCAACCACCAAATCAAACCAACCAAACCAACCAACCAACCACCAAATCAAACCAACCAAACCAACCAACCAACTCAAACCAACCAAACCAAACCAAACAAATCAAACCAACTAAACCAATCAAACCAACCAACCAACCAACCAAATCAAACCAACCAAATCCAACCAATCAAACCGACCAACCAACCAAACCAAACCAACCAACCAAATCCAACCAATCAAACCAAACCACCAACCAACCAACCAAATCAAACCAACCAAATCCAACCAATCAAACCGACCAACCAACCAAACCAAACCAAACCAAATCAAACCAACCAAACCAACCAACCAAATCAAACCAAACCAAACCACCAACCAACCAACCAAACCACCAACCAACCAACTAAATCCAACCAAATCAAACCAAACCACCAACCAACCAACCAAATCCAACCAATCAATCCAAACCACCAACCAACCCAACCAAACCAAATTAAACCAAACCAACCAACCCAACCAACCAAATCAAACTAACTAAACCAATCAAACCAATCAAACCAACTAAACCAATCAAACCAACTAAACCAATCAAACCACACCAACCAACCAAACCAAATCAAACCACTCCAACAGGGAAAACAACCATCATGATCTCAAGCCAAATGTTTAGCTGCAATCATCAGATGTTGGGATCAATTCAATGAATGAATGTAATGTAATGTGATCCTAAAATGATCACGTTTCATTTTCTGCCGACTGACCGTTGATTAAACCATCATCTCTAAAACACTTTTAATAAACAGAACATACTGTATAACAACATTATTCAACCCTTCATTATAGCGACTACAGAGCCGCGCGCTCAGATCACCAAGAAAATGAATGAATTACGTCTCAGGTCTTGTTCATATTATGGTCTGGTGGCAAATCAGGTCTGTTGGCAAAACAAAGCCTCTGACAAGTCACTGATCCAGTGCAGAAAGCTGAGAAACCTGACCAACAACAACAACAACCACCTTCAGTGTTTTCATGCAGAGTCGACTGGATCACAACAGTCGTTTTTGTCATGTGACCAAACATGATGATGGGAAAAAACAAAACAAAACGTGAGTTAGTGAAGGAGGAAATAAGCCAGTTGGATGTGGGTTCATAAATTACAACCCTATCGACAAGTGAACACAAAGTGAGTTGAGCAGCGTTTCACAGACACACTATCGCTCTTCAGAAAACCCTGACGCAGGATGACTGATCGGGTCAATGGACTCGCTGCTGGTTGTCAGGATTATATACAAAAGGCTGCGGAGCGCCAGAGAAAGAGAGAGACAGAGAGTCATAAATAACGCCGCTGCCCCGAGGCCGCACAACATCGGCTTTGTGATGTTTTTATTGCAACGGGATCAATGGGGATGAAATATGCAGAAGCAGAGCAAACAGCTGGACGATCCAATACTCACCACCACAGCACGACCAGGTCACAACATTAAGATGGTGGTGATGATGATGATGATGATGATGATGATGATGATGATGATGAGTGCATATTTTAATGCATAATGCGAACATTACATAATGCAGTATGCAATTTGACAGTTGTAAAGAACAGGTTGTAAAAAAACAAAACACAAAAAGGCCCAGAGGAAAAGAAGGAAACCTGTCATTCAGGAAAAGTCAGACTTCCACAGTAACAGCTCAGCAACAAACTACTAAAACTGTAGATACTAAAAGATAATAAAAATACCATTTACTGTACCTCTGGAGGTGAACAACTAGTAAACACATCATCATCCTCCTTGTCGGTCAGTGACAGGACTCTGAGGAAGCTTCTCCTCCAGCGGGTCACTGCCATCCTCCCCCAGCCGTTTATTATCCTCGATTCATTTCATTTCATGCAAGAAAACAAACGTGTGCAACCGTGGCGACGCTGTCTGAGGTCTGTCTGTGTAACACTGAGTGGACAACATGTGATACCAACGCCAGGACAAAACAAAAAAAAGGGGAAGTCCATACAGTCAATCAAATGTTCAGAGGCCGGTTATAAATGTTGCTGTGACATTTGTACGTGCCAGTTACAAAATCACACTTTCCTCTGAAGCCGCGGAGGAAAGTCTTCCTCTTCACGTGTAACTTCACTTGAGCGGCGGCAGGAAGCTCTATAAACAGGAAGTTGTATATTTGCTTCGCTGGCAGATAGATCGGCCGGTCGGACATCCTCAAATGACACTGACTGACAAAAAATAAAATTAGGGATGTCACAATTACTTGTTTTCACAATCAATTGCGCAACTGCACAGTTAATTGAATGTAAAGATTCCTAAATACCGTCACTTTCCAAAAACAGATGATGTCTGAACCGTATCGGCAAAGTAAAGGTAAATGCAGAGCACAGACACTGGTCCATTTACCTATCACAACATTTCATTGGTAGGAATTTAAATGCTAGAGTGTCATTTGTAATTTAAAATAAAATATTAAAATTAACTTAAACATTTGGTATCGATGGAAATTAATGACCTGAATATGACCTGGTCGGCTCGCCCAGCATTTCCACCATTAATTAAAATAACAAAATAACAATAGAGACAAAACCATATATAGTGTGGGTAACGTAGATTCATCCACATTAACGTGAGACTTTTTCATAACCAAATAGAAACTCCTCGTTGTCCCTAGATACTTGTAATATTTTGTATAAACAATGAGTAATGTAATTATATTTTGACTATATTACATTTTACACATACATAGTGTTGTGAAATTAATTGGTGCATAATAACCGTGATAATCCTAACACCGTGATTATTTCTCTGACAATTAGTCGTACCAAGAGAATGTATAATCGTGACATCCCTATCCTCAAATGACACTGACTGAAAAAAAAAACAAAAAAAATCCTCTCAGCATCATCACTATCAGACTTTAAAGTGCTGATTCTCGCCCCACAGGGCCGAGGCAACATGAGCCAAGTCAAACACCAGCTCTCATTATGTAACTAAAGGCAGCGGCCTCATTAAAGATGCACAAGGAGTCACTTCAGTCCATTACTACAGCAGCGGTGTCTTCCTGAGCAGCTGGCGGTCGACATCTGCTGTGAACAAACCCAACGCCTGATCAATACTGAGCTGCAAACCCCCCGCAGACCTCAGGCCGACCTTCCACCTTCCTCTGCTCCCTGTGATAAGCTACTACTACTACTACTACTACTACTACTACTACTACTACTACAGTACCACTACACTGGGCTGGAAGGAACAGGTGGACAGGTGGACAGGTGACTAAAATCATTTAGCTCTTTATTGAGCAAAGTGCATTTCAGAGCACATGAATGAAACTGAGGAGTTACCATGACAACTGCATGTACGGAAGTGAATAAAAAACTATCAAACTGCACAAAATGGAGACCAACAAAACGATATATTTGACTTCTAATGCATCTCTGCATTCAGAGCATGTTCACAAAAGTGAATAAATATCAAATTGCACAAAATAAAGACCCACAAAACAAAACCAGATTCACTGCATCAGGCCACATTAATAAGAAACTGATATCTTTGCATTCAGAGCAAATGGAGCAAATAATAAGAAAGTGAGGAGGAGCATTACAACTGCATGTGTTCACGTGTTATTTTTCAAGTTATTTTTCAAAATAAAAGACATGTCCAACATCAGATGTGCATTAAATATTATTTACTTTTTTGACCAGCTGTCCACGACCCATCCAGAACGGGTCTAGACCCACTTTTGGGTCCCGACCCACCAGTTGAGAACCACTGCCGTAGAGACAGGAAGTAGTCAGGGTGAGTGTATGTTGGGGGTTACAAAAATAAAAGTCCTCCTCAGTTTCTACAAAGATGAGGCTGGGTGAGTAACAGCTGTGTCATTTCTACTGTTGATGGAAACAGAGGAATAATAAACCGTAACACAAGTGAAGATCCAGTTCTTTGGAAATAAAAGTGAAAAAAAAACCTAAAAAAAAACTGAGGAATGTAAACAAAGAGATGGATTCAGTAGAAAATGACCAAACCCTGCTGTTCTCACTAAAACATGTCACAACACAACACAACACAACATCAGCCTACAGCTGCGTACAAACTAGAGCCAATAAAAAAAATGTTTCTGGATATTTTTTTTCCCCACTTTTAGATTTTGAAAGAAATGAAGCAAATAAGGGCAAAAAAACAAGAAAAAAAGACAGTATCAAGAATTTAAATCATAATAATCATATCGAAATGTAGGAAAATATGAATCCGATGCATCATTTGACACTGGAGAAAGTTAAATGTACTACAGGAGGCTGTGCTCATTTTAGATTAGATATATAATAGCACCGATATTGCAGTTTTGTAAAGATGCAAGACCTCAAACTTATTTTCATTTTTCAAATATTTTTCTTACCTTTTTCTCTGTATTGTATTAAAACTTTTATTCATTTGATCTAATTCCACATTTTATGCTTGTATTATACATTGTGTTCTTTTTTTGTTGCACTGAATCTCTCTGTATGCTGACTCTGATCCACAGACATGTTGCTATGGCGACACAATGTAATGTTGGTTGTCAATAGTTTTAATGATGTTCATTTGTATCTCTTCAAAATATAAAAAGCACCTTTAATTTTTCACTTTACACTGGATAAAAACGCCTCTTAACCACGGCGACGGAGCGTTGACCTGCTGCTGCTGCCGAGGCCTGGTTTCCTGTTTGAGGTCAGAACGGCCGGAGAGTGAGGCATGATGGGAAACGTCACGTGCTAGAGTGGTTTTTATCTCAGTGTCGTTCAGCCGCAGACAAAACCACAGCAGAGAGAAAGAAGACTGTGAGGTCTGAGGCAGTGAACGCATCACAGCATCACAGCTGTTTTTTATATTTTAACCCCAGGTCACGTCTGCTGCCTCCTCCTGTGGTTTTAGTTTCAGTTGTGGTTTCAGTGGTTTGTTTCAAGTTTGTTTCAGGTTTGTTTCAGGTTTGTTTCAGTGGTTTGTTTCAGTGGTTTTGTTTCAGTGGTTTGTTTCAGTGGTTTGTTTCAGTGGTTTGTTTCAGTGGTTTGTTTCAGGTTTGTTTCAGGTTTGTTTCAGGTTTGTTTCAGGTTTGTTTCAGGTTTGTTTCAGGTTTGTTTCAGTGGTTTGTTTCAGTGGTTTGTTTCAGTGGTTTGTTTCAGTGGTTTGTTTCAGTGGTTTTGTTTCAGTGGTTTTGTTTCAGTGGTTTGTTTCAGTGGTTTGTTTCAGTGGTTTGTTTCAGTGGTTTTGTTTCAGTGGTTTGTTTCAGTGGTTTTGTTTCAGTGGTTTGTTTCAGTGGTTTGTTTCAGTGGTTTTGTTTCAGTGGTTTTGTTTCAGTGGTTTGTTTCAGTGGTTTGTTTCAGTGCTTCACAGGTCATGTGACTCTAATCTTTAACAGTTTTCTCTGTCAGATCAGCAGCAGAAACACGGACGAGGCAGCGAGTCGAAGAAACACGTCCCCTTCCTTCAGAGGAGCATCAACATGAATGAGTTAGTGACTGATATACGCTGCCCTACAACGCAAGAAGGGGGTAACTCATTTTTTGTCAAAAATGAGATTTTGTCATTTTTGGGACATTAAAGGTTATAGCTACAACTTTTTCATCAAATGGATTAATTTAAAAAAAAAATACATCCACAGAATGTCTAGAGGGGTGCAGAATAAAAGTATTAATTTTACTGAATTTAAAAAAAATAGTATATAAATAATTGTTTAATAAATTTTGGCGGGTCCGAAATACATCTGGTCACGTTGGCAATGTCGGCATGGAACGATCTCTGTGGCAACAGCATTAGTACGTTGATGTCATGTGTAACTGGAAACCAGTGAAACAGAAGGTTGGAGCGAGAGCAGGCAGTGTGAGTTCTACACCTACTGGCCAGAAGGAATTAAACTTGTAGCTATCACCTTTAAAGGTCTGCTACATCATGCAGATAAATATCTTGACTCAACGTGATCTTATTTGGGATATATTTGTGGGTGGTTTTCACAGTAACTCCCAAAAACTGGGGTGAAACAACAAGAGAACACGGTAACTAGAGTTACCTTTTTCTTCCTGTGTATAGATGTTCAACACGTCCTACTGTACAACAAGCTACTACCATAAATGGGAAAAAGAAAGAAACTGTAATATGTGACATGTGAATGTTTAAATATCAATAAAGATACGTTCAAAAAAAAAAAGTCTGATAGACGAGTTATTACACTAATGTTAAAGCAGAAGTAAGTGATCCGGTGGTTTTGGCCAATGCTGCGTTCCAGGCAGGCTTTTGAAACCGTAAATTACAGCTTCAAGTCACAACTTACGACTTTGTAGCGTTCCAGGCAACCCACTCGTGTTTCTCCGACCTGTTTTACCTGTGAAAGTCACTATAACGGCCACTCGTAACTTCTGACCCGTGAACTCGTACCAGATCGAACTGGTATGACTTCACGGTCGGAAAAATACGACTTTCCTTGAACGCACCATAACAGTCCTCGTCGCTACGTCACCACATTCAGGCGCATCCCTTGGCTGCACACACAGAGAGGACTGCCCCTTTATGCCGTTCTCTCACCTCATTGGATAAAGGTTGTAGGATACAAGGAAAGTTTTCTCCTGGGCTCAGAGCAGAGCAGAGTGACTGACAGACCCGTGTTTCAGACCAAACACTCTATAGAAGTGATTGCTGTCGGAAGATACAACTATTTAAGACTTAGATTAACACAAATATATCACTTACTTCTGCTTTAAGACCCAGAGTGGGCTCAAATTCATTTTTCTTTTCTGTACAGCTTTAATAAAATATTGTTTAAAACAACAACTAGTTCCTGTTTTCTCTCTCTGGCAATTTATCGATTTGTTGTTTCAACCGAAATAAATAAAAGACTGGAGCGTCTCTGTTGCTGTGATCAGATGAGAGGTGAGAAGGCAGCGGCGTCCTTTAGATGGCAGCCTGACAGCAGAGAGAGAGGAGGAGCAGCTCTACATCTTCACCTCCTCTCCTCCTCTTTTCTAACCCGACACAGACCAAACCTGCTCTGCTGCATACCAACCACACACACCTGGGCCAAACAAACACACAACACCTGATAATATGCACACACACACACACACACACACTGGAGAGAGTGCAAACCTTTAGGTGCATGAGTTTCCTCTCCACACACACACACACACGTCTAAGTTTGCACATGTACAATATGCAAAATAAGCAGCAGCTTCTCTTCTGCTTCCTTCAACCTACAGATACTGTAGATACTGTACGTTTCACTGGGACAAAGCGCCGCCGCAGTGTGTGTCTGTGTGTGTGTGTGTGTGTGTCTGTGTGTGTGTGTGTGTGTGTGTGTGTGTGTGTGTGTGTGTGTGTGTGTCTGCCTGTGTCACTCTGCAGAACAGAAGTAGGAAACTTTTTTTTTTCCCTCTTTGCTTTAAAACCCTCCGTGTTGCTGACGGAGGGAGTTTTTCTTTTCTTTTCTTATTTCTTCTTCTTCCTTGACGAGGTCTGATCTGGGTTTGATGAGTCGGCAAAAAAAAGCCACGCTGAGTCATTTTCTAATTAACTCTGAAATCTGGACAACACGGTGCTGCTGTGAGATAATAAATGAAACCCCTGAGGAAGGAAGGAAGCAACGCCATCATCATCATCATCACCTACAGCTCCAACCATTACAACATTTCACTTTTCACTGAAAGAAAATTAAATCAGCTGCTATTCTATAGTATTTTCATCATCAAATCCACTTCCAATGTCATTTTCCAGCAACAATCTCAAATATTTGCAGCTTCCAGCCGCTCAGACACGAGGATGTGGATATCTTTAAGTGTATTTAACTTTTAAAAGTGAAGGTATTGGGCTCCAAAAACAGATTTCAGTGCCTCACTTGAGTTTATTTGTTCAAATATGTTGTTGAACTCGCTGCACACAGTTTGTCTGCACATCAGTTTTACACCGAGGCTGCGCTGACGGGGACGAATGACAAGTGAAACCGGTCGCGAGCTGTGACGGCACCTGATCGAAACAGGAAGCAGAGAGAGAGGCTGTGTTACATCAGAGAGGAGCAGCTGCTGATAAGATGACATCACAGATACTACAACACACACACACACACACACACACACACACACACACACACACACACAGACACACACACACACACAGAGGTCAGCTCTGTTGACATGTTCCCTCAGATTTTTATTTACAATCCAGTCTGTCTGTGTTTATTTTAGGGTGTGAGAAACTAAAAATGAAATGTTTGATTTGCTGAGAATGAACCAGGAAGAGAAAACCAAACAAAAAAAAGACCAAACATAAACACGACTGAGCTCTGAAAATAAAAAATAAAACCGCTGTCGAGTCTGAGGTCAAATCTCAGGACAGAAACACACTCTCACTCTGCAGCATGTCGACACAAAACGCTCCTTAGACAGCCAACACCGCCGCCGCCCAACACTGTTACGCAATCACATCTGAACAGACAAAAGGAAAAACACCAGGTGAGTTGGAAGTTCCCATAATGCAACAGGAGGACAGGACACAGCGTCGCCCACGTTTAAATAAAAAGGAAACAGAAACTGAACACTAGCTGACACTTCTCTCTGATTATGTATTTGAGAAGAAAAGAAAAGAAAAGAGCAACGGAGGTAAAAACAGGAGAGTTTGGTTTGCAGGTTAACGTCTGATTCACTGTTTATTCCCACAGATTCATGTGTTTAAATTAAAACCAGGGAAGAAACCAGACGTGATTGATTTGTATTCATTTCACAATAAGCGATAAAGTTCCCATGACTGATACACGTCTGAAACTGAGCTGAGAGGCCAAAATAAAGTTGTTTTAATGGACCGACAGTTCATAAGTCAACATATTCAGTTTTCAGAGTTATTATCTTTCCTGACTCATAAAGAAGCTGATTAATCATCAACTCCTCATTGTTTTCTGCTCAGGGAGGCACAGCCCAGATTATCAACCCTGTGATAGACAATACATATATTTACAGTCACTACGTTTATATGACATGTACATATGGCTTTAATCAGTCTATAACTGGACAACTGAAGTTCATGTAAATGCGTTAGTCTGAAGGTCTTGTGACTGAAACATCTGATATATTCTTATTCATGAGGTAAAAACAGAGACTGCTTGATGAAAAACTGACCCTGAAGGCAACGTGCATCAGCGGTTTTACATGAATTTACCTCTAAAACAACTCTGTGTGGTAACAAGCCTGTGCATATTCTCATTTTGTCCAGGTCATAGTATCTCAAAGGAATTTTAAATCGAAAGCAACTAATAAAATAACCAAGTCCAGTTGCTTTCGATTTAAAATTCCTTCGAGATCTGTGTGGTAACGTTGTGTTATTATCTCATAGCGTGGTGAATGTGCAGCTCACAACTTGTCCACCAGAGCGTTGTGGAGTTGTTGGATTGTGTATTTGATGAGTTTGATGAGGGAAACCAAGAAAACTGTCCTTTTTACTCTACACCTCTCTTTTAGAACTGATAATGGCGACTGCTGTGGTTTTGATGATGTGCAATGCTGCTTCGTCTGTACGTCTATGCCTGTATGTTTGTCACTGCTTATTGCTGCTTATATGTCTTATTGGCTTGTTGCTACACGGTGCACTTTTGCCCAAGACGAATTTCCCCTTTTGGGGACAATTAAGTTTATCTAATCTAATTTAATCTAAAATCCCATGAGCCTCTGTAGCGTAGCTCTGAGCAGCTCACGGCTCTGCTCCGCCGTTCTAAAACCAGCTTGCACCGACAATTACTGTACGTTCACACCAAAAGCTTCCAAAGCGTCAAAAACGCCGGAAGTCAATTCATTTTCAATGAGAGCCTGGCGACACTGAGCGTCCAAAGCGTCAACAGGCGTCGCCGCGCTTCCAAAGCGTCCAAAGCTTCACCAGATGAGAAGTTGAGCCAGGTTTAACTTTAGGGTAATTAGCTATGACGCGGTTCGGCAGCAACCTGTCAGAATAGAGATATACTCGGCTTTTCCTTTTTTTTGTATTTCGGCTCCACAATGACCAGCGCGATCGAACTTTGACGTCAGTCACGTGACGAGCGGCCAAAGCGGCTGAAAATATTTGCCGTTTTGGGACCTGTCTTGTCTGACGCCCACCCTTGAGCGTTTTTGACGCTTTGGAAGCTTTTGGTGTGAACGCACAGTTAAAGATAACAAACCTACTGTCTGCTATGACTATAGGGATTATGGCAATGGGCCGATTTGCCAAAATGTTAACTATCCCTTTAACTAGGCGTATAAACCTGCGGAAACGACGCATATCGCCACCTAGTGTTGAGGAGGCGACTCGATGTTCCCTGTTGCATGTAAACTGGGACGAGGACAGAACTCAGATGAGACGTCCAACTGGAGCGGTGACTTAGCGGTGCACTGTGTGTGATCCTCAGACTGTGTGTGTGTGTGTGTGTGTGTGATCCTCAGACTGTGTGTGTGTGTGTGTGTGCAGAGAGAAAAGCTTCTTTGTGCGATGTGGGCCAGGAGGGTCTCTCTCTGCTCCACACACAGTCACAGATCAGAGGGAAGTGAAGTGCGACCGCCCTCTTCTACATAATCATCCTGACTGAGGTCTGCAGGTCCACAGAGGAAACCTGGTCTGGTTCTGAGTCTAACTCCGACCCGCTCGTGTCTCAGCACGAGCTGCAAGTAAAGTGGGTCAGACCTGAAGAAGCAGCAGCAGCAGGAGAGAGAAACAGAGAGAGAGGAAGCTGTTTGACGAGGGAGAACAACCTGTGTTACCATCTAACTCTAGAAATAAACGTCTAAACTGCAGCTGGACTCACAATCTCTCTTTTTTAATTGTCAAAAACTGCGTGGCCCATTGAGCTTCATCTATAAACTGCAGCAGTGATTCACCCGACAGCAGCTGTGGGTGTTGAGTTCAATCACAAACAGCTCTGGATTAAAAAGAGGGAGCTGTTTGGTCGGGGAGATGAGGGGATGAGGGTGAAGGTTTCAGGAAAAACTGTGACTAAGGATCGATACTTTTGGCACTGAAGGAACTGAAGGTGGGAAGAAGCATCGTAATAATGTGACAATAGATGTAAATGGAAGAGTAAAAAGAAGGAAAGACACATTAAACAGTAACAACAAGTTAACTAAACCATGACTTGTGCAGGGAAAAATATTTTAAAAAATACCAATATCTGTGCATGGAGGAAGTCTTTTGCATACGAGGTGGAGCAGTGAGGTAGTACTGTATGCAAAGGGAGTCAGAGAGCAGTTTCAACGAAAGAGAGTTATCAAAGCAAAGTCGTATATCACCGAAACCCGTCATGTCGTATCGTTACATGCACCCGACGATATCAAGACACTTTTTGTTTTCACGATACCATCACATCCCTGAGGAAACTGTTCATTTAAGAAGAAGGGTGCTGAAGCTTCAGGCCACACCTTTGTGGTCAAAGTACATTTGTTTTGTTTTGTTTTGTTTTTATTCGTATTGATCCATTAAAGGGATAGTTCAACATTTTGGCAAATTGGCCCATTGCCATAATCCCTATAGTCATAGCAGTAGCTTCGTTACCTTTAATTGTCGGTGTAAGCTATTTTTAGAACGGCGGAGCAGAGCGGCAAGCTGCTCAGAGCTACGCTACGGAGGCTAAGGGAATTTCTTGGTTTTCCTCATCAAACTCATCAAATACACAACCTAACAACTCCAAAAGGCTGTCGTGGACAAGTTGTGAGCTGCACATTCACCACACTATGAGATAATAACGGAACGTTACGAGACAGAGCTGTTTTAGAGGGAAATTCATGCAAAACCGCTGATGCACGTTGCGTTCAGGGACAGTTTTTCAGCAAGCAGACTCTGTATTTACCCTGTATTTACCTCGAAAACGGCTCCGTTTCGTAATGTTCCATTATTATCTCATAGCGTGGTGAATGTGCAGGTCACAACTTGTCCACCAGAGCGTTGTGGAGTTGTTGGATTGTGTATTTGATGAGTTTGATGAGGGAAACCAAGAAATCCCATGAGCCTCCGTAGCGTAGCTCTGAGCAGCTCACCGCTCTGCTCCACCGTTCTAAAAATAGCTTGCACCGACAATTAAAGGTAACGAACCTACTGCTATGACTATAGGGATTATGGCAATGGGCCAATTTGCCAAAATGTTGAACTATCCCTTTAAGATAAAAATGTTGTTTATTGATGTGTGTACTTGATTTTACAAGACCGAAACAAGCTCAAACAATACAACAATACAAACTAAACTAAAACTATTTACAGAAGCAGCAGAGAGACGCAGAAAGTAAAAAAAAAAAGTGATTAGTATTGATGTAAATGTTGGAGTAAATGAACTTTTCCAGATGTGTGTGTGTGTGTGTTATTGGATTGGACAGGACATCATGACCATATGCTGGTGAGGACAGCAGCTGTCTGGATGCTGCTCTGCCCCCCCCTCCCCCAGGGGAACAGGCCGGGACACGACGCCTGGAGCCTCTTCACCTTCCTCTGTCATTTTACAACAACAACAACAACAACTGCTCTTTTTACCTCCAGAAAACTATTATTTTCATGCACAGAGCTTATAGGAGAGGGTGAGGGGGCAGCAGGCATCACTCTGCAGAGTAAGACTCCTACTTGTTGTTGTATTTTAGTTTGGTTTTTTTTTGTACAATGAAAAAACATGTGAAATGAAGTTTTCAGATGTCTAACATGTTTTTGAAGCCAAAATTAAAACGGATAAATCACTGTTTTTCTTGAGAGACTCTCTTTCACAAAAATGCATTTTTCTCAGCTTTCTGGAAAAAAAAGTGGTCTTTTTGGTGCAACCAGGCTCTATTCAACTTAAGATAAATCAAGAATGGAACAAGGTACAAACAAATGTTTTTTTCCCTAGTTAAATAGAGAGTCTCCTCTTTCCTTTGAGCTGTTCGGTGTTTTCAGAGTCATAGTACAAAATATCCTATGGGTCTTAAAATATTACTCAAAATGCCCCGAAACGCTGGCACACGGCACTGACTGAGCATTTTATAAAAGGGCTGGCACTCAATGAGTTAATGAAGTCTAAAAACAGCGTCCTGTGTGTGTAATAAACTCAGGCTTAGATATATAAGATCAGTGCTGCGGTGACATCATCATTTGAAGCCACAGAGCGGCGAGCGGCCATTAATCCTCTAATTCCATCTACCTGACCGGTCGCAGCTAATCACGCTTATTCTCCAGCGCTGTGTGTGTGTGTGTGTGTGTGCGTGTTGGCCGGGGGCTGGAGGGGTCTGCTGGGGACAGCCGGTATCACTTATACATACAGTATATATAAGTGTGTGTGTGTGTGTGTGTGTGTGTGAGGGGGGGTTATGTAAGCAGATAGCAGGGGACAGGTGGGGTCAGTGCTCAGGACACATAATGTAATGGATGTGACTCAGGAAGATGCAGAGTGAGTGTGTGTGTGTGTGACTGAGTTGTTATCTAACCAACGCACCGACACCGAGCTGTGAAACTCTGTCACCAGGTAGAAAAATGAATCTTTACATGGAGCCGTTTGTGACTTCTGCTACTGCTGCATCTTCAAACCTTTATTTATTCTCGAAAGGACATTGAGGTTTTACCCTCATTTGCAATGTCGTCGAGATCACAGCAAAACACAATGCACAGCATAGGATAAAACACAGTTACAAAAGTTAAATACAGCTGATTCATTACAAAATTTAAAAACAGTTCCAGACTGTGGTAAAGAGGTTTGAGATTATATTTTTATAATGTTGATGGGATGGAGGAGCACTGATTTTAAGTGTGAGTTGAAGATGGTTCCAGGAGGCAGTACAGGGGCATCATAGCAAAATGCAGATTTACCAAGTTCAGTTTGTACCCGGGGGACTTTAAAAGTGAGCCAGTCATTGGAGCGAGTCGAATATGAACCTTGATTTAAATCTAACAGTGTTGTAATGTATGGTGGGAGTTTTTCAGTAATGGCTTTAAAGATGAAGAGATGTCCGTGTCATCACATGTGTTGTCATGAACGGTCTGCAAAAGAAACGTAGTGAGTTCAGCGTCAAACTGTTTATAGCTTCTACTTTATTTCCATAATCCATAATTTTCTGGTAATAATGACTGTTTGTGAATTTTGCTTGGAAAACCAAGACGATGCAGTGGAAGTGATTTATTTTGTAATGTACAAGTTGAAGTTGATTTGTTTCATGCTCTTCTGAGAAAACCGATGTACAAATGTATCTGTCGACTGTAATGTTTGGTGTGATGTTTGATGTAGCCTACTGTCTGCTTTTTTTTGCGAATACAGAAACGATGTGCTGTAATTCGCTGTACTGAAGCTAATTCTGCCGACTTTGTTGTGCAGTCCTCAATAAATGAATCTAAATCTGGCTGAATGGTTCACATAATGCCGTCATAATCATAATCAGTGCTGTGCGACACCAGTCAGCTATGTGGAAACACTGGTATGATATGACTGTCTTTTTTTAAATTTTATATATTTGTTTGTTTCTTTTCAATGGACCTAGAGTCTAAGTAATAAAGAAGTTTACTACTACTACTACTACTATTTCTATCATTTCTTTTCTTTAACAGATGTTAGCATGCCAAGCTAACTTGCTAACCCTAACCAGGAGTCACTGCAGTGTCCATTATAACCTCTTATAAAGGGGAACTATGCAAGTCTGGTCACGTTTTCCCCACACAGCCCCCCCTACAGATAGTTTCACTGTCATAAAAACTCACCACAACTCATCACAATTATTCTGAAGCTGTTTAATTAAGGTAAAAATCTTGCATAGTTCCTCTTGAAAACACAACAAAGTGAGGCTCTTGTCTGGATCGGTAAGTAAATGCTCACATAGCAACAGCAAAACTTCCAACTAAGTCCTTTAAAAAATGGGATTTTTTTTGTTGTCACTGGCTGAGAAATGAAAAAAAAAAAAAAAAAATCAATTATACAGTACGAATTAAAACAACTGTATAATCCAAATGAGAGAGAGAGAGATTAGGTTTCTCACTATACTCTCAATATAGAAACGCTGGTCTGAGAGGGTTGTATCACCACATCGCAGCTCACAGCTTATTCAGACTCTAAATCACCAGATCTAAATCACCGCTGATGGATGTTTACATCTCCGTTATCTTAATCCGGCCGAGTTGAGCCAACACAGCTGAGGTGGATGAAGATCTGAGGCAGAGATAAACGGAGGCTCTTCATATCTGTGCCGCTGTCCCGTTAATGCCAGGCTCAACATCCTGATACATCAGCGTCTGTTTATACTGCGCCGCAAAACACTAAGTGTGAAAACACATGAAGAAACCTGACGGAGAGACACACGGTTTGTTGTGTGTGATACTATCAGTGATTAATCCTGGGATGTAGCTACACGCCTCAAAAACAGTTTGGAAACGTATTTTCAGTCAATCATTTCTCCCCTTAAAGGGATACGCCAACATTTTTTTTCGTGTCTTGCCTCACTCCTGAGTCCATGACCAGCAGATAGACACCATCCTTTCGACTGTGCGTGCAGTAACCATGGAGATAGAGCCGTATCGCCGTAATTAGCTTAGCTCAAACACTGAAAGTGTATAGGTAGTGTTAGCCTGCCTCCACCTAAAGTCGCTAATTAGCTTAGCTCAAACACTGGAAGTGTATGGGTAGTGTTAGCCTGCCTCCACCTAAAGTCACTAATTAGCTTAGCTCAAACACTGGAAGTGTATGGGTAGTGTTAGCCTGCCTCCACCTAAAGTCGCTAATTAGCTTAGCTCAAACACTGGAAGTGTATGGGTAGTGTTAGCCTGCCTCCACCTAAAGTCGCTAATTAGCTTAGCTCAAACACTGGAAGTGTATGGGTAGTGTTAGCTTGCCTCCTACCCGAGCTGAAACCAGCAGTCAGAAGCTGATTTCATTTTAGCTCTAAACTCTGTAAACATATCACTTTATCCACATTTCAAACATGTTTAGGTGAGAAAGTAGCCGTTTAGATCAGCAGTGTGTCGTTAATTTGTCTAAATACCAGCTGTTTACTATTTTGTTCAGACGAATTCAGCGTTACTCAAGCTAGCCGTTGTGACCAACGCACTTCCTGTTACTTTCACAAAATAAAACCCCCGTTGCCCTTTACACACAGAAAACCATGACGATAGAATTTGTACTTTTACTTTGAAACAGGAAGCTAACCTACCCTCGATGTAGCTAGCTTGAACCAAAATAAACCGTCTTTGCTTGAACCCTCCGTTTTGACCGATCTCGTCCCGTTAGCGGCATTTGACCGCTCAAGATGCCTTACCGGAGAGTTTTGTCAGCTCTAAGCTAAGCTAATTAGCGACTTTAGGTGGAGGCAGGCTAACACTACCCATACACTTCCAGTGTTTGAGCTAAGCTAATAAGCGACTTTAGGTGGAGGCAGGCTAACACTACCCATACACTTCCAGTGTTTGAGCTAAGCTAATTACGGCGATACGGCTCTATCTCCATGGTTACTGCACGCACAGTCGAAAGGATGGTGTCTATCTGCTGGTCATGGACTCAGGAGTGAGGCAAGACACGAAAAAAAGAAAAATGTTGGCGTATCCCTTTAAATAATACTAATCGGTGTTGTGTTTAATATCGTTGGAAAGCCTGATTCGTCACCTTTACAACGAGGTACAACTTGTAAGGATTGTGCACCCGTGGAATGAGCGACACAGCTAAACGTGTAGGTAGCGTAGAGTAGCCTAGAGGTTTTAATCTGATTTACATTCATCAAGTTAGAAACGACTCAGCTGAGAAACTTCTGTGTGTTCGCTGCCTTGCTCAAGAGCAGTGTGTGTGTGAGTGTGTGTGCATGTGTGTTTTATTTTTAAATCTATGTCCAAACCCAGATTTCTCCCCCCTGCTGCTGCTGCTGGTCTGGGGATTTGAACCAGCGATCACTACTGTGTGCTACTGTACAGCTGCTCTCCAGGGTTTGGGACGGGGCCAGAGCGCTGACCCAGAAATCCAAAAAAAGAGCAGCAACTATGTGAGCAGGAAAAAAAAAGACACCGATCTCCTGGTTTGACAGAAAAAGAAGAAGAAGAAGCTGTTGGGGCAACAGAGAGCAATTATGGGATGTCACGAGATAAATCTGAGAGGCTGTGAGGTCATTAACCAAGAGAGGAGGAGGACAAAGAGAGTAGTTCTGAAGAAACTTTTCATTTCTCTTCTCAAATATTTACTTTCCATGTGAAGTACTGGTGAGTTCATGTCTAAAATAACACAACTAAAAACAATCCAGCAAAAGAACATCCCATAATATATCAATATATTCAGGACGAGCTGCTCATTGCTCATCAACACATACAGCTTTTTGTTTTTCCCCCTATTTTTTTCTTCTATTCTTTTTTCTTGCTTTTAATTGTATGTTTAATGTTTTCAGTTTTTACTATTTTGGGTTTTATTTTAATTTATTTTAATGTTTTTTTCCCCCACGTTTCCATTTCTTACTGTTAAAACTAAACATTAGTTTTTGTGTAAAACATATTGAGTTGCCCCATGGTATGAGATGCACTATCTAAACCAGGGGTATTCAATTAAAATTCATTGAGGTCCAGTTACTAAACTTTCATCCAAGTGAAAGGTCCGAACCTTATAAAGTCCAAATGGTGTCTTATAAGCTATAGCCTACCCCTATGTCAAATAAATAAAATCAATGAAGTGCATTTTCATATCTATTGTCAATTTTCAACACAGGAAACATTTAACATAATGCACTTATAGTAAACAACTAGCTTTTTTTTTTTTTTTTTTTTTTTTACCATGAAAAAAGTAGCCCCCAGGCCTGTTATTTCAATTAAAGAGAACAAGACAGAATAAATAAGGGGTTTCCCTGTTTGTTTTTTTGTTTGTTTGGTGCTTTTTTCTTTCTTTTTTTTTTTGAGGCCAAGGTGTCAAAAGCATCTTGATAGCTGCATTGCATTGCATTGTCTCCCTCCATTAAATATGGAGGGAGGCTGAAAATCACAGGATGTGTCTGTTCTGTTCTGGTGATACAAGTCAGTAGTCCCGAAATAGGTGTTTCTCTTCTATAACACACATTCTACATCTCTGAAGCGATGTCTTCCCACATACGGGCTTCCTTCTCCTTCCAAACGGGGCAGAGCTCCGCGTGAAAAAGTTTACAGACCGAGGGAGAACCGGGGTCTGACACAACACCGGCGGAGAAACAGAAAACAAGCACGTCGCACCGAATACGCACCGCTACGGCGTCGCTCTCGGTTGTGAGCGCACATTAAAGTAATGGGCTTGTGCACGCAACAAGAGACCCATCTGAACGGCCCACACACACACACACACGCTTAACCAAGGCGGCGGCGGCGGCGGCCACAATCGCCCGGCGGCTCGCCTTTGACTTCAGCATCAACTTTTTTTTATTTTGGAGCAAGACATGCTGTCATCACTCCGTCTCCTTTCTCTGTCCCTCTCGGACGCACTGGCCGCGCAGGGTAAACAAACGATCTGATTGGCTCAATTGAGTGAAGCTGCCGTATTGACCTATAGCTGAGCCCGCTGTCCCGTCGGAAAAAAATGCTCCAGGAAAATGTTAACTTATTAGAGATTGGTCTCGGGTCCGGATCGAACCATCACTCGGTCCGGGTCCGGACCGAGGTCCGCCATTTGGTGATGCCTGATCTAAACAAAGCGGCCTTGCCTTGCCTTTTTTTTCGTGAGCTTTTATTCCCACATCGTAATGGGTCTGAATTAAAAAACTGAATTTAAAATGAGAAGCCAGGAAAAAATTTGGGGAGAAAAATGTGTGTGTGTGCGCGCAGGAGATTAACGCACTATAAAAACATTCACTGAGTCTCCACCGTTGTTTTCAGCTCTGACTTTGTGTAGATTTTTTCTGTATTTTTTGTATTTATTTTGATCTCTGCACATTATCATGGGTCAAGTCAAACACTATACTATGTTATTGTATGCATTCATTTAATGGAGCACTTTTAAAGGTCCAGTGTGTAACAATGGCAAGTTTTATTGGCAAAATCTGAATATACCAACCATGAATATACAGTCATTGACAAAAGTCTTGTTGCTGATCCATATTATAGGAACAACAAATAATAACTTGACTTGTAGTCGATCAATTGGAATTAGAAATGGCTCATATGAAAGGCAAAACCCTCTAGAATATTTTCATTTTACCAAAATAAAGTTTAATATCATTCATTGAGTTTTATCATTTAATACAGACAGAAAGGTCAGAGTTTGTTGGACAAAAGTCTTGTCGCATCGAAAAAAAATGTAAAAAATATTAATATATAAAATATTAATATGCTTTTTTTTTTACTACACAAACTTGCTACAATAACATCAAGTCATGCATGGTGCATGGTGCATGGTGCATGTTGCATGTTGCATGGTGCATGGGTGAGCGCGAGCATTTTACAGACTGGACCTTTAACCTTTAACATGCACTTTAAACGTGGACTGTGGCTCTTTTAATGGACTTGGTTTTATTCTATTTTTTGTTTATCTTGTCATGTTTTATCTGCAATGTGAGTGAATGTTTCTTGTCAGTGCGCCGTCAATATGGCAATAAAGTTTTGAATCTTGCGATGAGCTCAGCTGGTGATGAACCCAGAGGCTTTTGAAAGTGATTAACTCACAGTCTGAGAACATTTAACCTTTGTGTTTGGATTCTCAAACAGCAGACTCTCTGATTTGTTTTTGAAAAGCGACGAGGCAGATGGCTGCATATGTGTGTGTGTGTGTGTTAGTCTGTGTGTGTGTGTGTGTGTGTGTGTGTTGTAATCCCTCTGCAGCGGTCAGGGCACAGTCAGTTCATTTTCCCATTCAGCCGCACATGGAGACAAAACACAAACGGGCGTCGTCTCTCTCTCTCTCTCTGTGTGTGTGAACAACAGGTTGTTTTATTTCTCTGCTGGACACGGACGCTGCTTTCTCCTACGAACACCACCAGCTCTTGAACACACCACCACTCCCTCTGAGCCGCTGCTTCACGGTGAGTGGATGTGGGTGGAAAGTAAACTTCGCTTGTGTTTTGATTTCATCATTTCATTTTTGCATAGATTTTGTAGGAATGCTCCAATGGCTAAAAAGATCTCTATTGGAACATGAACTAACCACTTGTGCAATCCTGCAATAAAGTATATATACAACTGACTGTTGTCTGTAAACACGAGTGGAAATTCATGTCAAGTCAGGCAGGATTTACAGAACAGAGAGGTCGATTTAAGTTCATTAACCTCTGCACTGACCCCAAACCTCTTCCTCCTTCAATTCAACCAGATCACTGACTGAAACTAAAATCAATCTCATGTATTTACATCCCATAAATCCTGACTGGCTCCTGAGAGGAGCTGGTGTGTTTCCTCCTGTCAGATCAGATCACATCGCAGCAGCAGCAGCAGACACAGCGTCACTGTGGAGCAGCCGGACGCAGCTGGACGAGAACACAGCGCCGAGTCTGACTGACCGACCGTCCGTCCGTCCGACCGACCGACCGACCGACACTCTATGTGGTTGTTTAGGGCCACAGCCGTTAGGTGGGGGGCCACATGATCAGAAAGGTACCGGGGTTCATCAAGTCATTTAAACATCCTGAGGTCTGCACGTGCAGCTATGAGCTTTATATGTAATGTGAAGTCAATATTCAGCTTCTTTTATCTCACATTTGAGACATTTGGTGAAAATAGAACGGCAGAATGACAACATTTGTGCTCAAAGAGCAATCTGACAAAATGTCATTTTAGACTTGTTTTCTACACGTATCTATTACTGTATTCATATCCTATTTCAAGCACCAAAACAGTTCATTCTCATGACTGAAGGAGTGTTTTCACAAGGGATTTGAAATGTTTCAAAAAGCAGACCTCAAATTTCCAGCATTTGTCCTAAATTATTTCTCTCTACAGTGTTCTAGGACAAACTGGCCTCAGTGTGCTTACAGCGGAGGTTTAATATTTAGACATAAAACACTTGAGTATTGTTACATCTGCAAGTATCTTAAAAAGATACATTTAAGAAAATATGTAAAAGTGGAGAAAATGGCCTCAAACCTCAGAGGGCATAAACACGTCTGTATTCAGTTTTAACCAGTGATTTGGTGTTTGAGCTTAGAGTGCAGGGCCACAAACAAAAACCTTGTTTAGGGGGCCACCAACATCCTAGGGCCGGCCCTGGGTCCAAATGTGTTGGAGGTTGTTTCACGGGGCATGAATGAGGAGAACAAGGACGCAACACAGCAACAGTGTAACCGACTACGCAGATAAAGGAGGCTCGGTGGGGTGAGGGGGAGAAAGGAGCTCAGAAATAGTCTAAGTAGAGTTTATTTAACGCCTCGAGTCAGGCCGCTGCATGAAAAACAAAAAAGAGTCGGTCCTGAAACGTGAGTGAACTTAAATACTGGTCACTGAGCTGCTTCTCCTTCAGAATGAAACCAACCGAGCTAAATAAAAACACGGTCATGCAATTTCCTAATTATTTCAAAGAGGAGCTGAACAGAAAGTAAGAGTGTAATTTAGAGCTAAAACAGAAAGAATTCTGTTTTAATAGTTTTGAATTAAATAAATAGTTCTTATATTATTGTGTGTATATGCACAGGATTCATTTCACAACACTAACGCTTCTGAGTCTATGGCTTTTTCTTCTGTATTGCTCTCACCTGGTCTCCTTGTGTGTTCATGTGTGTAAAACCTCAGCTCTGTGATGCACTATCAGGTAATTCATATCCATTTTTTTCAGGGCAACCTAAACTTTAAGAATATCTACTCTGTAGTGGTGTCGTATGGATGTAGAAAAAGCTATTTGATCGGAAAAAGAAAGGAAAATAAAAAACGGAAACTTAAATTTCACAGTTTCAAAGTTAGCTGAACAGAAAATAAGAGTGTAATTTAGTACTAAAATAGGGACAATTCTGTTTCAATAGTGCTGAATTAAATAAATAACTCTTCTATTATCAGCCACATCATTGTACAGTATGTGTACACACAACCAGTTAGTAAGGGTGTGTGTGTGTGTGTGTGTGTGTGTGTGATAACTGGTCTTAATATTGAGGCTGATGTGAAATCTGTGTTATCACGTCTCAGGGTTCAACATTAACTCTGACGTAGAGCTGAGTCAGTGAAACATTGCCAAGTGAAAAGTGTTTCTACTGTATTTCCCCTGCAGTAGGGTTGTACGGTATACTGGTACTAGAGTGGTACCGGGGTACTGACGCATTTAAAACGGTACCATACTGCGCTTAGATGGGACCGGTACTTTCATTTTGCGCCGCCGCCGGCAGTGACGTCGCCACGTGAAGTCGCCGCATTGTAATTTGAGCCGCAGCGAGCAGTGAGCAGTCACAAACGAAGCAAGGTGCTTTTTTAAATTACCGTTACAGCGCCACCTGTCCATGTGCCTGTGTTGTGTGTGTCTGTGTGTGTGTGCGCGCGCTGCGCGCGAGAGAGACTGCCGCCACAGACTCGTTAATTAATGCAAACACTGCTGGTTAATAAGTTTCGTTTTTACCGCGCACCACCACTGGCATGCATGGTCTCCCTCTCTCTCTCTCTCTCTCTCTCTCTCTCTCTCTCTCTCTCTGTGAGTGAGTGAACACAGCGAAGGAGCGCTACGCAGAGATGAATTAACGGAACGATATTGCGTTGGTGATGGGGGGGGGGGCGTTCATGTTCATGTTTGAGTAACATGAACGTTTGTTTCATTATATAAACTACTGATAACAATTTCTCCCAAAAATTACAACTGGTCAAAATAACAAAAAAGGATGCAGTGTTTTCAGACCTCATGCAAAGAAAACAAGTTGATATTCACACCACTAATGTTTCAATTTAGGAAGAGTTTATTAATATAGATGGAATTTTAATCCTGCAGCAGCAGTGACTGTTTACTGATTAACTGATTATTTACTGATGCATAGGTTATAGTTCTAAGATTTTCTATTAAAATAAAGCCAATAATGACATTTTTTGTGTTCTCTTTTTATTTGGAAAAGTACCGAAAAAGTATCGAAAAGTATCGAAAAACATGTTGGTACCGATACCGGTACCAAAATGTTGGTATCGTGACAACACTACCCTGCAGTGTAAAGTCAAAGGAAGCAGGTTATTTAAAAATAAACCATCCAAACTAAAACAAACCCTGAGTGACCTTTTATTTGTGCTGTATGTGACTTCCCCTCCTGTAAAGTTTAACTCCAACCTCCTTTTTTTGGTTGTTTTTTCCACTTGCACTGTGTCCCCATTATTATTATCATTATTAATATTATTATTATTATTTCCTCCGTCTGTTGCTGCAGCAGCTGACTTCCTCCTGCTCCCAGGCTTCTGGCCCACAGCCTGACTCAACCAAACTGTGGGAGGTTTGTAAAAAAAAACACACACAATCAGCAGCAGCCCAGAGCGAGGAGTTGAAACTGGCACATCACAGAGCTAATCTCAGCCCAGCCTGCTTCTGGTTTCTTTTGTCTCACATCACAATGAACTGAAAATGTTCAGGTTTTTGTCCACTGCTTCACAGTTTTATGACATTTTATGGCCCAAAAATCCAGACTAAATGTAAAAATACTAGTTATCTGCAGCCTGCAGCCCTGGAGGGAGCTGTGAGACGAGATTTCAGTGTGAAGTTAGAATCAGAGCAGCCGGTGTTAGTGTGTGTTTACCGAAAAGTTGAGAATCTGTAATTCTTCCTGGAAACAATGTGAAGGACCTGCAGCGCCGTAAACACACACTTCTTCTTTTTATACATCAGCCTCGGTGCTTTCAGGTCAACTCTTCCTTTCCACTTGTGAACTCCTTAAAAAGCCACTTTCTCTCTTTTTTTTTCCTCTCGCTGCGTTAACGACGACTGTGAGGTCAAACGTGTGGGCGACGAGTCAAACGCCTGCAGGGCCGATGAAAGAGACAATATGATGACTCCACGTTGACATTAATGTTCCTATTGAAGAAGAAGTAGTGGCATCAAAAGCAGAGAAACGGACAAACACGGAGGACACAGCTCAAAGAGTCGAACAAGAAAATAAGTTTTCAATAGACCGAATCTCCTTGTTGTTTACATTCTACTTCCGGGTAGAAAACCAGCTGTAATGTGAATGAGATCAATAGTAACGAACGAGAGTTTAGCTATATATCATATTTTTCAGGCCCTATCACCGTTTAGACAAATCTGAAATGATTGAAGAAACATTACTATTTCTGTGTGTGTGTTTTGTGTTGCTATGTGTTGTATTTATTCAGTTTGGGGGAATCACAGTGTCTAGAAAGCATCAGTGGCTCAGCTGACAGGGACAGCTAACGGTAGCTAAGCTAACGGTAGCTAAGCTAACGGTAGCTAAGCTAACGGTAGCTAAGCTAACGGCGGTAGCTAAGCTAACAGCAGGACGTCAGCTGTTCAAACCCTCCCGTTGTGGGACACGACATGAAACTACTCCAGTTAGCTCAGTCATGTTGGAACTCAGATATCCGCTGGAGAAAATATTTTTTCATGGAGCGTTTATTGAGTCACTGAGTTATTAAAGTTAAACAGGTAGCTAACCGTTAGCCCGGCTAATCTATGATAACCATGACTAATTACAAAAATGTGCACACATAAATAGTAATGTTTGTCCAATCATTGGTTTTATAAACTTTACAAACATCAGATTAGTCTAAACGGTGATATAGTAACATGAAAAATGAGATATAGCGAAACTCTCGTCCGTCACTATTGTTCGAATGCTGGTTTTCTACCCGGTAGTTGTAAACAACAAGGAGATTCGTCCTATTCACGGTCCAGACATCATGAAGTCTGAAGAGAAAAAAAAAAAAAGCTTCATGTGTCTGAACAAACAATGGAAACAGTAAAGCGTCATCATGTGTCGGTGGCGCGGACGCAGCAGCAGCAGCAGCAGCAGCAGCAGCAGCGGACCTCATAAACGAGCTGCACTGGAAAAAAAAAAAGAATGAGTCACGGCTGAGACGTGACATAAGTGGCTTTTTCACCCTAACTCAAGGCCGAGGGCTTGGGATTACAGAGTGTAATCAAACTCAAACTCATCAAACTCATCAAATACACAATCCAACAACTCCACAACGCTCTGGTGGACAAGTTGTGAGCTGCACATTCACCACGCTATGAGATAATAACACAACGTTACCACACAGAGTTGTTTTAGAGGGAAATACAGAGACTGTTGATGAAAAACTGTGAGTTTGATGATGAGGGAAACCAAGAAATCCCATAATGAGCCTCCGTAGCGTAGCTCTGAGCAGCTCGCGGCTCTGCTCCGCCGTTCTAAAAATAGCTTGCACCGACAATTAAAGGTAACGAACCTACTGCTATGACTACAGGGATTATGGCAATGGGCCAATTTGCCAAAATGTTGAACTATCCCTTTAACTAATGACATTTCTATTGAACGAGGTTCTTCTGCAACCGAGGGATCAGACCAGTCAGGACGTTCAGAACCAGTTGAGACCGGTTCACCAGAGAGCGAGTGTTGAAGTCGAGACCCCCTTAACCCCAAGAACCGAGTCAAGACCCAGTAAACATGTAGTCAGATGTTCCTTTAAATAGAACAGAAATCACAAGTCAAACATTATAGGAACAATAATTAAGAGCCAGTGTAGCTCATTAGTACGGATCATCCCTTTATGAACAAGTACTTTACTACAAATTTATACAGCAATATTGTTACCTTATAAAAAGAAAGGGGAGGTCCTAAAATGCCCCGAAAATCTGAGACAATCAGTGCAAGTACATTTTTCATCTACTTGTGTATGTGCAAAGAGTAAATTTGCTGTTTTTTATTTTGTTTTTTTTAAAGGGATAGTTCAATAGTTTGGCAAATTGGCCCATTGCCATAATCCCTATAGTCATAGCAGTAGGTTCGTTACCTTTAATTGTCGATGCAAGCTATTTTTAGAACGGTGCAGCAGAGCCGTGAGCTGCTCAGAGCTACACTACGGAGGCTCATTATGGGATTTCTTGGTTTCCCTCATCATCAAACTCATCAAATACACAATCCAACAACTCCACAACGCTCTGGTGGACAAGTTGTGAGCTGCACATTCACCACGCTATGAGATAATAACACAACGTTACCACACAGAGTTGTTTTAGAGGGAAATACAGAGACTGTTGATGAAAAACTGTGAGTTTGATGATGAGGGAAACCAAGAAATCCCATAATGAGCCTCCGTAGCGTAGCTCTGAGCAGCTCGCGGCTCTGCTCCGCCGTTCTAAAAACAGCTTGCACCGACAATTAAAGGTAACGAACCTACTGCTATGACTACAGGGATTATGGCAATGGGCCAATTTGCCAAAATGTTGAACTATCCCTTTAACTAATGACATTTCTATTGAACGAGGTTCTTCTGCAACCGAGGGATCAGACCAGTCAGGACGTTCAGAACCAGTTGAGACCGGTTCACCAGAGAGCGAGTGTTGAAGTCGAGACCCCCTTAACCCCAAGAACCGAGTCAAGACCCAGTAAACATGTAGTCAGATGTTCCTTTAAATAGAACAGAAATCACAAGTCAAACATTATAGGAACAATAATTAAGAGCCAGTGTAGCTCATTAGTACGGATCATCCCTTTATGAACAAGTACTTTACTACAAATTTATACAGCAATATTGTTACCTTATAAAAAGAAAGGGGAGGTCCTAAAATGCCCCGAAAATCTGAGACAATCAGTGCAAGTACATTTTTCATCTACTTGTGTATGTGCAAAGAGTAAATTTGCTGTTTTTTATTTTGTTTTTTTTAAAGGGAGAGTTCAATAGTTTGGCAAATTGGCCCATTGCCATAATCCCTATAGTCATAGCAGTAGGTTCGTTACCTTTAATTGTCGGTGCAAGCTATTTTTAGAACGGCGGAGCAGAGCCGTGAGCTGCTCAAAGCTACGCTATGGAGGCTCATTATGGGATTTCTTGGTTTCCCTCCTCATCAAACTCATCAAATACACAATCCAACAACTCCACAACGCTCTGGTGGACAAGTTGTGACCTGCACATTCACCACGCTATGAGATAATAACACAACCTGGACCGGGTTAACTGGGTTATTGGCCGTTATTGGACGTCTATCTGGGACGTTTATCCTCCTAACGATGGACCCAGGTGGATTTGAAGCTGAGCTGAGGTTTATTCATGAAGCCAGCAGCCGGCAGATCTGGGATCAGAGAGGTTCTTCTTTATTTCAATCACTCTGACAAAAGAGTGTAAAACCTCCAGCAGAGCAGCACGATGCAGCTTCTCTTCTGGTGGGTTTAATGTGTGTGTGTCTGTGGTGCATGTTAAAGTTAAACCGCAGGAAAACAGGCCGACGCTGCAGGATTTTCTCACACACACACACACACACACACACACACAGGTCGCTGTGCAAGTGTTGTTCTTGTTTCTCTGGTTTCACTTCAACAACATGTGGACTTTTCCAAAAAGAATGAAAATTGCTGCAAAGTGCTGGATATAATAACTCCCAGAGCAGTTCTATTTCATTTCATTTCATTTCGCAGCCGTTTCCTGGACTAAGTGACCTATGGCTAAGCCACGCCCCCAAACGCGATGAGCCAATCACAGTGCGCATAGCTAGCCCATACACTCAGACATTCTCTGCTTCCACGTCCATTGAAATGCATTGCAGTTAGTCAGCTTTCATTGGTTTTTATATGTTTTTTCTTGACATTTTAAGTTTAAAATGGTCAAACGGTGTTCATGGGGCACATGTAGCTCCAACACTAGGTATCCTGAGAGGCGACGGGGGGATTTTTTTATCTTTTCCCAAGCCACATCTCAACCGAGAGAAGTGTCTGCTCTGGATAAAGTTATGCAGTAGACCACAACACCAACTAAACCTGGATAAACTTAACAAGGATGTCTACATCTGTTCTAAGTTAAGTCAACAACGTATTTGAGGCAACATATTGTCAGACATATTATTAGAGAGTGTCCGACTTTTAGGACCTTTAAAGCACAACTCACAGACTGGATATTAGACAAACAAACTTGTGAGCACCTGTAAACATGTGTAACTCGAGTTAAACATGTTCGCAGTTGTATGGCTATGGCCGGTGTGTGTGCAATGGTACAGCTTGGTAGATATTATGTGCGAATGTTTGTGACCGGCATGTCTGAATTAATAGAGGTATAGTTATTATGTGCGAATGTATATGTATATATACCATGTCATTCTTTAATTCTCTCTTTTATTTTTTACTTTAATCCGATGCGCTATACTATGCAATACACCTGGCACTTTAAACTGAGTGCACTTTAGGGCACCGTGCAATACAACTTGGTACCCATGTACTCCTGCACTTTAGCACCTGTCACTTTGGCCCAGCACTGTGCACTTTATTTCCCAAACTGTCCAGGTTCCATTACTGGCTTGAGTATCTGACTTGTTTTTTACCTTGTTGTCTACTTGTCATGTTGTGTATATAACTGTGTTCCCCTGTTATTGTATTGTATTTATGTCCTGGGACTCCGGATGGAAATTAGCATCGATGCTATAATCCGGCACATTTACATGTTTCTTATATGTACATTGATGTGCGATGTCCCAGTCAAATAAACAAATAAAGTAAAGTAAAGTAAAGTAAAGATGTTAGCCAGTATCACAACTAAGCATAAAGTCTGCTAGCTTAATGCTAACGTATAATGTAAAACTCCATAGACAGGCTAACAGAAGTTAAGAGAGTGGTCTGTGCAACTGTGTTTTTTATTCTTTTTATTTTATTTTATTTTTTTACAAGAGCTGCTGTGAAAAAGCAGCAGAAGTCTCCTCTCCTCTGTCCTCATCCCTCTCTCTCTCTCTCTCTCTCTGTCCTGTGTTATCTTTTACAGCTCACTTTGGGAACGCTCGCCGGGGGGAATCGTGTATCGACCTGTCTCTGCACAACTTGAAGAATGTGGTGCAGAGAGAAAGAAAGAAAGAAGAGAGGAGGAGGAGAAAAATAAATAAAATAGAAAAAATAAATGCACTCAAATACTTTTCACCTCCTCCAGCTACACAGACGAGAAGAGGCCACGTGTCCCAGGGTTCATAGCGGCCGCATGCCTCGACAGCGCAGAGGAGGAGGAAGAGGAGGAGGAGGAGGAGGAGGAGAGCGAAGGGCAGGTATGAGGAAGATCTACACTTCTGTGCAGAGAAGAAGCACCGACAAGGAACTCTCTAGCGTTCACTTGGACTCTTCTCTCTTTCCTCTTGTATTGTAAATCTGCATCCTTCCTTATGTGTACAGGAGACTAAACTCCTTGGGGTAACCCTAGACTGCAATTTGTCATGGTCAAAACACAAAGATATACTAGCACAAAAGATGGGGAGAAACATTTCCATAGTTAAGAGATGCTCTCATTTCTTAACAACAAAGTTGAAAAAATGAGTCTTGCAAACACTGGTCCTGTCACAACTGGATTACTGTGCGATGGTGTGGTCGGGAACATCGAAAACTAATTTAGGGAAGCTACAACGGGCTCAGAACAGAGCAGCTCGCGTTGCCCTTGACTGTACCTTAAGATCCAACATTAATGACATGCATGTCCAACTTGACTGGCTGAAAGTAGATGCAAGGTTAAAATCATCTCTAATCTCCTTTGTGAGAGACATTTATTATTTTAAAATCCCTGATTGTCTATATGAACAACTTTAATGGCAGCTCACGAAAAAGGTTGTAGTGTACCCATAAATGATCTATTTCCTGTGTGTGTCGCTGTATCTGAGTGTGTGTTTTGACACTGTATATGTGTGATGATTCCTCACAAAATCACATGTGTCCCTATATCTTATATCTGATTTCTGATTAGATGTTTAGATTATTGGCTATATGCTGTTGATTTTATATACTGTATGTTGCCTATGTAAATCTTTTGTTATGTTTGGATTGTGTATTTCTGAATTGTATTTTTATTTGTATCTTATTATTTTTATTGTTACACTGATCGGACCCCAGGAAGAATAGTTGATGTAAACTACATCAGCTAATGGGGATCCAAATAAAATCAAATCAAATCAAATAAAATGTGTGTGTTTTATTGCTGTTGAAACGACCTCGTGTATAAAAAGTTCCCATACAAATAAAGCTGCCTAACATAACATAAGGATTTCAGCAAACACTATTCAACTATACATGATCTATCACTGTAATAATAATAACCAGTTACTGCTGTAACTAATCTAATTAGCTGGATAGTAAATATTATACTATAATTAGAACAATATATTACAATATATATATTACTGTTTGCAAAATACAACAATATACCTTGTCTTTAAATTATGTTTAGGCCGTTCCTTTTTGCACTAGTATTGTATTTAAATGATATATTGTATTTAAGTTAAGAAGTGCTATATTTAAGTTAGGCTGTTCCTTCTTGCACTAGTATTGTATATTTTTGGCGTTTTAGACATTGTAGGATATATTTTATTATATATTTTCTCTTTGTATTTTATTTTATTTGCCCATTTCCTTTGGAGCGACCTTGCATAAGAATATCCTTTTCTATCTCCATCTAATCTAAACTAATGTCACAACTACACATTAATATGAGCTCTGTGTAACAGTGCTCATATTGTAACATTTTATTTGTAACATTTATTAATACAGAAAACTAGTAAATCCAAATGCATATTTGAATTATAATATCACTAAATTTGAGTGTAGCTCCTTCAGGTCCAGTTGGGACCAACAAAAGGAAACTGGTTATACTGGGAAGCTACGCTGTGTGTGTGTTCAGACGGATAAAATAAATCAATGAAAAGTGGAAGTGAAGTGAAGGGGGGATGAAGAGTAGAGTGGTACAGAGCGATCAGACAGGAGGGAACTAACTGCACCGGCCTCGGCTCAGAAACCGCTCCTGGCAGTTTTCCATCTCTGACTTCCACTGCAGGAAGAGGAGGCGACGTGCAGAGAGAAGAGGAGATATGAACTGCTGCCTGTGATTGCTCCAATGACCATGCAAATCTCACAAGGTCGGAGTGATAGGGAGGGAGAGAGGGAGGGAGGGAGGGAGGGAGGGAGGGAGGAGGGAGGTGCAGGGACAAATAAAGTCTGAGACAGTTATACAGCAGCAGTGAGAGGAAACTGAACTGAACCAGTCTGATTTTTTTTCAAAGGAGGTTAAATCTAGGGCTGCACGATTATGGCCAAAATGATAATCACGATTATTTTTGTCGATATTGAAATCACGATTATTAATCACGATTAGGGCTGCACGATTATGGCCAAAATGATAATCACGATTATTTTTGTCGATATTGAAATCACGATTATTAATCACGATTATACATTATGTTAGATAAAACATGTTTTTATTGCACTTTCTATTTGAAACAAACAATAGGCTATGTGAACAAGGCTTTCAGTTCAAAATAAAACGTAAAATAAAAATAAATAATAGCCTAAAATAAAATTTACCCAAGACAAAGGGCTAGCGAAAAATAAATGCCATTGCAGAGTGCAGAGGTGTCATTCTGTACAGTAGCGTACAGATACTTGTGTAAAAAACAAAAAATAAAAAATAAATCTGGTAGAAGTAGCTGCTGATTCAACTCCTTTACTCAAATAAAAGTAAGAAAGTACAGGCTCTGAAATGTAATTTCAAAGTAGGCTATAGGTAAAAATTAATTTTTGCCATCAATGATACACAGAGATGTGTGGGCAAGAGTCTGTCTAGCATGGACCAAAGCACAGCACGGGTGGTTCAGCAGCAATTTGGAACGAATTAAAAACATTTAATGAACAGACCAAGTGTTTTCACACAGGCAGCGTCCAGCAGGTCGGCCTGGCTCAACTGTGCTGCCACCAAACCGGCCATAGATCGCCGTTACCGGCCGTTATGATCACGGTCGGAACGTTTTATTTACACGACGTATGTAATTAACACCAAAACGGCCGCGTGGGGTGACGGGGTCTCGGTCCAGCTTTGAGACCACCCCGCAGCCCGACCTCGATCCGATCCAGAGCGAGACGGCCATAGTGCTACAGCCTTTAGAGGTGCTGACTGACCAGACACAGACACACGTCATGTCTACATACTGTCACCGTCTGCTGCCAACATCGCCTCACTCTCACTTCAGAGTGAGATCCATCCAGTCTATGAGTGAGACGTAACACCGGGCGCAGAAGGTGACAGCTACAGCAGCATCTGAAGCTGCCGACTGACCGGCCGGGACACACACTCTGGACTGTAAACAACATGTAAAGGGAGGATGCGCTCGCTTGTTAGTTAGGCAGCTTCATGGAGCCTTAACCTCTCGTTCGCCCCCTGGTGGTTGGCGGACTATTGGTTGAGAAAGCGCTTGATTTGATATGCAGCACAGCCCGTTTTTTTACATGTTAATAATCGTGACGATCATCTTAATTTAATCATGGCAGCCAAAATCGTGATCGTGATTAAAATTCGATTAATTGTGCAGCCCTAGTTAAATCTAAAGCAACTGGACTTAGTTATTTGTCTAGGAAGACGTTTCACCTTCATCAGTTCATGTAGCATCTGACCAGGCTGGGACTGGTCCAACTATCTGCTGTGGAGACTCACTATTTAACCTCTTGTGTGGCCGTTCACAAGGGTGATGATGTCACTGGTTCCCTTTTGTGCTCCAAGTGCCAACGACAGTCGTTTAAATGACTGCCTTTGATGGAAAGTTGGTTTGGACTTCGTTAGTGCCCTATGTTGTTATAACGACAGTCGTTGGAGTCACTTGCCACTTGTGAACAGTAGTTGTTCTTTGAGGCTAGATTGTTGAATCTCCTGGGAAGGGATGAAAGGGCAGCATTGTAAATTGGAGATAGGTGGTGTCTGAGACCACCTCCCCTGTTGAGGGATGGTTTATCTACTTTTACATAGATGGCTTCTTTAACTCCTCTTTCAAACCAGATAGTTGGACCAGTCCCAGCCTGGTCAGATGCTACATGAACTGATGAAGGTGAAACGTCTTCCTAGACAAATAACTAAGTCCAGTTGCTTTCCATTTAACCTCCTTTGAAATACTATGACCTGGAAAAATGAGAATATGCACCGGCTTGAACCAGTCTGATGTTTCTCCCCCCAAAAAACGAGTTCCATCCTGAACCAAAGAAGAGTGGATTTGCCAAAGCAGCATCAGGATGGTGCAACCAGGAGAAACCAACAAACAAAACACAACCTGCATTAGTGAAGGAAGCTGAAACTGTCTCCACAGGAAACAGAAACACAGACGCAGCTGAAAGCTTCAGGTTTGTGAGGATGCAGCCGTGAACGGATCAAACTCCTGCAGCAGTTTGTTGTTGTTGTGGAGACACACTGTTCTGCTGCTGCGGGGTCAGACAGGCTGGAAGATCGGCCTGATAAGTGTTTGTTGTCTCCAGCATCACTGATCCCAGAGCTGTGAGTCTACACAGACCAACGGGAACAACAGGTCGACACCCAGACCAGTTTTTAGACAACTAGTGAAAAGATGCTGCAGTAAAACACTGACAGAACTGTATTTACTGCAGGTAGCTCATCCTCATCTAACCTCAGGTCAAATAACAATAACAAACCATCAGTCCAGCAGATATCTGATCATCTAACCCAGTGGTTCTCAACTGGTGGGTCGGGACCCAAAAGTGGGTCTAGACCCGTTCTGGATGGGTCATGGACAGCTGGTCAAAAAAGTAAATAATATTTAATGCACATCTGATGTTGGACATTTTGAAAAATAACTTATTTTGAAAGGCACGGGTCACGTGAACACATGCAGTTGTAATGCTCCTCCTCACTTTCTTATTATTTGCTCTGAATGCAAAGATATCAGTTTCTTATTAATGTGGCCTGATGCAGTGAAAATACCTTGTTTTGTTTTGTGGGTCTTTCTTTCTTCTTATTTTGTGCAATTTGATATTTATTCACTTTAGTGAACATGCTCTGAATGCAGAGATGCATTAGAAGTCAAATATATCATTTTGTTGGTCTCAATTTTGTGCAGTTTGATATTTTTTTATTCACTTCCGTACATGCAGTTGTCATGGTAACTCCTCAGTTTCATTCATGTGCTCTGAAATGCACTTTGCTCAATAAAGAGCTAAATGACTTTTTAAAGGCTTAAAAGTGGGTCACGACTTAATGACCACGGGACAATGTGGAGCCCAGAGTGAGACTAGTTGAGAACCCCTGATCTAATCCACTTTATTGGTAGGTAAAACCAAAGTAAGCACACATTAACCGTCATTATTGTAAATATCCACCTTGTGGTCCTTAATACAACATACACTACTCACTAAAAGTTAGGGATGTTTGGCTTTTGGATTAAATTTCAGAGTGCTCCTAAAATGCACTATAACCTTTTACAGGTTAAGTTAATTTAACCTTCTCTAAACTTTTGAATGCACATGTCCAGTTGTTCAATGTTTCAGTCCTTATTGAATAACATGCTGTTCTCTAACAAGGTGATTCACCACTAAAAGTTATTGTTACATTGACATTGAGATGTTTGTTGTGCTATAGCCACCACTGTTGTTAGCTTTTGTTTGAGATAAAGAAATGACCATTGCATCCTTGAACTACCGAAAAGGCTTTAATGATAGAACATCACTGTAGCAGGAACTGTTTAAAGGGAGATTCTTGTCAAATATCTCTGAGTTGTGTATATGTTACCTTACTATTAGGTTGAAAAATGTATTTATAACACAAGCCATTACTCAACTTAATTTAAATTAAAAAACAGTTATGACACATTTTTTTTTTCAACCATGTAGCCTAACGATAGTACAGCCCTCAGTTGCCCTCCAGGGTATTTGTGTACTTTACCCATTTCAGTGTTGTATTGCAACTTGTGTGAATGTGCTTCCTATGTTTTATGTTTTTACTTAGTGCCTGCAAAGCAAATTTCCCTCAGGGGCAATAAAGTTAAAGTTGAAGTTGAAGTTGAAGTTACTGAAGGTGACTGTTCAGTTTTACTTCCAAACGAGACAAGTCAAACTTGTTTTGATGACCTGGCTGCTCTGGTGTTAGTACAATGTTCTTGTTACTCATTTATTTAAATCATTTTCATATTTTATATGAACAAAATACAGATGATGTATAGATAAGGGGTAAAAATGCAGTATATGGGGCAGAAACTACGGTGGAGAGGAGGGAAGTATGTCATCCACGTTAACTACACATGACCACTTCCCTCTTATATTATACACCAATATAATACAAGTATCATATATTATACACCACAATATCTACAACAAAGTTCCTCACAGCGTTATCAGTGTTTAGGTGTCAGGTCACAGCCATGCAGCATGTTATTATTATTATTAATGGTGGTAATAACTTAGATAGATCAGGGGCCGTATTCACAAGTCTTTTATCTCACCACTAGGAGTGCTCCTAACTCGCACTGAAAGTTTTTACCTAGGAGTTTTTTCTTAAAAGCTGTTCACAAAGCCGCTGAGACCGACTCTTACTAAGGATAAATCACTAAGAGCAGAGTAAGAGTGACGCCCTGGTGACGCCCCGTTGCTATGGATTACCTCAATTCTCGTGCACGAATTAGATTAGAGGCGCTCAACACGGTGATTCGTTGACAGCCCTAATATTATATATGGTGATCATAATAATGATGAGAAAAGTAAATGCATTACGCAAAGTTGTGGCCTATAGCAGGATTCGAACCCAGACTGACAACAAGTTTAGTTGACTGAAGGAGCTGCCTTATCACGTGAGCTGTTACTACTAAGTGACATAGTATGTGTCTAGCTCACCCACCAACTTTTAAAAAACATTTTGGCTCATCAGCACGACTGCATCGCAGCGGTCGCAGTCACCTCGGTCCGACCGTTGTGACGCCGATATTGGACAGTCAGTCACCGTCACTACTCCTGTTTTATAGCGTAAATGTTGTAGATATTGTTGCTGTAACAAAAACAAAACAAACACCGACAAAAAGGCACTTTGGGCATCACCCCCCCCCTCCCCTCTGCAGCAATTCGCAGTCCTCCATACATTTGCCTGGCTGCAGCCATTTCTGATTCTTTGTGAATAGGTCTTACTGAGTTAGGAGTCCTCACCAGGACTTCTAAGCTCTCCCAGACTTAGGAGCTACTTTTAGGCCTAAAATACTTTGTGAATTACTCTTATTTTAAAAAACTAGGAGTCCTAAATTTAAGACTGACACGCCCACTTTTTTTAGGAGTTGCTCCTAAATTCGGCCCTTAGGAGCTACTTTTAACCCTAACATTCTTTGTGAATACGGCCCCAGAAGTATTAGTTAATCTGTAGTTAATAAACACTGGCTCAGGTCCAGACATGGACTTCCATCCCATCGTCTCGGTCCTGGAGCTCTGACCTCGGCCGTGACCTTTCAGGACGACGCTCCTGCAGCTTCGTCTCCGCCTCAACACCTTTTACATTCACTGAAGACAGAAAAAAAAAAACCCCAGAGCTGAAGATGTTCCTTATATATAGTTTAGATTGAGTGTCTGGGTCTCGACCTCGTCTTTATTCTATGACTGTGTGAAGCGGAGCAGCAAGGACACGGAGCGGATTCAGCTCGCACTCTAATGATTACAAACGAGCAGAGTGAGTGGACAGTACAGGAGCAGACAGGCCGGGCCGGCACACAGGGAGGGTCTGTCACACTCACAGTCAACAACCAGCAGCGTGTGTGTGTGACTCGTCTTTGTATTATTCATCCAAAAGAAAAAAGAAAGAAAGAAAAAAAGAAAAAAGAAAAGAAAGAAAAGAAAAGAAAAGAAAAGAAAAGAAAAGAAAAGAAATCCTACTGTGTCGTCCTCGGGAAACAAACTGCTGGTTTCTTCCTATTCAGACCAGCAGCCTGAACCTGTACGACCGGTCCTGAACGCTAATGAACACACAGCTCACGTCCGACCAGTTCATCAAGACACAGCTGTGTGTGTGTGTGTGTGTGTGTGTGTGTGTGTGTGTGTATGTTGAGTTTTCTCTGTGGGGGTTGAAGTGTATTTTACATTTTTAAGTGCCACCACCACAACATGTTGTTACGTAGACCATGTGAAATGGAGCGTCACGCGAGTTTAACACTCAGCGGTGGTGAGTTATTATCAGATGTCAGGGAAGGTAATATTTTATTTTGGAAATGGAAAAAATGACATATAGAATCAGAAATCAATAACCAGAAAGTCTGAAAAGATGGAATAAGTGGACTGACTATATAAATAAATAAATAAAACTGAAGAGTCCAGCCTTGAAGAAATGTTTACTAGATCTCCGAAGATAATAAATTTGATGTGTGCTCGCATGTGTATATATTTTTGTTCTATCTTGTGCTTTTTTCCCCTTTTTTTTACTGTCTTTGTCCCACCGCTTTTCCCCCTTTTATTATTATTCCTTTATTTTTTCTTTCTTTTCTTTTACCGGGAACTTTTTAAAATTTTTTTTGATATTTTTCACTACAAATTGCATAGATTATGTAGGATGCTCCAATGGCTAAAAAGATGCGTATTGGAAAATGAACTATCAACTTGTGCAATGCTGCAATAAAGTATAAAAAAAAGACAGAGCTGTGTGTGTGTGTGTGTGTGTGTGTGGGGGGGGGGGGTCGTAGAGTTTTCTCTGTGGGGGTTGCAGTGTATTTTACATTTTTAAGTGCCACCACCACCACATTGTTACGTAGACGATGTGAAATGGAGCGTCACGCGAGTTTAACACTCAGCGGTGGTGAGTTATTATCAGATGTCAGGGAAGGTAATATTTTATTTTGGAAATGGAAAAAATGACATATAGAATCAGAAATCAAGAACCAGAAAGTCTGAAAAGATGGAATAAGTGGATTGATTACATAAATAAATAAATAAAACTGAAGAGTCCAGCCTTGAAGAAATGTTTACTAGATCTCCGAAGAGAATAAATTCTATGTGTGCTCGCATGTGTATATATTTTTGTTCTATCTTGTGCTTTTTTCCCCTTTTTTTTACTGTCTTTGTCCCACCGCTTTTCCCCCCTTTTATTATTATTCCTTTATTTTTTCTTTCTTTTCTTTTACCGGGAACTTTTTAAATTTTTTTTTGATATTTTTCACTACAAATTGCATAGATTTTGTAGGAATGCTCCAATGGCTAAAAAGATGCGTATTGGAAAATGAACTATCGACTTGTGCAATCCTGCAAAAAAGTATAAAAAAACGACAGAGCTGTGTGTGTGTGTGTGTGTGTGTGTGGGGGGGGGTCGTAGAGTTTACATTTTTAAGTGCCACCACCACAACATTGTTACGTAGATGCTGTGAAACGGAGCGTCACGCGAGTTTAACACAGTTATTATCAGATGTCAGGGAAGGTATGAGGAAGAGGGGGGGGGGGGGAGCAGGGAAGAAGGAGAGGAGGAAGAGGAGGAAGAGGAGGAAGAGGAGAGGCGTGCAGGCGGGAGGGAGGGAGAACAGTGGAGAGTCTTCCTCCTCCTCCTCAAACAATCTACTAATCTAATCTGAAATGGAATTACCCCGCGGGCGCCGTCCGCTCCAGAATGGAAGCTAAGGAGCTTTTGTCCCGCAGGAGAGGAGCTGACATTAAAACCAAGGAGAGCTGACAGCGTGCAGCCAACTGCCCCAGCACGACTCTGCAGCCAACTGCCCCAGCACGACTCTGCAGCCAACTGCCCCAGCGTGACTCTGCAGGTCCATCTACTCTCTGTGAAGCTTTGGTTAAAATCACGACACTCACAGACAAAGCAGCAGCTGATGAGGATGAGGATGATTTCAGTAGAAAAAAGTGCAAATTGTTCAAAGGCTTCAAGGAGGAGCAGCTGCTTGGTGACAGTCTGAGAATAAATACATTAAATAATAAAAAAAAACAAAAACTGCAGAGTCGGGTTTGAACTTGTAGCTACGCTCGTTTTTAAAGGGATAGTATCATTTTTTTAAAAGTGGGGTTGTATGATCTACAAATAGCCCCAAAGTACTTTAATTGCAGTAGAAGACTCTCTGCACTCCTCCCGTTAGCAACGCCAGCCCATAATAGCCCTGCCCAGAGATTTACAACATACAGTGTTGTGAACAGACCCAAAGAAACGGCCTATTTTCACGGCCTAAAAGAGGTTTTACCTGAAAAAAAAATACACAGTTCCATTGTTCGCTATAATATAATTTTTTCCAGCCCCTCAAAGTGCAGGAAAAACACAGTTTTTATTTGGACCTAACCAACTGCTGATCGGCGGGCGCTAACCCTGGGCGGAGGGATACGTGAGTTGGTTAGGTCCAAATAAAAACTGTGTTTTTCCTGAACTTTGAAGGGCTGGAAAAATGTATATTATACTACTGCAATTAAAGTACTTAGGGGCTATTTGTAGATCATACAACCCCACTTTAAAAAAATGCTACTATCCCTTTAAGCTCCGACTGCGCAACTTGAACTATTACGCCACAAGCTGCAGGAGTGAACACTTCAGCAAATACTTCTGATCCTCGCCTAAACATGTCTGAGCTCATTTATGACTGAACTTCAAATAAACAGGCCCGAAGCTATGAAGAAACACCACCCAAAGCCCGTTTCATTTCATTTCATTTCACTTCACGTGCGTCGATCGCCCAGTGGCTTCAGATGTCGGGACCAGAGGAGTGTGAGGTCGGGACGACGGAGCAGCAGCTGTGTCGTTTGCATCGTTTCCAAACAGCTCTGAGATGTTTAAATCTGTCTGCAGCTCTGATGTGCAACAACAACACGGTAGATTTAGATTTAGATTTAGATTTGGATCAGCTCGGCTCCCGTGTGAACGTTTCATCTGCTCTGAAAAAAGTGTCAATAATCACGAAGCACATGTCATGCACGGTTGTAAAATCTCTGCAAGTGCTGAGTATTTAAAATAAACACACAGAAAACCACCCCTATAATTTACACTGGCACGGCGCAGGTGCTTTTGAATCTATTCATCTCACAATATGAAGAATTTAAAGTGACATTCTGCAGGTTTATTTCCTTATTTCTCAGCCTGTATTCAGCGGACACGCCCGTCCAGGTAATGCGATCAAAGCGTTGTGTCATTCATCATGTTCTTATACGACACTGTCACACAGATTAAACAGTGTTGTTGGACTGGATTGTGTTATAGCAACAGGTGTTTCTAACATTCAGGGACCAAACTAGTGAAAACCTCTAAATACAATATACTGTAGTACAGCACCACGGTCATAAAATAATCAGTTAACTGTACGACGTCTTTTACACATTTATAACTTCAGCAAACACTGAATATTATGGAAGGTGGTAAATCTGAATGTGATCTCAGGCTGAGCTGCAGGAGTGGAGACGAGGTGTGTTTCACCCATGAGCGCCGTCTTGATTTAATCATAATTCTTGAGGAATTGACTAGTTTTTATTTAGTTTTTATTTAGTCTTAGTCTTTATTTTAGTTTTCTGGTATCTCATAATATACCCATCAGTCCTCATCACGTTAGTTGTTTTAGAGGTAATTTAGAGGTAATTCATGCAAAACAGCTGACAGTTTTTCATCAACAGTCTCTGAATTTCCCTCTAAAACAACTCTGTGTGGTAACGTTGTGTTATTATCTCATAGCGTGGTGAATGTGCAGCTCACAACTTGTCCACCAGAGCGTTGTGGAGTTGTTGGATTGTGTATTTGATGAGTTTGATGAGGGGAAACCAAGAAATCCCATAATAAGCCTCCGTAGCGTAGCTCTGAGCAGCTCACGGCTCTGCTCCGCCGTTCTAAAAACAGCTTGCACCGACAATTAAAGGTAACAAACCTACTGCTATGACTATAGGGATTATGGCAATGGGCCAATTTGCAAAAATGTCTAACTATCCCTTTAAGTTTTAGTTAACTATAATAGCCCTGGTGTGTACGTGTAACTAACTAAAGGTTTATTTCTGCTGTTTTGGTGGAAGCAGCAGCAGCTGAGCTCCTGCAAAAACAGCAACTGCCCCAAGTTGTGTAGCCTACAGTTTCCTGAAAAACTAGTCACACAATCTCATGTCGGCAGAGTTTATCATCTTTAATTTACATATATTTAATCATCATGTTGTGTTTTGGCTGCAGAAAAAAACACGATCCAGTGGCCAAGAGGGAAAATGTTCAGCTGGACAGCGACCAGAACAGAACCAGAGGCTAAAACAAAGCTTAAGCTCGGATGATCCCGTCATTGATCCCCGACCGGTTCATATCACATCTACATCATCTACACTCTGTTTTCTTGATCCCGTGACCTCTGATCTGTGTGATTGTAACATCAGCTGTAACCACCAGGCTCAGGGCCAGCGTACCAAACGGCTTCATGTAAAAAAAAACTCATTTACTGAAGATGCACTGACCCACTGACATCGAACCTTCAACTTACGACCCTCTGGATAAGCTGCAGCAAGAAAGTAGATCTTTGTAATTGAAGACTAAAACCGGCCTGACAGCATGCAACCGCCTCTGTCGAGCTGCAGAAACCAACAACAACACGATGTACGGACAACAGCTTCACACATTCTCAATGCTGAGGTCACACCACAATAAAACTGCAGAAATAAAGTGTATGTGCAGTTTTTAGAACAGAGGAAAAGAAAATATATTAAAGAAAAATACAAAATATAAGACAATGTATGAAAATATGGAAACAAAACTCAAGGCAGCGCAAATAAAAAACTGTTTTCTCTGTTTGGAAAACGAGTTTTCTGCTCCAGGACCAGAAACATGTCGACATCCAGGAGAAAACAGGAAACAGCCGTAGTGTCGGTCAGATTGAAGCAGCTGCTCATAAACACGTCGACTCACAGAAACACAAAAACCCTCGGCACAACGCTCTGACATCCAGCTCTAGTTCGACTTGGTCCTGGTCCTCAACGCCAGGGGCTGGGGGCGGGGTTACCTGACCAACAGCACCACCATTTTTAAAGATAAACATAGATTTTATCAATATTTTATTACGTCTGTCTAACTGCTGTGTAATCGATGCAAACACAGTCGAAGCTATAAGAAGCCAAGCTACAGCCGGTGGCTAATGTTCATGTAAGAATCAAGACGTCTCGCCGTCAAAAACATAGTCGCCATCCACTGTGATTACGATGAAGATCAGTACGGTAGCCAGTAATGTAGGCTGTAGCCGAGGACTTCTTTTAAGTATATTTTTGAGCTTTTTATACCTTTATTGGTTAGCACAGTTGCCCTGTTTTTCTTTTTTTTGGCCAAGTTTGGGCCGAGAATTAAAGCTACTGTAATAGGAGCGACTGGCCTTCAACACTCGCAGGTCGGACCGGGTCGGGTTTTCATTTTCTGGCCCGTTGAGAAATCTACCGTTGGGTTGGAAACAGTTCGAGCTGCTTCCATGTCCACGAAAAATGAAGTCAACTTCTGTTCATTGGTTCTGGTGAAACTGAACAAAATAACAACTCTGAGCTGAAATAGATTAGCGACAACACCCGACTGAATTATTGAGAGAAACGAGTTAAAAACGACATCTTGTCAGAAGCAGCATAATAATTAGCTGTTAAATATCTTTCTAGGATCAGATAAGATCCAGATTTATTATAATCTGAAAAAAAACAAATTAATTCCCCTGAACTTTTCCCACAACTACTATTATATATCATCTGTCTGTGTGCTTTCTGCTTTCTTCAAAGAGTCACGACAATCAGATAAAAAACCAAACATAAGAAGCGGGAGTCCTGTTCCCATGCTGCCAAGTTAATCATCTCTGACTCCGAGTGTCACCGGGGGGCAAAGTGCACACACACACACACACACACACACACACACACACACACACACACGCACACACACACACACACACACACACACACACGGCTCCTTTCTAACCGGCGAGTGAGAAATTACAGAGCTTGCTCCCTGTCGTGGGCCAGACAAGCATCATGAGTCCACATGGGCAGGGCCACGAATGACGAGCAGAAACAAAAACCTTTATTTACATTGGCCCCGGGAGATTATTATTATTATACGGTGCAAACGCTGCTCTGTCATTTAGCAGCTGCACTGATACACTGGCGCTGGGTTTTGCAGAGCAGCGATCTGAGTGAGTGAGTAACAAAGAGCTCCCTTCACATGCACGGGGAGAACAGGCCGTCTAGTTAGTATGTCGTTCATTTAGAGGCTCGTATGGGCGTTTACTTTGAGATAAAACACACAGAGAAGGAGGGAAGAGCAGAGAGAGGATATAGACCTAGACCTAGACCGACCAGCGCTGCCCCATGCTGGAATTTTTAATTTTTTTGAATTATAGTTATTTTCCCGCTACTTACTTTAAAAAGAGCCATGTGGATGTTCAGTAATTTCATGCACTTAAAGAGGAACTATTTAGGATTTTTAGCTTAACTATGCTACATTTTCACCTTAATTAAACAGCATCAGATTATTGTGATGGTTTAATAAATTAACTTGCCTTCTACCTAGCGCCTCTTGGCTGAAAACCAACCTGGTAAGATCAGAGCAGGCTTCATTGTAAACAAATGCACATGGAGGAGAGGAGGGTTAGAGACACAGAGGAGAAGGGACTGGATGGATCGACCATGAGCTTTATTTTCCAGAGTAAACTCACCTCCCAACGTGCAGCTTCTCATTTAATGTTTCTTTATTGTAAACACTTTCATCAGTATGTTCCAAGTTCATGGTGAATATCATCGTCTTTATAAGGGGTTCCCAAATCCTCCTCAGTAAAAAATGGCCAAAAATGAATCAGGGTGGAGCGTCGCAGGCAGAAACTAAACGTTCATGTTGCAGTCAAGGGGGCAGTTGTCGGTCTGAGAAGTGAAGCTCACTTCCGCGTTCAAAAAGCTGCAATCCCCTCGGCTGTCGCTGGGGGCTGGCTCCAGAAGGGAGCAACTCCAACTGAGCCCCATGTTAAAATAGCCGATTTTACAGCTTAAAAAAACATATTTACAGCCTGGTACATTTCATTTTTTTGGTCTCAATCGATAGTTTCTACCCCCGCACACACTCTGAGGGGGGTGAATTTTTTTTAAACTCTACCGTTTTACTATTATTAGGTTTAAAATTCTGGCCAATTAGGGCTCGGAACCGTTGAGTGACAGGTCCGGAGACCGCTGCTTCGAGGCCAGTGGGCGGGTGCTCGGCCGACCAACGGCCACACCGCTCCAAATATGGCAAGTAGAATCCAACATGGCGCGGTTCAAACCCCCGTAGTAGCGGCACAAAACAGACTCCCCCAAACCAATGGGTGACGTCACGGTGCTACGTCCATTCTTTTTACAGTCTATGGTTGCAGTGCATTAAATTAAATATGCCTATCGCATAATTGTGCAAAATAAACACTCATACAAAGTAATTTTGAAAATGAATAACACTATTGTTTATTGTGTTTCACTGTTAAAGGGGAACTATGCAAATCTGGTCGCTTTTCCACTGTGTCTCTAACCCTCCTCTCGGCCATGTGCATCTGTTTACAACGAAGCCGGTTAGAAATCAATCCATGGAGCGGTGGATAAGGTTATTTATCATCTACCATGTTACCATGTGTATATCTGTGTAGTCTTATCTGTCATAAACAAGAGATTACAGGTTACGGGGCGCGTTACGTTTGTGTGGCGGTGTCGCCATGGAGACGAGAGCTGGGACACCGGGTCGGAGGCTCTGATCTTACCAGGTTGAGACGCTCCATTCTCCCTGGAACTAGTTACAATATTGATCAAACCAGAACTAGGAGCTCCTGAAACTGCTTCTTAAAGGTAAAAAATGTTGCGTAGTTCCTCTTTAAGCTCTTTAAGAGGATTGTTGTCTCTTTAGAAGCTCACATGGGCGTTTAATTTGAGTCAAAGACAGAACAGGAGGGAAGAGGACGATGATATTTAAGGTTAACTGGAAAAATAGTGATGAGATTGTTCATAATAAAGAAGGAACCGTTAAAGGAGAAGCTGCACGGTGGTAGGTGAGTTTACACAGATGAAGCTGTTCCTTCCTTCCTTCCCTTCATCCTTCCTTCCTTCCTTCCTTCCTTCTTTCCCTTTGTCCTTCCTTCCTTCTTTCTTTCTACAAGCTACAGGAGTGAAAGTGAAATCAAAAATAAACACCACAGAGTATTGTGTCCTGTCTGCCACTCCTCCTCCTCCTCCTCCTCTTCCTCCTCCCCCCCCCCCCCATCATCTCTGCTCCCCCCCCCCCCCCCCCCCCCCCCGCTGCCCCGAGCCCGTCTCACCAGCCAGCTGTCCAAACAAATGTTACGTAGCCGGCGCTTATGTAATGAAGCGTGGCAAAGTGCTTAGCGCATCCTCTTAGCGACTTCGCCCTGTCGCATCATCACATGCCATCATCATCATCACCATCATCACCGGTCCAAACATCTCCGGGACGCAGCCGAACAAACCGAACCAACCGAACCTCCCGTCTGCTCCTCACGGCTGCAGGGTTTCACAGATTCAGTTTGAGGAAAAAAAGGAGAAAAGGAGAAAAGGAGAAAAGGAAAAGTCCGCGGCTCGCTGCAAAAATCGATGTTATGGACGAGGAGCGCTCACGCTGAACGAACACTGTAAATGCAAACAATGACCTGACTAAAGCTGAAATAGTGCATTTAACTCAATTCATACTAGTTCTTTAAGTTTACTTTATTACACAGAGTTTTCTGTACTTTTTACCTGCATACTTGTTTATTAAGTTTCATGTACTTGGTTTTTCTGAGTTCGTAGCACAGTTTGTGGTATGAGACTCAAGTAAACAGAGCTGTGTGCTCCAGTGCGCATGCCCACGCAAGCCGGTAGAGGCCATGCACAGTACAGCTGGTGCTTTCACGGAAGGATGGATCTAACGTTTATTTCGGTAAGTGTAAAGCTTTTGTTTATAATCTTGTCAATATAATTTAATTTTTGGAATGAGAATTGTTCGAATAAACCAGCCAACAGCCCCGACTTTCTCTTCCAAGACCGGTGGCATGTTAGCATCATGGTTAGCATGTGTGTGTCTGCGCGCGTGTTCACAGAGCAGACGTTAGAAAGTTCAAGAACGAGTCTGAAAAAAAGTGTTGTGACTCGGTCTAAACGGCGTGGTGCCAGCCCCCGTGTAGTGTAACATGTCCCCCCTGTTCCTGCACTAGCCCTGTTGTCTGTTAGCTGCTAAATTAGCTGCTAATGTAGCAGCTAATTTAGCTGTTTTTTAACGGCCATGGAGGGGGCTCCTCCGCAGATCATGGCCGTTGCCCCGGCAACGGGAGCCTCGACGTACTTTTCTAAAATATCATGATATCATGAGCGCCACACTGTGTTGCAGCCTCACTGCTGGCTCTGGGTGCAAATCCAATGCTAATCAGATATAGTAACATAACCAGCTAAATAGGAGAGACAGTTTAGTTTCAGCTGTTATTCGACTATCAAAGGATGATCATGATGATATGAATAATAATTGCAGTATTTTGATCAATGCTGATACCTGGCACTGAGTGACTTTACCCTGTTTGTTTTATTTCATGCAGTTGGTACAAGACCCTGGTAAACAAAACCAAATCAACAGAAGAAGAGAGACAAGGTGGGTACTGTACTGCTTTCATTTAGAAATTAAAAAATGCTGTCTGTTTTATGGCACTAATTTGAAAACATTATTGAAACAATATTAATCAGTTCATCAATTAATCTTTCTTGGATATGACACAACACATACTTATTTAATAATTTTCTTTACATTTGTTTTTTTCTCCATAGCCTAGGTGGTGTCTCTGGCAGTGAAGTTGGTGGCAGTTTGAAAAGAGGTACGCTCGGTCACCAACACTGTTAACTATGTTATCATGTGACAGTGAAATAGACCATTGGTGTTAAATGACTACCATGGTGGAGTAAACAATCCTTTGGATGTGTTTTTTTGTTTCTTAAGGTGTTTGCCGAGTTCTACAGAGTTGCCAGTGAAAACCTCAAAAAAGACCTCTAGGAAGCTCTGGACCACCATACTTCTCGTCCCACTGACCTCTTCAAATCCAGAAAAGGAGTTGTCGGCCAATCACCTGATCGCCTCCTCCCAATACACAAGTAAGTGTTGTAAGTGCTCCTGCTACCTCTACTACTACAGTGCAAGTAATTCTTAAAATTCAATGTTGTTACTCGAGCACATGCATACCTGCACCTGGACTTCTAACAGCCACAGTTCAAACACATGTCTTAAAGTTCTCAGGCACCGTGGCTGATTTCAAAATGTACAGGAATTTTTTTTAGTTCAAATTTTTTATGCTTTTTGTTAGGACTTTGTGCTGAAATGCGGCCATATCTTCATGCTCATAGTCTTTAAAGAGAGCTCTGTCAGACAATATTCCAGAGTGCTAGTTTCTTCTATGTGGTTTTAAAGTATGATTCCTGTGGACACTTTGATTACAAGAATGAACACACTGTAACCGTGGGTAATAACATCCTACCTAAATTTATTTGTGTTCTTTTATTTTGATTGCAGGATTCGGACACTGCAGATGACTTCACCCAGGTGCCTGTTGGGGTTCTTAGAATCATGACTGAGGACACGCCTCCAGTGATTAACAGCATTGCAATCATCCTTGAAGGAAACACTGTCATGGATGAGGTTCCCATAACCTCTCAAGCACTTTGTGTTCTGTTGGCGGCTTAATGTATGCACTCCATCTGGATTAAAGGTATGAAGAAAACATTTGACTTCATCCGTTGAACCTCGGACAACAAAAGCTCAGTCCAAAACTGCAAACATTAAAACATGCTCTTGTGGGCTAGATGTTGTGGCTAGAGATAGCTATACTGGTTGTCTACAGTGTGGTGTGTGAATGAGTGCGAGTATGATGGGGCTGAACAATTAAACAAAACATTATTTAATGTTTTATGCATTTATTTTTTACTGAATTGAATATTATATTTTACTTGCATCTTTTTTTTTTAAATTTTGATAATGAAACTGTGACAGAATACCAGTACTCTAGCTCTACATATTGTATTCTCCAGAAATAAGAAAATATGTGTGATACACAACACAGTGAGAACAATCACTCTCACGAAAAATTATGAATTTATACTTATATGTAAAAGAAAATGTATTGTCAATATAGCAGTGAAATGGCACTATTTTATTTGTTTTTATTTATTTATACAGTACAATGTCAAACTCCCACCCCCAATTGTTCAGCCAAACTCGACCTTTGATGGTCTCTTTCTAGACAAGTTTCAGAAGAATAGCATGTTGATTGTTGTTATTGTTGTTTACTGAAATAGAAAATAAACTATGGTTTTCATAATGACATTTTGTGTCTTCTTATTTAAGTTAACTAAGTTATGTTAAGTGAATTTATTTAAAATTAAGTACTGCTCACTTACTTTTGTAAAGTATATTAAGTACAGGCAACTTATTTTAACTGAGTTCTGTCAACTTAATTGAAGTGGATTACACTTAGATATCTTAAGTGTAATATATTACAAATTTCAAGTAATGCCCACTTGTGTGGATTTAACTATACTGAGATAAATTAAGTGCTCACAACTTAAAAGAAAGTAACGCTTACTTAGATAGAATAATTTCACACTACTTCACACAATTAAGTTCGTTTACTTACTTTTCCCAAGGTAATCGGTTTCCTAAATTTCTTTAAGTAAACTCAACTTGTTAGAATTTACAGTGAATGGATAATAAACACACGTAGTCTGCCTGCGAACAAAAAGCTGCACAATCAGCTGCTGCCACTGTGTGTGTGTGTGTATATATGTGTGTTACAGTGTGTGTGTGTGTGTGTGTGTGTGTGTGTGTGTGAGAGACAGAGAGACAAAGACAGAGAATGGGTGCAGAGACAGAAATACAGAGCCGAGAGGGAAAATAGTCACATAAGCCTGTGAGTGCGTGTGTGAAGTCAAAGCCTCTGTGGATAAGTTTAGAGCTGCACACTCACACACTGGGACGAACACACACACACACACACACACACACACACACACACACACAAACACACAAACACACAGCAACACACACAGACACGGCAGCATGCCTGAGAATAAACACATAAAACACACACGGCAGCAGCAGCAGCAGCAGCTCTTCATTTTCAGATAATTTAATTCCCTTTGCGGTGCAACAACCGGAGAGGAAGCAACAGCTGTGTGTGTGTGTGTGTGTTTATGTGCGTGTTTGTGTGTGCATGTGCATGTGTGTGTGTGTGTGTGTGTGTGTGAAGGAACGTCCTGCAGCCTGACACACGCTTTTATGAAGAAGGAGTTGTTGCGTTTTCCTCTGAGCTCGTGCAGCAGCAGCGTCACATCACTCAGATACAACAGCAGCTACAATAACCTGACGACTGCTGACTCAGCAAAAACACACAAACAAAAAAAAAGACGTGAAGTTTGTGTCTCTCAGACGCACACACACACAGAAGCACACACACACACACACACACACACAGACACACACACAGACACACACACACAGATGATAAAGAAGCCGCTGTCTTCTTACCGTGGTCTCGCTCTCCTCTGGGTACATGCTGTCCTGTGGCCGAGCCGCCGCCGCTGCAGACCAGCACCAGTGTGTGTGTGTGTGTGTGTGTGTGTGTGTGTGTGTGTGTGAGTGTGTGTGTGTGTGTGTGTGTGAGTGTGTGAGAGCTGAGGATGAGTATGATGATGATGATGCAGCAGCAGCCGACGACTCGGTCTATTCACAAACTCTCTCCCTGACTGACATCGTGTCACCGTGGCGACGCTCCTTCACTCACACACACACTCTTACATAAACACACACACACACAGAGAGAGAGAGAGGGAGAGCACAGTGATGCTCGCTCGCCCTTCGCTGAGCTGCCACAACACAACACAACACACACACAGCACAACACACACAGCTTGACCTGCGCTCCCATAATGCCGCTCTGCACAACACAACACAACACAACACAACACGCACACATACGACACAGGACACCCCAGCTGACATAATAACCAGCATGCACCACACACACACACACACACACACACACACACACACACACACACACACACACACACACACAGACACACACACACACACACACATATCCAATTGCAGCTCCCAGAGGGATTAAAAGGAAAAGCTGCGTAAAGTGAGGACCAGTGTGGCCCCTGCCCCCTCAACACACACACACACACACATGGACACACAGACACACACACACACACACACACACACACACACACACACACACACACACACACTTCTCCTCTTTGTTTCTAATCAAAGCAGCCGAACACGACGACACAGTAACGATTTAGACCGGATTAACCCCCGATGGTCAGAACGGCTGTTTAACCTCCTGTTGTCCTCCTGGGTCAGGGAAGGAAGGAAGGAAGGATGAAGGGAAGGAAGGAAGGAAGGATGAAGGGAAAGAAAGAAGGAAGGAAGAAGGGAAGGAAGGAAGGAAGGGAGGAAAGAAAGAAGGAAGGAAGGAAAGAAAGAAGGAAGGAAGGAAGGAAGGAAGGACGAAGGGAAGGAAGGAAGGAAAGAAAGGAGGAAGGAAGGATGGAAGGAAGGAAGGAAGGAAGGAAGGACGAAGGGAAGGAAGGAAGGAAAGAAAGAAGGAAGGAAGGATGAAGGGAAGGAAGGAAGAAGGGAAAGAAGGAAGGAAGGAAGGAAGGAAGGAAGGAAGGAAGGAAAGAAAGAAGGAAGGACAAAGGGAAAGAAGGAAGGAAGGAAGGACGAAGGGAAGGAAGGAAGGAAGGAAGGAAGGAAGGAAGGACGAAGGGAAGGAAGGAAGGAAAGAAAGAAGGAAGGAAGGATGGAAGGAAGGAAGGAAGGAAGGAAGGACGAAGGGAAGGAAGGAAGGAAAGAAAGAAGGAAGGAAGGATGAAGGGAAGGAAGGAAGAAGGGAAAGAAGGAAGGAAGGAAGGAAGGAAGGAAGGAAAGAAGGAAGGACAAAGGGAAAGAAGGAAGGAAGGAAGGAAGGACGAAGGGAAGGAAGGAAGGAAGGAAGGAAGGAAGGACGAAGGGAAAGAAGGAAGGAAGGAAGGAAGGAAGGACGAGGGGAAGGAAGGAAGGAAAGAAAGAAAGAAGGAAGGAAGGATGAAGGGAAGGAAGGAAGAAGGGAAAGAAGGAAGGAAGGAAAGAAAGAAAGAAGGAAGGACAAAGGGAAAGAAGGAAGGAAGGAAGGAAGGAAGGACGAAGGAAGGAAGGAAGGAAGGAAGGAAGGAAGGAAGGAAGGAAGGAAGGAAGGAAGGAAGGAAGGAAGGAAGGAAGGAAGGACGAAGGGAAGGAAGGAAGGAAAGAAAGAAGGAAGGAAGGATGAAGGGAAGGAAGGAAGGAAGGAAGAAGGGAAAGAAGGAAGGAAAGAAAGAAGGAAAGAAGGACGAAGGGAAGGAAGGAAGGACGGATAAAGGGAAAGATAGGAGGAGAGAGGGAGGGGAAAAGGAAGGAAAGAAAGATGGAGGGAGGGAACAGATTCATTCAAGGGAGGAAGAAAAAGGAAGGAAGAAGGGAAAGAAGGAATTGGGGAAAAGGATGGAAAGAAAGACGGAGGGAGGGAACAGATCGGGTCAATTGGATCAAAAGAGGAAGGAAGCCGAAATGAGGACAAAGGGAAGGAAGGAGAGAAGGAAAGGTGGAAAGAAGCAGCAGCGAGACTCCTCTGGGTCTCTCTCTCTCTGTCAGCGACGGGATTAAACGACGCAATAATCTGACACCGACACGGGATCAATATCAGATTAATCCTGATCTGATGATGTGCATCAGACCGCCATGATTTGACCGATCCACCTTAAATACAGTTCTGTTTCACTGATCTGAGGCAGAAAAAGGTCAACTGAAAGACAATAAAAGTGGAAAATTTACATAACAGAGCAAAAGTTAATGTGGTGTTAATATAATATTACTCTGTTAATGCAGGTTTAAGTTGGTTTTCTTGTTGTCACTTTGATTTGTTTTGCCTCTTTATTTTATAGTGTCTTATATATGTGTTTTCAATTTCAAAGTTGAGATTTTGGTATCAATGGAAAGATTAGAAAATAAGCTTTAAAATGATTCCCTAGTCAAAGTCATAGCTACATTTGATGGTTTTCGAGATGTGGCCATTTGAATTACGATCTTTCACTCTCTTATTCTGTTCTAAAACCTGAGAAAATAGCAGTTAAAGTTTTTGCCAGTGACTCTGGCATCTGTTCCTGTACCACGTGATTACACGCTCCCTATACGGTCCCTCGTTGTCATAGAGACGCCATTCAATGACCCTCGGAAAGCGGAGAATCTCACAACTCAGATGCTTTTTACAGCTCGTCTCTATCATAAACGGTTCAGAAGTTGTCATGTTTTGTTGACGTTTTGTAAAACATGTGCAAGCGTGTACGTTCGGTTTAGCATCGTTGCTACTTGGTTTAGCATCGATGCTACGCTCTGTTAGCGTCGATGCTACTCGGTTTAGCATCTGTTTCTGTATCCGTCCCTTCTCGTCATAGATGCAACATTCAATGACCGTCGGAAAGCGGAGAATCCCACGATTCAGATGCAGTTTACAGCTCGTCTCTATCATGAACGGTTCAGGAGATATTTCATGTTTTGCACCGAAGCAACACTCATTTTCAGAGGGTTTAAGTTGCAGGTCGACTTTAATCATCATTTACCTACCTGCCTTTTCTCAATTATCTGGACTGTGAAACTTTGGGAGATTGTTTTTGAATGTCATTGCTTTTAAATTAGGGTAAAAAAAAATGTTTGATTTTGATTTTGGTTTTCCACGTTATCAGCTGATTATCTAAAAATAGAACGTTGCGACATCCGACTCATTTTGATAGAACGGGTCACAGATGTTCTTTGATTTAGGATGATGATTCATACCTGTTGTAAAGATTGAATTTAAGTTTTTGTTGACTTGTCTTGTCTTATACATGTTGTGACTGTAAATGTATGTTTTAAATGTTCGGTTTTTTAAATGTGGACCCCAGTAGCAGCGCTCTAGTCTAGTCTAATCCTCACAATAAACCATAATAGCATATGACTCTGTTAAGGGAGCAGCTGTAGGTGGCCCCACCTCTATAAAGTCTGTGGTTGTATTGGCAAATCAAACAGGACAGATTTAGGCAATAACGGTTTTACCGTCTGTGCAGCGGGGATGAAGTAAGTAAGTACGTCCATGATTGCACAGATGAATCACTGGATTAGCCAAAAACACTTCCTGTCTGAGTTGTAAAAAAAAATGTGCCACATCATGACACATCCACAGACTAATGTCCTGCAGTGGAAGAAGAATATCTGTTGTGCAGCTAAAGGACGAAATAAAAATGAAATGTGTTTAATGTCGAGACGCTTGTGTTTTAGGAAGCTCGTCTCGTGTTTTTTACAGTGTTTGGTTGTTAAAATGTCGGAGCTACAGCAATAAATACAATACAATAAAAAAAAAAATCAAATTACCTTTATTTTCAATTACTTTATTTTATTTTTTTTATGTATATTTTTTGTTCATATGTTGTGCAAAGTTTTTATGTTATGTCTGTCCATTTCTGTATTGTGTTTTATTTCTTTTAACATGTCCGAAATAAACTAACTAAACTAACTAACTAACTAACAAACTAACTAACTAACTAACTAACTAACTAACTGCAACCAACCAATGAAGATGATGGAGATTCAGAGGAGAGGAAGAGGAGGAGGAGGAGGAGGAGTGGAGGAATTTAAAATGAAGAAAGGAGAAGGAAGGAAAAGAGAGAGAGAGAAACACAGTGAGGGTGTGAAACCCGGCTCGAGCCCTGCTCTGTTACACAACAGCCACACACTGCAAAGCTGTGGGTCGGCTGCCAGACTGCCTCAAGCCCTGTGTGTGTGTGTGTGTGTGTGTGTGTGTGTGTGTGTGTGTGTGTGTGTGTGTGTGTGTGTGTCTGTTCGTCTGTGTGTGTGTGTCTGTGTGTGTCCCAGGTTGACAAGAGAACAGAACAGCACTATGAACCCCTGAGGGTTTGCTTGGTAACATGGGCGATGAGCAGAGAAAACAGACACGACCACAGACAGAAACTGTTAAATCCATCACCAGAGATGAATGAACGCATCAAAAAAAAAAAATGACCTTCAAATATCTTAATAATTTAAAGGGTTAGTTCAACATTTTTGGCAAATTGGCCCATTGCCATATTAGCAGTAGGTTTGTTACCTTTAATTGTCGGTGCAAGCTGTTTTTAGAACGGTGGAGCAGAGCCGTGAGCTGCTCAGAGCTACGCTACGGAGGCTCATTATGGGATTTCTTGGTTTCTTTCCCTCATCAAACTCATCAAATACACAATCCAACAACTCCACAACGCTCTGGTGGACAAGTTGTGAGCTGCACATTCACCACGCTATGAGATAATAACACAACGTTACCACACAGAGTTGTTTTAGAGGGAAATACAGAGACTGTTGATGAAAAACTGTCCCTGAAGGCAACGTGCATCAGTGGTTTTACATGAATTTACCTTTACTTTAAATGTAGGAAAGCCAATAATGTAATAAAATTTATGTAATAAGATGCATAATACATTATTGGCTGGTTATTACGTTATTGGCCCAGTTAAAAAAACTTTTGACATTGTAATAACCAGTTATTACATTACATTTTCAAATGGTATTAAGGTTATTGACTCAAGCATTTTATTACATTATTGGCAAATTATTATGTTATTGACTTTATTACATTTAAAATAGTTTTGGTGTTGCTGCACGCCCAACAGTTCTGGTTTCCGCCTCTTCATATTCTACAGTATATTGTCTTTTTTTGACATTTCTGACAACAATGACTCAAAGAACCAAGCAAACTCTCTCTAGTTTAATAACAAGGAGACTAATTGTTAATAATAAAAACACGACGGCAGCGTGGCCTTTGTGGCTGCTGAACACCGACCCAGATGTGAGAGGACGTGGGTTTGTGACAGAAGGCCGAAAAAACCCAAAATAAAACAAAACAATGTGGCAGGAAACATGACGGAGGGAGATAAGAAGAAAAAAAGAAAGGAATATAAACAAAAGAAAAAAGAAAAAGCATGTGGAGGACGACAGAAGCAGCAGCGGCAGCAGCGGCGGTGGTGGTGAAGAGTGTATTCATAGCTCGGCGTCACTTCCACTCCCCTTCTGTCAACAGTCGACGTCACAGCGCCGCTCAGCAAAGCAAAGCAGAGCAGAGCGCCGTTTAATTGTCTCAGTGTTGTCGTTCATTATCCAGCAGCAGCAAAACAAAACAAAAACACACAGGAAAGTTTCTCCACAGCAGATTGTTGCCGTGTGAAAACAACTTGTTGTGTGATTTAACGTCGCTCTCCTCTGAACTGCTGCTGCTGCTGCTGCTGCTGCTGCTGCATATTATAACATGTGATATGATAAAAGCAGAAAAGCAGAATTAGCAGCAGTGCAGATGGCTGAGCTGCTATTAACCCACTGTGTGTGTCTGTCTGTGTGTGTGTGTGTGTGTGTGTGTGTGTGTGTGTGTGTGTGTGTGTGTGTGTGTGTGTGTGTGTGTCCACTCATGTGTGTGTCTTTTAATAACAGGAATTAATGAACAGAGATGACTGAGTGTGTGTGGATAGCGAGCAGCTGAGCAACAGGATGAATATATTACTTATTATTATTATTATCTGATATAATATGCAACATAAGCACGAGCACAAACACACAAAAAACAAAAACACACACACACACACACACACACACACACACACACACCCCCTGTCTGCCATAACTCCACTTCCTGTCTGAGTGAGTAATCAAAGAAATGAGGAAGTGTTTCCTCCAATCAATCAATCATCCTGCGGAGCGTCGTTAAGAGGTTTTAGTTGATTAGAGCCGTCAGAGAGAGAGATGGAGGTTCAGCCGGGGGGCGGGGCGGGGTGGGGGTGGGGGGGGGGGGGTGGGGGGGGGTTTAGTTTCCAAGTTGAAGCTAAAAACAGAGTGTAAAGGAAAAAAAAAACTTTCTTGGTAATTACAGCTCTTTAAAAAAAACTTTATTTTTCTAAATTACAGACTAACACACACACACACACACACACCTCCTTCACACAGCACCGTCACAGAGCCCGTCCACATGGAAACATGTCTCTTGACTGAAAACCAACCTGGTAAGATCAGAGCCTCCGACCCGGTGTCCCAGCTCTCGTCTCCATGGCAACACCGCCACACAACGTAACGCGCTAACCCGTAACCTGTAATCTCTTGTTTATGACAGATAAGACTACACAGATATACACATGGTAACATCGTATATATGATAAATAACGTTATTAACCACTCCATGATAGGGATGGGAATCGAAAACCGGTTCCTCTTCGGAACCGGTTCCAACTTGGATCAATTCCTGGAATCGTGTGCGTGTCTGCTTTAACGATCCCCTTATCGATTCCGTTTGGTTCAGAAACTTGCGCATTAATTGATTAATAACGTTACGTGACGTTACGTTAAAACCAATCATCATTATAAATGGGGGTGCTTAGTGTTTATATCCACATGTCACCGTTTGTTCTCACAAAATAAAGTTAGTGTGGTGTCTGTGTGGAGCGGAGCTGCTGACAGATGCAGCTGACAGTGACGTTTCCTCATCACTAACCTGTGAGCCAGAGCCACCCTCCGGTCCTCCCTCCCTCACGTCGTGAGGACAGGACAACGTCTCCTGAACAGGCTACATATTCGTTCTGTTTTTCTCTCTTTATTCTAACCACTTCCTTTCAGGTTTTGCTCGTAGCCACGTGAAACGGTAGCTGCGCCCTGTGTCTTTTCTCTCGCGCGCTCTCTCTTTCGCTCGCTCACTCCGCATAAAAACGAACGTTATGAAAACAATAACTAGTGAGAAGAATACAGATGCGTGAAAACCATGAAATGGAAACATTGTTAAATTCCTCCTGTGAGCACAGCTGGCCCACAGCCACAGTGGTCTAGTGTTAACCTGTCCAGGTAGGTCGGTCCTGTCTACTTTTTTAATGTTAGAGCCATTAATGCAGTGTTTTCAACCTTGGGGTTGGGACCCCATGTGGGGTCGCCTGGAATTCAAATGGGATCGCCTTAAATGTCTAGTAATTGATTAAAAATAAATAAATAAATAAATAAACTAATTATTTTTCACAATCTTAAACAACTATATTCTTTATACATTCACTTTCTTGAATATAAATCAAGATCAAATAAAATGCAGCATATACAAATATCTGAGCTTGCTCATCTTGATTGAGGGTCACCAGAAATTTGTGATGTCAAAAGGGGTCGTAAGCCAAAAAAGGTTGGGAACCACTGCATTAATGCAAACAAACCCATTTCTCTTTTATTCCCTCACCCAATGAGAATTGATAAGAGAATCGATAAGGAATCGAATCGATAAGCAATATCGATAATGGAATCGGAATCGCTAAATTCTTATCAATACCCATCCCTACTCCATGATTGATTGATTGATTTCTCACCGGCTTCGTTGTAAACAGATGCACATGGAGGAGAGGAGGGTTAGTGAAACAGAGGAAAAGCGACCAGACTTTCACAGTTCCCCTTTAACAGTGAAACACAATAAACAATAGTGTTATTCATTTTCGAAATTACTTCGTATGAGTGTTTATTTTGTACAATTATGCGATAGGCATATTTAAGTTAATGTACTGCAGTATGAAGGTTTAGTTTCTGCCCTCCATGTGCATTTGTTTACAACGAAGCCGGTGAGAAATCAATCCATGGAGCGGTGGAGAGCGTTATGTATCATCTACCATGATACCATATATATATATATGTGTAGTCTTATTTTAATTAATTTTAGTGTCTTGGATTCTGTAGATTCAAGTGTATTAAGACTTTATTTTCTCCAGCTGTTTTTTAAATATGATCTTTGTGCAGCTCAGACTGAACTGTAGAGGTCCAAATATTCTTATACTTCCCCTGTGTAAATGTATCCAAAGATTAACGCACATGACAGGAGAGGGAGGAGTCGCTGTTCATTTCCTAAAACTATAATTACACTGAGTTCTTACACACACACAGCAGGTAACGGTGTATGGGACGTACGCTGAGTGTTTCTCACGAGTGCTGCTGGATTATTATGATCCTGGAGCGAGGAGAGATGATGATGAGGAGGAGGAGGAAGAGGACGAGGCGGTGCAGCGAGGCAGCAAATTAAAACACACTGAGCCCCTGACAACCATTATACTCAGTGGCTGGAGGGAAACATCTGCTCCAGTGGCTCCAGTGTCCCATCTCAGCTGCTAACTTACTGTAAAATAAAATAAAATAAAACAGTTTTCAAACGTGCACCGTTTCTGTTCTTATTCTTATTCTTTCTTTATAACTTTGTCTCATGTGTTTCAGCCTCCTAACTAGTCCAGGCAAAATAGCGTTTTACGACAGACTAATTGTCACAGAAGGTTTTTCACCATCCATCATTTCTATGAGGTGTCTAGAACAACATACTAAAAGTCCTAAGAAATCCTAGTTGGGGAAATATGTTTAATTCTCATCATTATTTACTGTATAAAGTCTATGGTGCAGACAACAATACACCCCAATGGGGCTATTTTTTCCCTTTACTCCTATCACAATGAAACTTTACACAATGAAAGTATCCAATATATGTAACATTTTTTGTATTACAAGTTTCTTTGAAAATTAATTTGAATATGCAAATGAGCCTTACACTAATCAAATATGCCCAAAATACACCAGATTAGGCTTATTTTTTTTCTTTACTCCTACCACAATGAAACTTTACACAATGAAAATAGACATTAAAAGTAACATTTTTTGTATTACAAGTTTCTTGGAAAATACACTAATGGAATATGTATGGTGAAAAACCTTCTGTGACAATTAGTTCTATTTTTGGGTCCAAAATGAGCTAAATTGCCTGGAATAAACCCTGAACAACCAGACCTAACCTCGGCTAGACCCTGACCCGGCCTGAACCGAACTGAAATGAACTTTCAGCAAAAACTCAAACTCAACACTTCCTGAATCCTGAAGCATTTTCACACAAAATATCTCAACGTTTCCTGGAGCCACTTCACAGCAAAATGCTGTTATTCTTCTTTGAAGAAGAAGAAGAAGAAGAAGAGGAGGAGGAGGAGGAGGAGGAGGAGGAGGAGGAGGAGGAGGAAGGTTGGTGCAGACGTTTGTCCTTTTGATCACAGAGTAAATCGCCTCCCTGAGCTTTTTGTTCTCAGGTGTTTGATTCGACAGAGAAGAAAAAGCTGTGAACGAGCTGACTGGCTAAATTGTGATTTTTTTGCAAACTCATCATCACCTCGGTCACAACAGGAACAAGTTCACGGAGTTTCCTCAGAAAGACGCTGAATATTGTAGAGCAGAACAGACTGAGCAGCCAATCAGCTGCCAGAATGAACTGGAGATTAAATAAACAAAGACCCGTCAGCAAATGACAATGAGATGGAGACGTTGGTAATAATCTTTACATCATCCAGAGTCAGACTGTGTGAGATATGAAGCAGCGAGGCGATGGCACATTGACACAGTAGTGAGTGTAAACCAGACTCGATGTTGTAAGGACTGAAGCCTGGAGCGAGATGGGACGGCCGGGCTGGCGTGTTGAAGTGGACCAGTCAGACAAGTAGTGACAAAGTAGTGACAAAGTAGGCCAACGGTGCACGGCCCAGCGCAGCAGCAGATAAGAGGCTGTGTGAGAGGAAGAAAAGCCCCGACTTGCTTGGACAGACGTTGTTTGATGTCACCCGCTGATTTGCATATATAAATATCTAGACCCCGAATATAAGACGACCCGTCTTTTTCAGTCACTTTTTTTGACGGAAAAAATATCGTCTTATATTCGGGTCAATACGGTATTAGGGCTGAACGATTTTAGGAAAAGATCTAATTGCGATTTTTCTGGCAGATTTTTCAATTTCGATTTGTTTCACGATTTTCTTCAAATCATGTTTCAGTGCAATATACATAATGTACAGTAACATTAACAGATATTACATCATTCCATTCAAAATAAATGTCATTACTCTAATGCAAGAATGAAAACTAAAGTTAAGCATTGATTAGAAAATTATTTATTAAGAAACATGCACAAGTTAAAGACACTACTCTTTCATTTGTGGCTCAGCAGCGCACAAATATTTCCTTTTATAGCATTAAACAAAAAAATTCAAACAAAGCAAAAATAGTGAACACAGAAACTCTTAAAGGCTGGTACAAGTCAGGGTGAGGTGCATAACAGCCATTTCTGAAATTAACGAGCAGGTGGTGCAGGTTTCACTGATTGGTTAGCCTGACCTGTCCACGAGCAGCATGCCGCTTCTGATCGGTGAGCTTGGCAGGATGGCACGGAGACGGCATGCATGTGTGAAATAGTCGAAAACAGATCCTAGGTCAGTCAGGAGCACTGAAAAAAATCGCAGCTTTGACGATCACGTGATCGCGCTGTTTGAAATCGCGATTTCGATCAGAAAACGATAAATCGTTCAGCCCTATACGGTATCTTCGGTTTTAATGTGGTCTATCAAAGTCAAATAAAAAGTGAGAGAGAGTTTTAAAACCGCTCAACTACGACTAAACAACTTCAACTGATCCGAGCAGCAGCAGGTTTTGATCTTTTTAACTAGTAATACTCTTTACTTTACACCTGATGCAGAGCGGTTTGTTTGAGGAGTTCTGATAGTGAAATGTGAAACAGCCAGTGAGTGAGTGAGTGAGTGAGTGAGTGTGTGAGTGAATGAGGGAGAACCAGATCAACCTCACTGTGATATAATAATTACACTTCTGGATCAAGTGACTCAGAGTCTGAGAGAAATCACACATGGCTTCACTCTGAGACGAAGCTGGACTGGTTGTGTAGGTAACAAAAACCAAAACGAGCTCGACGACTTTGACAGCTTTGACCTTTTCTCCTGCCATTGACACAGCGCACAACAACAACAACACACAGGGAGGGAGAGAAGGAGGGAAGGAGGGAAGGAGAGAAGGAGGGAGAACGACTGTAGACTGAGCAGCTTTCACTCAGACAGCGAGCCGTGCATGTTCACTTTCAGATAACCTTTAACAAACTTGTGTCATCGGCTGACGTATCAGCGCTTTGTTTTGGCTGCACAGAAACAGTCTGAAAGAAAAACAACGACCAGCGCCAGCAGCAGAAAGAAAGGAAACGTACGTATATTTTAGTGCAGCAGTACGACGGAGTATTACGGCCACACTGGGAATAAAGTCATAGTTTTACAAGAATAAAGTCATAATATTTTATCCTGTTGTTTTAGAGGAGGAAAGTTGTTAAAATGAGGCCGTGGAGCTTTTCATGAAGTTGTGTGCTTCAGTATAGGTTTCACACACAAGGAGATACTTTGAACTTAAAACAATATGCAAGGAAATGCATCTATTCCACATACAGAACCAGAACAGCCTACCGTATCCATTTACTGGTACAATTACCACTTTTTTCCTGTTAATTTATGACTTTTTACTCATTAAATTGCCACTTAAAGTCTGTGAAAAAAGAATTTTCTCAATGTGGCCCTAATACTCTGTCATACAACAGTGTCTGTCTAATCTAATATTTTCTTTTGTACATTTTTACGCCACATCTGAAACTGATGTTGAAAAACAACAAAGTAGCAACCGCACACTCAAAACACTGTGCGTATATAAACTTATTGCAAGCTTTCAGTCATTGTGACCTTCTTCATGCCACATCTGAAGGAATAAACGCATTTTTAAACAGCTTTATGAGTGATTCAATGTAAAAATCATAGGGCAACATGCATCTAAAATATAAAAAACTGTGCAAAAGCGAATGTAAATCTCACATGTCCCGACACAAATAACTCTGTACAGTCGTTTGCTATGGAAGGCAATGGCAGTTCTATTTGTCTAAGGTCTTTACCCAGCCTCATCACTACATCCACTGAGGAAAAACTCCAGAGAAAAACCTTCTAAAAAAAGAAAAATTGGCAGAATTTCTCTGTGTGACACATATTAATGTTGGTATTTAGGTCAAATCTCCACAAACTCCCAGAGAAAAAAGGTCCCAGTCTTATACATGTACGTGTAACTTGAACACAACTCTAACCTCCTCCCTGCAGCCACACACACACACACACACACAAAAGAGAGGTCTACACACCCAGTGGCAGCGCCGCCACACACACACACACACACACACACACACACACAGACCCGGTTTCTATTTTCTCACTGGCTTTTGTTCAGCGGCGGACCGAGCTAACGAGCTCAGGGACAAACACCCCCAGTGACCGAGCTCACGGGCCAAAAGAGAAAAGAGAAAAGCTAAAAGCTAAAAGCTAAAAGCTGCCGTTGGCTCTAAACTCTGAGTGGCAGCGAATCAGCATCGACCAGCAGGAAGAGTCAAACTTACTGTCGCCTATAATGTGCTATAATAAAACAACGAGAGTAGAAGAAGACTATTGAACACTGGCCAAGTTTATTTTCTCTAATCTGATTATTATCATTCTGATCAGAAATTACAACTTCACCGTTTACATGGACGTGAAATAAAGAGATCTGATTAAAACCTTTGTGTACGTGCATCAAGCAGTTAATCGGAATAACGTTTTGCCAGATAAATTAGTTGAAAACAGCACTAAAAGAAGCTTTTCCTTCCATAAACAAACACATCTCACCTTCTCTCTTGTGCGCGGCCTGTTGCCTCCTCTCTGATCAACGTGGACCTGCATCGTGTGCTGCAAACGTTACTTTTGTTTCTGGTTTTCTCTTTAATTAAGCTGCAGCCACAGCAGTTTATACTTGTGCTGCTACAGTATATGCGAGGGGGTCGGCCACAGCAGGACCCTCACACAACAGCAACGGTTCATTTTGCTTCCCTTCCACGTGCTGCATTCACCTGCAGTCGGGCAGACGGCCGTCGGTAACAAACTTTTTAGGCACAGAAGTCGAGAGAAAGCCAGTAAAACGTGGGTCAGGTAAACAATACGACATCGCCATGACAACGTGTTGTCACGTGTATTGTTTTGCCTCGTGCTGACGGACCACTTGTTTACATAGAGGCTTGTTGATGCCGTTTCCTGCAGCGGCTGTCGTCCGTCTGCCGTCTGCCCAATTTCACGTGAATGCAGCATGAAAAATATGATTGAGTTGCTTGCGATATACAACCACAACGCTAGATGGGAGTAATAATTCCTACACAATGTACCTTTAACAAGCAAACATGAAAAGCATAAGCACTTTGCTTAAATGAATGTTTGGCTAATTTTTGCACAGCCTTCTTATTAGCTCGCATTTTTCTTCTTGCACATTGATTTGATCTATTACACTGTTTCTTATTGTCTCAGTGTTTCTATTGTCTTGATGTTTTATCTTAGATTTCTGTGGGTCTTTAATCGTTTCTGTCTGTTTCTCGTCCGTGCAGCAGTTTCCCTTTTTATAAACAAGCAGAATCTCAACCCAGATAAAAGAAGTTTGAACTTTGAACTTGGTTCATAAAGCGACTCGACCACGGCAGTGAAGTGTGTGTGTGTGTGTGTGTGTGTGTGTGTGTGTTTACCTGCAGGTGTTCGGTGGACGAGCTGCTCAGTTCGTCCCCAGACTCTGAGTCGTTGGTGGGTCTCTCCTCCCCGGCCGAGTCACAGCGCTGCGTGTCCACGTCCAGCGGCGCCCGGGCCACGTCCGGGGAGCGAGCCCTGGTCCGAGGCAGCGAGCCGCCATGGCCGCCGTGTCCTCTGTGGACTCCTCCTCCGCCCGCGGCGGCCTGGGCCTCGTGGTCGTAGTCGTAGTCCGTAGGCGTGGTGGGCTGCTGCTGCTGCTGGTGGTGGTGGTGGTGGTGGTTGCTGTCCCGGCGGGGGATCGGCGGGCTGGCGGCAGCGTGCCCCGAGGCGGCGGCGGCCTGAGACGATGGCGAGCGGCGGTAGCTGCTGGACTCGTGTCTGTGCTGGTTCTCGTGGTCGTGGTGTCCCAGGTCCAGACTGGTCGGCTTCACCCAGAGCGAACCGCCGCCACCGCCACGGGCCACGCTGCCTCCTCCTCCTCCTCTTCCTCCCACGGCGGCTTCCTCTCCGGCCGGCGGGTGCAGCGGGACGTGTTTGGGCGGCGGCATCAGCGCCTTGCGGACCTCGCGGACGTACTGCGCGGGCACGTAGAAGGCCTTGCTGCCCTCCTCCCTCCTCACCTGCCACCAGTCCTCGTTGCTCTTCTTCACCAGCAGGTAGCACTCGCCCTGCCGGATGGAGATCAGCCGGTCCTTGGACTTGTACTCGTAGTCGTACTCCACCTCGATGTAGACCTGCCCCGGGGCGATGGGCAGCTCCGCCATGACGGCAGCTACGTCCGTCCGTCCACTCCACCAGGCAGCAGATCACCGCGGCAACCAGGAGACGACCGTCAGCATGGCGTCATGAGCAGAGCTGGAAAACACACAGACGAGACGCACCATGTGAAATAAACATCAACATGTGGTGGGACGTTTCCAATAATCCAATAATCAATACGCTGGCGGCCGAGGGGCGACATGTTCAACAGGTTCATTCAGAATGAGTCTTATTAACTGTTTACATGTGATATGATCTTATCCGATCTGGTGTTTACATGTGTCTAAGGCTGCAACTAACCATTATTTTCATTATTGATTCATCTGTCGATTATTTAAACGATCAATCGATTAGTTGTTTGGTCAATAAAATGTTAAATATCAATCATTGTTTCTCAAACCACCAGACGACATCGTCCTCAAATGTCTCATTTTGTCCACAAACCAAAGAGAGACTCAGTTTATCGTCATAAAGGAACTGAAACAGAACAGAAATATTCACATTGAAGAAGCTGAAATCAGAGAATTTGGACTTTTTTTCTTAAAAAAACGTCTCAAACCCATTATTTAATTATCAGATTAGTTGACGATTAATCAATTAATTATTGCAGCTCTACATGTGCCACTGCATTTATTCAGAACGGACGTTTTACAGCCGTGTGGTATGAAACGGGCGTGTCCGACCAGAACACCCCGGCATGATGCACTGGTTCGCACCGTTTACGCAATTTTCATTTCTTTGGGTTTAAGAAAAGGTTTATTCCACTTCTGGGCTTGTTTTTACTGGTTGAGCTGTTTATATGGAGCATTTTCATTTGGTTTGGACATTAAACCAATTCTAATCAGTATATTTTTGTCTCCATGTGAACCCAAATAATGTAACTACAATGTCTCCAGCCTCAAGACTTTTGTCAAATTACAGCGACACACCAAAAGAATTTAAAGTTAATGTCAGACAATAGACTGTCATGACTGATTCATACTGCAAATTCCCAGAGCATTTTCCCCCAAAAAAACATTTCTGTGGAAAATGTCATATTGTCTTTTCAAACACAAGATATGTTTTTTTTAAATGGGTTGACTGGCGTTACAATGGAGGTGGCCTTTGTCAGGAAGTTGGTTTATTTTCCATTAAAAAACTCATTTTACACCGAGGGGAACAAGAACACAAACACAGAGACAGAGACATGTGACTGTGCAAAATAAATCGAGATCTTAAAGGGATAGTTCAACATTTTGTCAAATTGACCCATTGTCATAATCCCTATAGTCATAGCAGTAGGTTTGTTGTACCTTTAATTGTCGGTGCAAGCTGTTTTTAGAACGGCGGAGCAGAGCCGTGAGCTGCTCAGAGCTACGCTACGGAGGCTCATTATGGGATTTCTTGGTTTCCCTCATCAAACTCATCAAATACACAATCCAACAACTCCACAACGCTCTGGTGGACAAGTTGTGAGCTGCACATTCACCACGCTATGAGATAATAACACAACGTTACCACACAGAGTTGTTTCAGAGGGAAATACAGAAACTGTTGATGAAAAACTGTCCCTGAAGGCAACGTGCATCAGTGGTTTTGCATGAATTTCCCTCTAAAACAACTCTGTGTGGTAACGTTGTGTTATTATCTCATAGCGTGGTGAATGTGCAGCTCACAACTTGTCCACCAGAGCGTTGTGGAGTTGTTGGATTGTGTATTTGATGAGTTTGATGAGGGAAACCAAGAAATCCCATAATGAGCCTCCGTAGCGTAGCTCTGAGCAGCTCACGGCTCTGCTCCGCCGTTCTAAAAACAGCTTGCACCGACAAATAAAGGTAACAAACATACTGCTATGACTATAGGGATTATGGCAATGGGACAATTTGCCAAAATAAATGTTGAACTCTCCCTTTAAACTAAAAAAGTCTGCATGTACTTTAACCTAATGGAAACACAAAAAGGTAGTACAACTACACTACAGTTAATAAACTCATAACAGTCAGTAGGCTTTATATGTAGTAAATACGCCTCGGAGAAGACTCCTCTTCATTTCCTGTCTCTCTTATTACACAACACCGACCGACCGACCACAACAAAGGCACAGACGGTCTGGTCCCTCTCAGCCTAATACCCCCCTAACCCAATCAGGGCAAATGAGTGAGACACAAAGGGCTTTAATCCTCTGGACGTACAGAAGTCGGCTCAGACAAGAGCCCCGAGCAGCAGCAGCAGCAGCAGCAGCAGCAGCAGCAGCAGCACATAGTAAGAGCTAAGGGGGGGGGGGGGGTAGGAGGGGTAGGAGGGGGGGGGCATTAATGTGACTCACATGGTCGTCTTACTCTACAGAATCTCTGTTTCTCTGACCAACTCTCTCCTTCTCTCTCTTCCTGTCAGCTAATGACAGCGGCCGAGGCATTAGTCACATCACACACATACTTTCCTGTTGAAGTCACACATACACACACACACACATTACACACACACACACAGAGAGTTGCAACATGAGGTGAGGCTGCAAACACACCTTGAGCAACCTGAACTTTAGTTTTTTCTAAATGTGCAGAACTCCAGTGACACGTGAAGCAGCCGAGGCTTCGTTTCTTTACACTCTAGAGACTTGGAGCATAAACTTCAAAGACAAAGACAAAAACAGCTGAGCTGAAACTAAAACTAAAAGTGTTTTATTAATTTAACATGCTCTAGCTGCAAGTTACAAGTTCTATATAATAAGTTTCAGACTAGTTCAGATTTTAATCTTGTATCTTCAGCTGAAAGTGAACTCCTGTGGAAACATAAGAGCTATGAAACACACCACTACGCTACACCACTACACTTCCTACCAGTCGCCCTGTAAATCCAGTTACATATTAACCCACAGCTGGGAAGCACATAGACCTGAACCAGGAAACATCAACATTTGAAGTGGCAAAAAAAGGTGTTTTCTTTCATTTCAGCCACTATCCACGACTCTGTGATGTTTACATGAGAAGTTAAAGTTACTATTACTCACCATTAAAAGGAGGCGACATCAGGTGTAATGAGAGTCTGAACGGCTGAGATAAGAGATTTAAACATCACAGCAGCAGTGGTGAAGTGTGAATGTAAACGTGTGCAACTGATCAAATATTAGCTCCTAAATCACTGTAGAGGAAGAGTGTAGTATAAGAAATGTCAGATTGATCACGATTCATGTTCCTCATTAATAAAAACAAGACCATGGAAGAAAACTGACTTATTTATCTGTGTTTAAACTTAAAGTCTTGACTAATAAAGTTTAATTTCACACTGTGTTTATTATCTACTCCTCATGTATCAGTGCACATTACAGATGAATCAGTGAGTCCAGTAACAGATCTACTAGGGGTGGGAGAAAAAATCGATTCACATATATATCGCGATATCTTTTTTGACAATTTTTAAATCGATTTTTTTTTCAAAAATTTTTAAAGGAATTTTTTAAAATTTTTATATTAATGTGCATTTGTTCGCCTTTTTTACATACAGGTTTTGAAAAGGGTTTAAGTTCACTTTATAATGGAGTATGTTCATTTATAGGCTCCTACAGTATTTGTGTGCAGATAATTGTTAAAAATGCTAAAGACTAAAAATCGAGAGAATCGGCAATATCGTAGAATCCCAATTAAAATTGAATCGCCATCCAAAAAATCGTAGAAGAATCGAATCGGGAGAAAAGTGTATCGTCCCAGCCCTAAGACCTACTGATCCAAACATGACACAAACCGACTGGTTACAGGTTTTCTGAAGTGATCTGATCAATATTCTAATAATCAGACACTTTTTTACTTTTTTGTTCTTATTGTCATGATGCACAGTCACAGAGTCACAGAGTCACACGGTGGCGTCTTTCATCACATCTCGGGGTAACACTTTATAATAACTACACTGTTAAGCATTGAATTCATCATTTATAACGCATAAATACTCATTAATATGTAGTTTATAAATACAGTTAGTGCTTATCAATGAGTAAAACATTTTTAACTGTGTTTATAAACTACATACTAATGAGTAATCATGTGTTATAAATGATGAATTCAGTATTTATTAATGCTTAACTAATGCTTAATAGTGTATTTATTAAAGTGTCTGTATCAGCTGAGATTAACCAACCACACGACAAATAACTGCCCGTGTCGAGTGTGAGTCTGAGTCTGTGTTGTGTGTCTGTGTGTGTACATAAAGTTTGTTTTTCTTTCTCATTTTTCTTAGTTTTTTTCCTTTTCTCTCAGCGTTGGCACTTTGTGTTTAGTGTCGACTTCTTAGGTCATGTTTGTTACCCAGAAACTGGAGAGTTACTGTAGGGGGTGAGATGTTGGGGAGGGATGAGACGGGGTTTTTCTGTTTCTGCCTTTTTTCAAACAATTCTAAAATATGAGCACTGTTTTATGTCTTTTACTTGGACATGTTGTGATGTTGATGCTCAATAAAACATATTGTAAATATATATTTATATATTAGGGCTGGGACGATACGCTTTTCTCCCGATTCGATTCTTCTACGATTTTTTTTTGATGGCGATTCGATTTAAATTGCGATTCTACGATATTGCCGATTCTCTCGATTTTTAGTCTTTAGCATTTTTAACATTTATCTGCACACAAATACTGTAGGAGCCTATAAATTAACATACTCCGTTATAAAGTGAACTTTATACCCTTATAACCCTTTTCAAAACCTGGACTCTCTGTATGTAAAAGAGGCGAACAAATGCACATTGCACAATATTTAAAAAAATTCCACAAAAAAATAAAATAAAATAAAAAAAACGCAATTTTAGAAAAAAAAAATCGATTTAAAAATCGTCAAAAAAGATATTGTGATATTTATGTGAATCGATTTTTTCTCCCACCCCTACTATATATATATACATATATTGAGTATCTAATTCTTGTTTAAATCGGTTTAAAGTGCTGTTTGTATAAAAAGTGAGTGTGTGTTGCCGGCGGCAGCTGTCGTGTCAAACTTTCGTTGGTGCATTAGCTTAATAAAGATCTGTGATGAGTTGTGATTAGAGCAGCAGCACCTGGATTATTATGGGATAATATCACCACCGTGGATTAGCTGCTCTGCTCTCTGCTGCAGGCCCAACGCTCCGAGTCCGAGGGGAAATCTCACCAGATCTATCGGCTGCTCTGGAGTCAGACTGTGTCCATTAGACAAATGAAGCGGCCCAGACACACCGATACACACACACACACACACACACACACACACACACACACACAGACACACACACACACACACACACACACAGAGTGGAGCTGACCACACGGTGATGCATTATCCTGGGTGATGGGCGTATGGTGATGAGCGCTGGCAGGCAGCACTTCCTGTTTGACCCTCTGACCTCTTAATTCAGCCGACAGGAAGAACAACGCTTTCTTCTTCTATTTCCATCTCATCCTCTTTTTATTTCCATCTCATCTCATCCTCTTTTTATTTCCATCTCATCCTCTTTTCACGACTAGAAAACAAAAAACGAATCCAGACAGAAACGCAGAAACCCCACAGGACCAGGTGGTGAAGTCTGACCACGTCTTCTCAACTCAAACCAAACCAACCAGTAAAATAAAAGGTCTGAAAAAACAGAGGGAAATACAAAATACACATTCACCTCTATGCACTTCGGTTTTTAAAGGGATAGTTCAACATTTTGGCAAATTGGCCCATCACCATAATCCCTATAGTCATAGCAGTAGGTTTGTTACCTTTAATTGTCGGTGCAAGCTGTTTTTAGAACGGCGGAGCAGAGCCGCGAGCTGCTCAGAGCTACGCTACGGAGGCTCATTATGGGATTTCTTGGTTTCCCTCATCAAACTCATCAAATACACAATCCAACAACTCCACAACGCTCTGGTGGACAAGTTGTGAGCTGCACATTCACCACGCTATGAGATAATAATGGAACGTTACCACACAGAGTTGTTTTAGAGGGAAATTCATGCAAAACCGCTGATGCGTGTTGCCTTCAGGGACAGTTTTTCATCAAGCAGTCTCTGTATTTACCTCTAAAACAACTCTGTCTGGTAATGTTGTGTTATTATCTCAGTGTTGTTGAGTTTGAGTTTGATGAGAGAAACCAAGAAATCCCATCAGGGGTGCAAACTCATCAGGGGTAAAAAAGGTGACAAGATACCGACCCCCTAGGGGGGTCCGGGGGCATGCTCCCCCGGGGAAATTTAAAAACAAAACAACTTTAAAGGTGAATTTACAGTCAATTTTAGCATGAGACTAGGGTCCAGATTTACTCAGGTTTGCACAGCTTTTGCTCCTGTTAAACCTGCACAATCTGGCTCTCTGTGTTTGGTTTTGAAACATGTGAAGGGGGTCTTCAGCCTATGCAGGTTTAGCATGAGCAAAAGCTGTGCAAAACTTGGAGAATCTGTCCCTTGATGTCCATCAGATGAACCTTGCAAACCTTGCCTTCAAACTAAATAAAATTTAATACAGACTGATTGGTTCATTGTAAAACATTTATTTATTGATGTAAATGTGTTTTCTGTACGTAGGCTATGCTCCGAGGCAGCGCTGCTCTTTCTGTCCAATAACACACATGAAGCTTAAAAATGCCATAGGTTACATAAAACATATTAAGCGGCAATATGTATTTAAAAGATGTTCAAGCAAACGGTTCGGTTCACGGTTTTGTGGTCATGGTTTTCGGTTCGGTTTGGTATACTTTGATTGTTGGGAAAATCAATCATGTCTTGTATATTCAGGTTAAAACTGAAAGAATGAGGCAGTCTGACATTTGATACATCATTGTGACAGTCTGAGGTTAAAAGTAGTGAGATTCTGGCTGCAAGGGAGGAGACATTGATAGTTCCAACATGTTTTAATTTATTGGGAAAATAAAGTTATCTAACAAATGCTAAGAACAATTAGATATTCACTGAAATATATAACCTATACTTATTAATTGTGGTTCTTACAAAAAATATATCTTATAAAATATAAAAGCTAAAATGTCTCTTAAAGCTCTGCCCCTTTAATTAGTGCATACAAAATAATTTAACTTTAGCCTACTACTTTTACAACCACATTATTTACCAGCAACATAAAGTGAAACAGAGGCAGAGGAGTCCTGCCACAGTCAGTCAACCTCCTCCTCCTCCTCCTCCTCCTGCTGCTGCTGCTGCACAGGTTGCTCTGGAGCTAGTCTCGCTCGCCAGACCCTCCTCCAGAGAAGGAGACACTGGAGCTAATAAATGCTAAACGCGCTAATCGCTAATTGGCCGCGATCGCGATCATCACACACACGCGGTCCCATACAGCACCTATACAACACTGCCGGAGCATCTTCTAGCTCCGACTCTTTCACTCGCCATGCTCAAAAAGTCGCGTTAGTTAGTCTGTATTAAAAGTGAAGCTTCAGGTGTGTATTGCTGGACAGAAGAGGAGCGCTGCCACCACTCGTTGTCATCCAGATAAGGTGCATGCGCCTTAAAGAGACAGGTGCATTGGCTCGGCTCGGCTCGGCTTGCCTCGCCTCGCCGGACCCCCCCCCCCTCTCAATTTTTTTTTTATTGCGGATTTACACGAATCACACAAATGACCAATTTGGGATCCAAAACGGCGAATTTCGCCGGAAGGTGACAAGTTTGCACCCCTGCCCATAATGAGCCTACGTAGCGTAGCTCTGAGCAGCTCACGGCTCTGCTCCGCCGTTCTAAAAACAGCTTGCACCGACAATTAAAGGTAACGAACCTACTGCTAAGACTCCTAAGACTTCTACTGCTTTAAAATGTTTTTATGTTATATTCTTGTTCTGTTTTTTTTTAACAATAACTCTCATTCATAACAGTTTTTAAACTTATTTATTTATTTAAATAAATAAGTTTATACCTTTTAAATAAGGTCAATGCGTTTTACAATAAAGCAACAGTAAAAGATGAATTGAAGGTAACATAAAGAGGAAGAGCAATGTGCAAAAATGAAACCAAAGAGACAACAGAGGACTTGACTTGACTCTTATTCTGAGGCTAAATAAATAAATAACTAAATCTAAGTGCAGGAAACCTCTTGTTTTCCAGAGAAGTCAGGGAGCAGAGTTCCTCAGTAGGTGTGAGATCTGATCTGAACTCTGCTACGCTGCTGCAGCTCACACACTTTTTTTTCCTCTCTTTTTTTTTGCCGGGAACCAGTTTAGCCTCATAAATACTTTCACCAGCTGCTCACTCACTCACTGGCTCTTCTAAGAAACGATCTGGACGGTAAATTAGTCAAAGTGACTGGGAAAAGTCTGGGTTTGTGTCACCGCAGCAGCAGCCGTCCAGTTACAGTAGACCATAACCGTTGTTCTTCTCACTCTTTCACTCACTTGCCTTTAAAATCCTGCCAGAGGGTTTTTTCTTTTTTAGGTATAAACCACCAGACAGACGGCTCAGTCACTCTGACTGCATCATGACCAGCTTCCGTTACAGAGTTTTTCAGCTTCTTGTGTGCAACATGTTCACAAAATGTGGTCTGTGATGCCTTTACAGCTCATATGTAAACAACACAAACGCCACAAATATGACAGGAAGTGTTTCTGGGGAGTGGGTGGGAGTGGGTGGGAGTGGGTGGGAGTGGGTGTGGGGGTTTTCAGGTCAAAATCCAACCAGGCTGTGGAAACTGAAACAATAATCGATTCATTGGAGACAAAAATCTACAAAAATACATAAAAATACCAAGATATTCTCCGATCCTGGCGTCTAATGTGTAACAGTCGGATGCTTTTCTTTGTTGTGTGTAATGATGAAGTGAATATTTCTGTCTTTTTGGACTGCAGCTTTAACAAAACAAAGACATTTTCTAACTGTTTACAGGAAAATACCGCAGATTCTCTGAGATCCTGCATGGTGTCTAATGTGGAACAATCAGATGACGAATCAGATTTCTTTGTTGTGCCTCATAATTAAGTCCATATTTCTGCATTTTGGACATTTTTCTAACATTTTACAGAGATTAATCTCCCTGTTTACAGGAATATACAGCTGAATAATTAACAGCCTCATCGTTTTAAACCAATGACGCATCACTCCACCCTTCTCATTAGAGAAACAATCTCTTTCCCCGATAATATTCTTGCTTTAATGACCTGAAAGTGCCATTAACGTCTACAAATAATAGACGTCCCCTGTCCTGGGGGGTCGGGGGCTTGTGTCTCTTTCACTGATCCCAGTCTACAGCAGATTAAGATTCAGAATCAGCAGACAACACAAATCTGCTCAGAGTCCAATCAGCAAAATCACAGGAAGCAACTTAATTTACTGTGATGCTAATAAGATTTACCACGGAGGGGTCGAGGGGAGTGGGGAGTGGGGAGGGGGATGAGGGGAGTGGTGGATAAACGAACAAATGAATGAATGAAAGAAAACCATCCTGAGCTACAGGCTGTGAAGACCTTCGGGGCCGCGGTTCGATTCCCTGGGAGTGTCAGGACGAGACGACGTGTCGGAGGAAATCTGTAGTTGTCAGCACATGTTGTAGGAAACAGAAACACACCCTGGTGTTTGGTCCCGCCTCAGCTAAACGCAGCGCAACACACACACACACACACACACACACACACACACACACACACACACACACACACAGAGTTTACACTGGAGAAGACATGAGGAAGAGGAGGAGGAGGAGGTGCAGTCTCTTCTCATCAGGTCTCACATGACTCCAGTTAGTTTCTATCTGCAGAGCGTGGCCGGTCATTACTGAGCAGGAGTTATTTCCATCCCAGAGGAAGAATAAAGAAACATTTAACTCAAAGTGAAACTAGTCACTCGGCCTCGTTAAGAGTCACGTATCAGCAGCAGCGGTGTTAAATGTGAGAGACACAGATTGGGAAGCAGTCTCAGCACTTATTTAAGAATAGATACAGTGCCAGTAAATCAAATTGCCTATATTTACAGTTAACACCAACCAATAATAGACATAGCTAAGCTACTGTAACCACGACACAAGACGAGCAATAAGCTCAAGTATTGTGTTTTATCTGCAAATCTTTAAACTGTTGAACTATTTCTTTCAATATCTGGATAAGTTTGTTTTTTCATGTTGTTTTACTCTGTATGTTTTTACTGTATTGGTAATTGTACAGTATGTGCTGGACCCTAAGTGGACTAAGTGGACCCTAGTGGACCCTAGTGGACCCTAGTGGACCCTAAGTGGACCCTAGTGGACCCTAAGTGGACCCTAGTGGACCCTAGTGGACCCTAAGTGGACTAAGTGGACCCTAGTGGACCCTAGTGGACCCTAGTGGACCCTAAGTGGACCCTAGTGGACCCTAGTGGACCCTAGTGGACCCTAAGTGGACCCTAGTGGACCCTAGTGGACCCTAGTGGACCCTAGTGGACCCTAAGTGGACCCTAGTGGACCCTAAGTGGACCCTAGTGGACCCTAAGTGGACTAAGTGGACCCTAGTGGACCCTAGTGGACCCTAAGTGGACTAAGTGGACCCTAGTGGACCCTAAGTGGACCCTAGTGGACCCTAAGTGGACCCTAGTGGACCCTAGTGGACCCTAAGTGGACCCTAGTGGACCCTAAGTGGACCCTAGTGGACCCTAAGTGGACCCTAGTGGACCCTAGTGGACCCTAAGTGGACTAAGTGGACCCTAGTGGACCCTAAGTGGACCCTAGTGGACCCTAGTGGACCCTAAGTGGACTAAGTGGACCCTAGTGGACCCTAGTGGACCCTAGTGGACCCTAAGTGGACCCTAGTGGACCCTAAGTGGACCCTAGTGGACCCTAAGTGGACTAAGTGGACCCTAGTGGACCCTAGTGGACCCTAGTGGACCCTAAGTGGACCCTAGTGGACCCTAAGTGGACCCTAGTGGACCCTAGTGCAGAGTGAGACTTGTTACGTACGAACTGATGAAGCCCCTTGGCTAAGAGGCCAAACGTCTTCCCAGACAAATACAAGTCCAGTTGCCTTCGATTCAATTTGCCCAGAAAAGAAGGACGACCTGGATGAATGAGAACATCCACAGACAAGAAGAATCAGCCATTGCTCGTATAATGAAGTAACGGCTAATGTGGAATCTAATAAAACAAGTTGGGTTGCTAAGAGCTAACCATGATGTTGAAATGTCAGAAACTGAAATCTGGGTTTTCATTTTCACGGTTTCTCAATTCACAAAAATCAACTGTTAAATTGACGACATCACCTTTATGGTTCAGTCTCACCACTGTCCTGTGCTGTTTGCAAAAAAAAAAACCCATTGGAGTCAATAGAGGCTTTTAAATCTTCCTCAAAAACACATTTTTTCTCCCTATAGCATCAGTTGAGTTGACACATTTAGTCTTTTACTTGTATTTTAAATATTTACAGCTCATTTGAATTCTATTGCATTTACTTCATGTATTTTATGGTGTTTTAATAATGGTGTTATGTTTTTATTGATCTGTACAGCATTTTGGGTCAACTTTGGTTGTTTTTAAAATGCTCTATAAATAAAGTTTGAGATGAACAACATAGTGGAGAGTTTAACAACTTGTTAAGAGTCAGATATTTCCCTTCAGGAGTGGGTGGAGAACAAAATCAGAGCTAAAAGAGAAGAAATATTGGACTTAGATTGGCTGGATGTTTAAAAACATGGGATATTGTTGCCCTCTAACCAACTCTTTGCTATTAATTTCACCACATCAACTCATGTTAAAGCAGAAGTAAGCGATCCGGTGGTTTTGGCTAATGCTGCGTTCCAGGCAGGCTTTTGAAACCGTAAATTACAGCTTCAAGTCACGACTTACGACTTTGTAGCGTTCCAGACAACCCACTCGTGTTTCTCCGACCTGTTTTACCTGTGAAAGTCACTATAACGGCCACTCGTAACTTCTGACCCGTGAACTCGTACCAGATCCAACTGGTACCACTTCACAGGTCGGAAAAACACCAGTTACGAGCTACCTTGAACGCACCATAACGTCTTGTCAGCCGATGGAGTTAGCAGCCCCCGCCCTCGTCATGGATCTATTGGTCCTCGTCCCTACGTCACCACGCTATGAGATAATGACGGAACGATACGAAACGGAGCCGTTTTCGAGGTAAATTCATACAAAACCGCTGATGCGCGTTGCGTTCAGGGACAGTTTTTCAGCAAGCAGTCTCCGTATTTACCCTGTACTTACCTCGAAAACGGCTCCGTTTCGCATCGTTCCGTCATTATCTCATAGCGTGGTGGTTGTGCAGGTCACAACTTGTCTACAAAAGCGCTGTGGAGTTTTGGGATGTTAAATTTGATGAGTTTAATGAGGGAAACCAAGAAATTCCCTTAGCCTCCATAGTGTAGCTCTGAGCAGCCAGCTGCTGCGCTCCGCCGTACTGAAAATAGCTTCCACCTACAATTAAAGGTAATGAACCTACTGCTATGACTATAGCGATTATGGCAATGGGCCAATTTGCCAAAATGTTGAACTATCCCTTTAACACAAAAATATCACTTACTTCTGCTTTAAGTATAGCAAAACCTCTGCTGTATACTCATCTCTGGAAATAAAAATAGTCTATGTAAATGTCTGTCTGTCACTCCAGGGGTTTGGAAATCGCCAAAAAAACAGATGAACAATTAGTTTAATCAGGAAGAAGCGGAGGCGGTGGAGCAGAGCGCCGCCCGCGACCTTCACATGCATCCTCCTCCTCCTCCTCCTCCTCCTCCTTTCACACCAGATATAGGTCCACGTTCACACGTTGACCCCGAACAGCCTGAATCCAGCACAGCCTGTCCCAGTTACCATCCTCTGATTCCTCTCACCACAACTTCCCTCCAAACTCAACTCCCCCGAGCTTCCCCGGCTCGGTCTGTCACCACGGCAGCAATCTGTCACACTTCAGCTCACACACACACAGCTGCAGCTCGGCTCGCTAGTCGCTCCACGTACCAACAAGTGCATCTTCTTCACACAGGAGAGAGATAAGACGCACGAGACACAACAACATGAATGAAACACAAAGACAAGAGGACAACGTGTTTCTAAAGGCAGCCGCAGCGAGCAGCAGAGGGGGAAACACCTGAAAAACCATAAACCAGTTCACCAGCCGCATCACAAACATCTGAGGAATGATGTGATTCATCATGGTGTTCAAGCAGCTCAGAGCTTTAATCAGCAAATTAAGAATGGAAACAAAGATTTCTACCAAACATAAGTCATAAAACACAAAACTTGTCTATTAAAAACTGAGCTAATCCTCCCATTTCCCAGTCGAATGTTTTCTATTTCATCTTAATGAATGAGTTAATTCATGAATCAACCCTCTAAATGACTATGAATGACACTGCAGTTGTTGTCAGACACTCTGGGATTTTTATTTCTAAAGGGAATTAGTGACCGTGGTCTTTGATTTGGGTTAAATAAGTGCTCAACCAGATCAATCAGCAGTATCAGTGCTGTGATATATTGTATTTAGACTGAAAACAATGACACGCCAAAGTTAAGTAGAATAATAATATTAACTTCAGGAGGGAAAAAAACAAACATTGCAACATTTCACCTGCAGAAAATGACATTTCAGATGTTGTCAGGTTCATTTAACTTATTTATTTATAACAGGAACTGGTCATTGTGGTCGTTGATATGATCTTAAATAGCCGACTGCTGATCCAGGTCAATCAGAACAGAAAACTGTGACAATGAAGCGTCAAATAGTAAAATAACATTCATTTTAGAGGTTAAAGTGACATTTCACTGCTGACAGCCCATGAAGTTTATATTATTTAGACTGAAACAATGACACTCAACCCCTTTAAGCAGAATAACATTAACTTGCAGCACATTAAATGACTATCAGTGACATATTCAGTTGTTATAACAGGAATTGGTCATTGTGGTTGTTGATATCTTAAAACTATGACAGTGAAGCCTCTAATAGTAAATACCGGTAAATAACATTCATTTCAGAGGGTAAAGGGACATTTCACTGCTGACAGCCCATGAAGTTTCTATTCACCTGCAGCAAATGGCATTCCAGTTGTTTTTCCGGTTCATTTAACTTGTTTATAACACTAGGAATCAATCGGTCATTGTGGTTGTTGGTTTGGTCTTAAATACTGCTGATGCATCTCAATAAGGAACATATTCAGACAGAAACAGTAAAATAACATTCATTTCAGAGGGTAAACATTCCTATACTGAAGTTAAACCCTCAGTCAACAACAGTGCAGTGCAGTGCTGTAACATTTCTGCCTGTTAACCGACAGATAACCAGCTAACACACTTAACTCTCCCAGTGAGAATATAAACCTACACTGAACTGATGTTTGGGAATATTATGTTGTTTCCCTAGTAACGGATTAACTTTATAGTTGTATGGTGTTTGTAATTAAGCTCTTTCTCCTAATTTAATGTCTAAACTTTATGGGATGATGATGTTTTCTTATTATAAAACTTTAAATAAGGCTCCACATGTGAGATCTGAACCTGTGTTGTGTTGTGTTGATGTGTTTTTTTCCCCTAATGATCCTAAAACATAAAGTAGTTCTGTCACGGAGCTAATCTGTTAGCAACACCTATTAGCTGCTTTAGCTCGGTGTTGCTAACGGCAACATTCCAGAGTGTTAACGGCCGCTGCACGTTCACCTACCGCGGGCGGTGACGACACGACCCTCTCCTCTGCTTCCTCTCTCCTCTCCCGGTTCGATTCCCGTGCGCTCCGGTGTCACAGTGTTTCTCCAGCGGTCCGGTCCCTTCGCTTCTTCCCTCCCGGGCCGGTGTGGACCGACTTACTGACTAATCCACAGCGGTCGGTGCTCGTTCCCTCACGCCTACTGCTCTCCTCCTCTCTCTCGCTCTCACACAACTTTGGCAACTACCTTCTTCTTCCACCTCAGAGACCGTCTATGGAGGAAGATGCGCGGCTCTGATTGTTTTTCCTTCTCTCCCTCACCTTCTCTCTACTTTTTTTTTTAAATATGTATACAGACTTTATTGGGAGAACCTTGGTATCAAAACAGCACATTCAAACTTCCAGCATTATAAAAGTTCAGAACAGTATTAATGATGCATTTTAACAGTATGACGCACAAGGACCAATTTACTGCAATGGAAAAATATGGTTCATACCAAAAAAAAAACAGTGCGTAACAAGCTGCCAAAAAGGAAATCTACAAGTGAGAGTCAGACTACAGTATATTCACACCAAATCTACCAGTATAATCAGAACTAACCTAAGAAAAAACAACGCACAGGTGTCAGTTAAAAAAATAAAGCTTATATTTGGAGAAAACTGTATTCCAGCTCATGAACTGATTAATGCTACGTTACGTTACGTTACGTTACGTACCGCCCCCGAGTAAACTTTGGCGTTACCATAGCGACAAAGTTCTGAGTCAGTCGGAATGCCTAGCAACAGGACATAAAAAAATCCGTTGCATGTAACTGTTAAACTATCTCATAACTGTTGTTAGCTTGTGTCAACATGTGAGCTTTTAATGTCAAAAGAGAATCAGTAAACCTTCAATAACCCATTTAAAACATGGCGATGTTTTAGAGTAGTAAGTGGAAAGGTGGAAAGCAGGAAAAAAAAAAAAGTCAGAGTGAGCGCTCTGGCTTAATTTGTGCTCTCTGGCAGAGTCCGAAGCCCGCAGGTGTCCGAGACTCAAACTGAGAACTAGCGCCCCTCTGCGGTGATGGCGTGTAACTACAACTAGACTCAAATACCACTAGCACAACTACTACTTAATAAATAAATAAATAAATACAAATAATAATTTCAATTTATATAGCGCCCTTCAAAAAAAAAACCCCAAGGTCGCTTTACAGTGGGAAAATAAAGTCAATTTTTTTTTTTCTCATAATGTGTAAACTGGATCTGAGGAAAAGAAAAGAAAACCCCAACATTTAACAACTAGTTCCTACGGAGCCCCTAAAGGGACATAGAGAAAAAAGAAAAAAAAAATTAAAATTTCTGGTGCGCACCAGAAAGTTTTGCATGCGCACCAGAAGGTTTCAGGTGAGCACCAGAAACTTTCTGGTGAGCACGTGAAACTTTTTCTGGTGCGCACCTTTAATTTTTTTAATTTTTTTACTGGCCTTAATACTCCTTCGTAGATTTACTATCTGCTTTTTTTTACGGGGCTCCGTAACTTAGAGCCCCTAAAGGGACAGAGGAAAAATAAAAAATTAAACATTTCAGGCGAAACTTTTTTTTTTTTTGCTGGCCCTAATACTCCTTCGTAGATTTACTATCTGCTATGAGACATTTATTTTTGACACAACTGCAGTTAAAGGCAAAAGTTTGGGCACCTTATGGTAAAATGCATATTATAAATCTTCGTTTTAAACTGTCACAGTTTTCCAGCCTGGTGGAAGTTCACTGTGTCACCTCCTAATAATGGACCATTTATAAATATATTATGATAATTTTGATCACAATAAACCATTTACAAACACTCTAAGAATCACTTTTATAAGCCAGACTTCTGGAGTTGCCAGGTTGTGGAAAACCCTCCTACAGCACGACATTTTGTTAGCACTTAAATTTACCCCATTAGCCTGGAAGTCTGCATTTACAAACCCATTAACAAAGAGCGCCTTGCCGTGTGTTTATATTGTCATAGTATTTGTAGTTTAAAGGATGACGAGTAAAGAGCCACTGAGAAAAGTCTGTCACCTTTAACTTTTAATAAATTATTAATTGTTAAACCAGACGAATGGAGAGACGTCTCTAATTTATTAATAATTAAATAGTTTTCTATAGACATAATGATTTTCCATATTCTAGCAGCCTGTCCAATCAGAGCTTCTTACTGATGACTTACACCATGTGCTATAAAGAATAAGTGAACAGTTTATTAACCAGCAACAGAGCCTTTAATTACAGCTTATCAACCCTTTATAAACGGCGCCTTCTGAGATAAACAATGAAGAATAAACCCAGACTAAATGTACGTATACATAGAAATTGGTGTTATAGTTAATAAATTAACTCAATATTATCCATAAAAACAAAGACAGAAAAATGACATATGGTACATTAGTGAGCATGACAACAGTCCAGCATCGACTAACTCATAACCAAACACAATAAGGACAGAGGGTAGAAGAGTTTTCTCATCATTATTTAATCACACATACATTTACATCATGCAATCAATCCAAAACTGTGATCTCATTAACTTCCCCTCTCTGCCCGTTATCAGAGCGCCCTGCTATTTGTGCCCCAGTTCTCCAGGAATGATCCAGTACCTCAAAACTGTCCTTTAATTAAAAACTGACCAACTATTACACAGTAATAAAAAGAAGTGGATTCACTTTTTGTTTGTCTTTTTTTAAATTTAGAATCAATGCAAAATTCTTTTCTTTTTTTTAAATTTAGGAACACACCACAAGTATTTTCATTTCATTTTTCTCCCTCCCTCCCTCCCTCCCTCTCCCGCCATATTTTTAATTCAGGTTTTTTTCGGTGGAAGGTCAAAAAGGAGAAACATTTTGAGGTCCATGCTGCAAAGGCTTTAGCTAATCTAGAAGTTAAACACACACAGGGAATAAACCGTCTCGACAGACACCAACAAACACCGTCCTGTCACCGGTGCACGGGAGCGACCTCAGTTCATACAAAGTAGTAGTAATTTTTGTTGTTGTTTAAACTATTTAAATCATCTGCTGTCAACACACTTTTTCCATTAATAATAATAATAATAATAATAATAATGATGATGATAGGACTTTGGAAAAACTTCCTCCAGTCAGAAACAGCCACATGTGGAGTGTTTTTTTGTTTTTTTTTCAGAGTGCAGACATCGTGAAGAAGTGCTTTTAAACCCACGACGACGACGACGACGACGACGACAGGTTTTTACCTCCTAGAGAAAAAAGCCAAACTCCTCCAAATCCCCCTTTTCCAGCTAGATATGTTTCACTATAGCCTCAGCCCCCAAACGTACAGAAAGAAAGAAAAAAAGGAAAGAAAAAAAAAGCTTTTGTACAACAGGTTTCTTTAATTTATCCGTCTAAACAGTTAAATATAGTATATGTCGACTCTACTTTAACACATTGTACTTAATTGTGAAGTTTCACCATATTAACATCACACAGGGAGTTCAGTTCAGTTCAGTTCAGTTCAGTTCAGTTCACTGCCCGCTTCATCAGTAGAAACTCCTTTATATCTTTGAATATTGGCAGGAAAAAAACTAAAAAAAACCCAAAAACATTCCAGCTTTTCAGAAGAGGGAGCATCGAATCAAAAGAAGCCGTCTAACGCAGCGTTTAGTTAGTGAAACTGCAGCTCGTATAGAGAGGAGGGGGGAGGGGGAGGGGGAGGGGGATGGAGGGGGGATGGGGCAGGACTTTGACTTCATACGGCATCGCTGCCCCCAAACAACAACAACAACCACAACTCGACTGATGATGTACAGTGTATTTTACAGTATATTGCACTTGCACAAGATGTTAGTGTTTCTTATGCAGGAGGAAGAAGGGAGGAGGAAGAAGAAGGGAGGAAGAGGAGGAGGAGGAGGTGGAGGGTGTGTGTAGTTAGAGCGCTGTAAAAAAGAGAGTAACGACACCTCCACTGACTCCCGTGGTAATACATAAGGGTTTAAGGGTTTAGGGGTTTAAGGGTTTTGCGCCCCTAGTGGCAGGATGTGGGTGTTGCAAAAGCGCCCAGAAAACCCATTCACTCCAATGTGTGTGTGTGTGTTGTTGGCGCTTCCATTGGACCGATGTGTGTCGTTACTCTCTTTTCCAGAGTTCTAGGTGTGTGTGTGTGGGGGGGGGGGGGCTACAATCACAATAAAGATCTTTTGCCAATGCACAGGGTTAAGAACAAAACTGAACAAAAAACAAACAGAAACTGCAGTGGGAAATTAATTAAAAAAAACAAAAAACCCAAAACAACAGAACACAAGAAACAAATGCTAACACCTCCTATAGATTATTATCGTCCCGACTAGTTCAGTTAAATAAGAAGAATAAGAAGAATAAAAAGAAGAATAATGAGAAGAATAATAATGATGTTGATGACAGGAAAATTGTTTCGTTGTGCAGTTTTTCAGACCCTGCTTCTCCTGACTGGTTGATCAGCAGCAAAGGCCCCGACCCATCCATCCCATCCATCCATCCATCCATCCATCGTCTTGACGACCAACTCCCCCCTCGCTGCCTTTCCCCCTTCAAAATGTGCATCTACATACATGATGATCTCTACGGAGCTACGAGGAGATACAGTACGTTAAAACCAAAAGCCAGAAACACGTCGCTGCTGCTGCTCGAACGGGTTTACAACTACGAAAATAAAACAAAATGTGAGTGAGTGAGTGACAGCGACCGAGCACGGACAGGAGGAGCATCATATAGATACGTGTGTGTGTGTGTGTGTGTGTGTGTGTTATCTCAGTCTATAGCCTGCAGTGAATGTGCCTCAATGTGCAGAAGAGAGAAGGTATAAATAGCGTCCGTTATTAATTCATTAACACACACTGAGAGGAGTAAAAACATTTACATTTATAACTACTTAGCTTGGCTATGCTATAAAAAACAAACCCAAAAAAACAAACAAAAAAAAAGTGGAAGTTTGTTTTATCGACCGGATCATCCTCATCCTCTTCTTCCTCTTTTCTTTCCTTCCTACATTCTTTACCTCCTTCTCATGAAGTCACCAATAACGAGTATAGGTTTTTATTTTAACTTACTGATAAAAACACTGGGCCTCCACAGGTATTTAGTTAAATACATCTACAGTACACTGTCGCACATCTCTCTCGTGGCTTTTGAGTTGTTTTATTTTTTATTTTTCTCCATCCTTCTTCTCTTTATAGCTGTTCCCTGCTTTCTCTCTTTCTTTCTCTTTTTCAGGGAGGCTTGTGCAGTAGTGCCAATTTTTTTTTTACATCTGTACAACAAGACGGGACAGAACAGTAGTGCTCGAGTCGACGCCACCTAAGTCAATTCAGAACCGTACAGTTTTGTTTTTTGTTCTTTTTTTGGTAGTTTTTATTTTATCCTTAAAGAAGCATGTAAAATCTAGCCAGAGAAAAGTGGTGGTTAAGATAAGACTGATAACAGTAATAATGAAATGTACAGAGGTTAGAGGTCTATAATAGGTCAAGCTATTTCTCTCGGTAGGTAGGGTATCCTTTTATTCTCATTTTAGAAGTTTATTCCTTTATTTTTTTAAATACTTTTTGTTGTTTTTAATTTATAAACGGGATGCTACCGTTACATTCAGCTTGGCACAGTGCAGAACGACTCGCACGATGACGACAGATGACGACAGACTGTGCAAAACAAGAACAAAATCCCAGAAAAAAACCAAACAAAAAATAAAATAAAATAAAATCGAAACCCCGAAGCTACACGTTCGTTGCGTTGAGAGTCTCACGGGTTTTCGCGGCTTCGCTTTGATTCGCTGCGTTTGGTTCGTTGGATAAAAAGAATATTATTATTATTATTATTTTTGCCTTTTTGTAAATTAAATTTGTGTTTTTTTTTCCTTTCTTTTATTATTTCATTATTATATCCAGTTAAGATAAAAAGGAGATAAGTCGTGGTGAGAATCGAGGGGCGGGGGGGGGGAGAGAGGTGGGGGAGGGGGAGTGAGAGGGGGGGTATGAGGGGGGGGGGGGGGGGCAGTAGCTGTACAGGCCGGGAATATTTATATATTTATATTTATAATTCATTAACTCCTTCTTGGCTACGAAGCGGCGACGAGCAGCCTGTTCGCTGTAATGGAATGACAGGATGGCGAGGGGGCGAGGGGCAGATGGAGAGGGGTGGTGGGGGGGCAGATGGAGGGGTGGTGGGGGGGCGAGAGGGGCGGTTGGGGGGGGGTGAAAGTGGTGGCGCGATATTGGGCTTCTCCTGTGGTGTCGTCCGTCTCATCAGCCGCTCGATCTCAGCTGCAGAGAGAAAGAAGAGAAACGAACGAACGTCATCATCACCACATCACCAAGTTTTAAAAAAAAGAGTTCATTCATCATTTATGTTAAACATTCTTCCTGCAGTTATTACAGGGTTTATACAGGAATCTTGAAGTTAATTCTAAAACCTTTTTAAGACTTTTTCAAGACCTTCTCAACATTTTTTAACACCTCACCGCCACTTCAAGCTGTAACCATTTACATCAGTGACACTTTTAACTGAACAGTTTTAGTTTTTGTGATAAAGACTATAGACCACTATGATGCTACAGAATTTAAAAAAGGCTGGGATAATAAATCAAAGGCAAAGTTTATCAAAAAAAAACATTGCTCAACTCTCAAAAAAACAAAAACAACAATCTTCTTTTCTTTTTCATGAACCGGTTCATCTTTGTTTTTTAATAAAACAAATAAATTCACACACTTCTGCAATGTTTTTTACAACTCAAACTCTTGGACAGCTGATTCAGAAAAAATACCTTCAATATTTAAGACTTTATAAAGTCGTGAAAAGACTTTTTAAGGGTCTTAATTTTCCCAAAATTGATTTATCACCTTTTAATACTTTTCAAGACCCTGCGGATACCCTGTATTAGTATAAATTGGATCTAAACTACAAACACAGCTGTGAATGTTAAAGTCTGTTAAAGTATGTTTAACGTTTGTAAAAGTTTGAAAAGTTTAGCACTTTTACAGCGTAAACAGTGCAGCAATTAAAAATCAGATTTATTCGTCTTTTATTCATTTGTCGTAATAGTAATTAAGTATTGCCTTTTTCCATTATAATAAATGATGGATTCACTATTTATAAATGTGGTTAAATCTTTTTAACGATGACCTGACACTTTACTTTTTAATACTTTCTTCAGAAGTTGATTATCTAATGTTTAATAGTGTTTAATTATTACCTGATATTAAATGAGAACACTGTTTTTTTTTAAATTTCCCTTCGTCACTGTATTAAACTGCTTCCAGATGCAGCGTCGTTGCCATAGTTACATCACGTAAAAACATCCCAACATGATCTCCACAACTGAAAGAATACTAAAGTGGGCCCCTGCCCCCTGACTTTTCTCCTTCTTTCTTAGACTACGTATGTATTATCATTTTTTATTTACTTTGTTTTGATGCTAATGCAGCATTACATATGAGTATTACACTGCAAAAACTCAAAATCCTACCAAGAATATTTGTCTTATTTCTAGTTAAAATGTCATTTCTAGTCAAAACAAATCTAATAATGCTAAAAATAAGACTCATCACATTAAAAAGTAGCTTGTTTTTAGACACTTTTTACTTTTTTCAAGCGTATTTCAATTGAAAATTAGTTTGAAACAAGTGAAAACTGTCTAAAAACAAGTTAATTTTTAGGTGATGAGTCTTATTTTAAGTGGGAAGAGTTTAGTTTTGACTAAAATTGAGACATTTTGACAAGAAATAAAACAAATATTCTTGGAAAGATTTGGGGTTTTTGCAGTGTAGTCAGGGTCTTATGCAGAATAATTCAGTCATACAAAGATTAGACTACTGGGTTTTTTATGGCCCCACTGGGCGCTGGGCCCCTAGAGTTATCACCACCTTTCCCCCCTCCCCTAACGGCCCTGAACTCAACACTCACTTCTTGTCTGGTTTCCCGCTGCCTCCCCGGATCGACACCGTCTGGCTGTTCTGGTAGAAGCTTCCTCCGCTGCGGTTGATGTTGGGGTGGGTGGGCGACGCCACCGGCTGCTGCCCGGGCCGGATCGGCTTGGCTGCAGACGGAACGAGATCAGAGATCAGACTTCACTGGTTTGTTTTTCTATCTATCATCATGTGAAACCTAATAACTGAGCTCATGGCTTCTATCTGAAATATAAACAAGTCACTGAAATGAATCTGCGGAATCGGAGCTGGAGAACTCGGATATTAGTCGGACAAACGAGTTTCAATTGTCATGTAAACGTACTGACTGACAATAAGATGCGTCGTTATTCTACTCAAGAAGTCCCGTCACAAAATATTAATACACCTGTTAAAGTGTAGCTACATTATATAAACATTTCTTTCAGTCCATCAACTGGTCGGAAAAACGCTGGTTATCTGGAATAGAGTTGGTTAGTTTCAGATAAACAGGAGGTTAGACGGGCGAGTCCAAGTAATGTGACATATCTGAGACTTTTATAAAAAGCAATAGTTACTTTTCCTGGCAATTAATTACTTTTATAAAGTTACTTTTTGGGGAAACTAACGAGTACATAGACTAATTATTTTTGTAAAGGTAATGTGGCCAACACTGATGATAAACTCAGGGTTCCAACACATTTGAAATTTCCAAATTCCATACTTTTTCCAGACCCTAATTAAAAAAAAAAATTCAAATAATTTGTGATATTTGAGTAAATAGTTGTGCATTATGTAAAAAAAATAATGCAATTAATCATTTGTTTTCGTTCTTCTGAATGTGTATGGCATTATGTCACCAAATAATTTCCTGGAGATTGTAGCTAGGTACAATGTACAAAATAATTAACCCAAATAACTTCAGATGAGACCAAACCCAGATAAGTATTAAGAAAAACATATTTCCATACAATAATTTCCATTTTCCATACTTTTCCAGACCTGGAAATGTATAAAATCAAATTCCATACTTTTCCATACTTTCCATACTTGCGTAGGAACCCCGAATAGTTACTTTTCCTGGTAATTAGTAACTTTTATAATGTAGTTACTCAGTTACCAATTCTTTTTTTACCAACTCTGTTACTTTAAATGTAAATATAAGTAATTATTTAATTAATAAACTCTAACAGCACTGACCGATCTGGGCCGAGTGCCCCCTCCTGGCCATGTTCTTGGCCCTGACGGCCTCCTTGATGCGGTCGACCTCCTGCTGGTAGCGCTTGCGGTCGCGGGCGGCGTTTTCCTTGGCCTCCTTCAGAGCAGATTCCAGGGCCTTGACCCGCTCAGCCGTAGCACGAAGGCGCTTCTCCAGTTTAGGAAGCTCACAGCGCAGGTCTGCATTATCACGCACCAGCTGCAAGCGGACACATCACGGCATTATCACTCCACACACACTCATGGAAATATATGTATATTGTGTTTAGGGATGTCACGAAAAAAATTAATAGTGGTATTAAACGCCACAATTAATTAATCTTAAAGATTCCTAAATACCGTTACTTTCCCAAAAAGATGATGTTGGTATATTTTTTTATCCATTATTTTCCTTATCTTAATTTCTATTAGATTGCAATGTACCTTTTACTTGTACTTGTTTTCCTCGAAAAGCAATAAAAAAGTTGTTCACAAAAAAAAAGATGATGTTGGAACCCTAGCGGCAAAAATAAAGGTAAATGCACAGATACTGGTCCATTTATCTAACGTAACATTGAATTGGTAGGAATTTAAATGTTGGCGTGTCATTTTTTATTTTAAAAAAAAGGAAAACAGAACAAAAAACTATAAAATAAACGCAAACATTTGGTATAGACGACAATTTATGACCTGAATATTTCAAACATTTTCCGTGGGGATTAAGAATTGGTCAGATATTATAATAGATACTTGAAATATTTTGTGTAAACAATGAGTAATGTATTTATATTTTGGCTATATCTGATTTTACACATTCATAGTGTTGTGAAATTAATTGGTGCATAATAACTCTGATAATCGTAATACCGTGATTATTTCTCTGACAATAATGGTACCAAGAAAATGTATAATCGTGACATCCCTATACGTACATGTATGTGTTTTTGTGTGCAGGTGCGACTCCTGTACCTGTTTGTGAACCTTGGTGAGCTGCTCAAGATTGTTCTCAAGAAAGGAGATTTTCTGTTTCTGAGCAGCACTCCCACCTGTGTCGTCTGAGTCCATCTCAGCGCTCTGCAGGACAACAACACCACAACACAGAGGTTTAGTCCCGACGCAGCACACGACCACCTGACACTTCATGACTCTAACCCAGGGGTTCTCACTAGTCTCACTCTGGGCTCCACATTGTCCCATGGTCATTAAGTCTCGACCCACTTTTATAGAATTCAAACCAAGATTTTTTTTTTAAAGCCTTTAAAAACTCATTTAGCTCTTTATTGAGCAAAGTGCATTTCAGAGCACATGAATGAAACTGAGGAGTTACCATGACAACTGCATGTACGGAAGTGAATAAAAAAATATCAAACTGCACAAAATGGACACCAACAAAACGATATATTTGACTTCTAATGCATCTCTGCATTCAGAGCACAAAAGTGAATAAATATCAAATTGCACAAAATAAAGACCCACAAAACAAAACCAGATTCACTGCATCAGGCCACATTAATAAGAAACTGAGATCTTTACATTCAGAGCAAATGGAGCAAATAAGAAAGTGAGGAGGAGCATTACAACTGCATGTGTTCACGTGTCTCGTGCCTTTCAAAATAAGTTATTTTTCAAAATAAAAGACATGTCCAACATCAGATGTGCATTAAATATTATTTACTTTTTTGACCAGCTGTCCGTGACCCATCCAGAACGGGTCAGGACCCAAAAGTGGGTCTAGACCCGTTCTGGATGGGTTGCGGACAGCTGGTTGAGAAACACTGCTCTAAACTATAAACTATAAACTACACAGTTCACCTTTTTCACTCTGGTGGCCAAGTCCTGGACGAAGAGTTTCCTCAGGTTGTGGAGCGTCTGCAGCTCCTTGGCCTGGAGCAGGAGAGAAGACCACAGGTCAATTAAAAAATATCATATATAAAATTAAGTATTAATACGGTAAATTCTCCAATAGCAGCCCAGGCTTTTATTTGCTTCACCTGCCGAGTTGACCTATTAGAGACGGGCATCTACTATATGGGACAGGCTTTTATTTAATTTTGAAGTAAAAGGCGTCTTCGCACATCAGTTTTTTTCTGTTGGACTACAATCAGTTGATCTAGACTTATTTGTGAAAAGAGGAATCCTGCACACTGCGTCACTGGTTGCACCAATTTTTAATTATAGCATCCGTGTTTGCCTAAAGAACGAAACGTTGCTATAATTAAAAATTTGTGCATGTTACGCAGTGTGCAGGATTCCTCTTTTCACATTTAATTTAGAGGAAATCTGTCGGAAAATCCCCTCAAATGGTTTTATTGTTACTGTTTAAAAGAGTCGGAGCAGAAGGAAAGAGTCGGATACAGAGCAGCTTCATTTACAAGTCTAATCAGCACCGATGAAACTTCCTCTAAATAAACGTGTTGCGCCGGCCACAGACTGTATATATATGTATGTTTATAAAACGGAAAGGTGAAATCCGGCGATCTGATTGGTTGTTAGCCGTGGTATATTGAGCATATACCACGGCTACTATTCTAAAGCCTTATCACAGCGTAGGCTATCACTCCGCGTCAGGCACGTATGACTGGTATGAATGGAAGTTGTTGTCATGTATCCATGACAACGGACTGTTGCAGTCCGTAGCCAAAGACAGCTGATGTTTTTACGATGTTAAAAAACGGACTAAAGTAGTTGAATTCACATGTTTAAGGTTAACTTTCACCTCCGGGGAGGGTTAACAATGGTAGAGGGGACTGAGGAGTGACTTTCACCTGAAAAAAAGCGGAGGAAAAGACGAGCTGCAGAGCTAACTTGGAGCTAACGTCTGGAGAGGTGGGACTATTTTTTCACAGTGAGGCTATTTTATTCGATAATATGTATTTCTGGTTGAATAAAACTACATGAAATTGATTGCGTATCCCTCTTTTATATTGCCTTTATTCGCAACCGTTTTATAAAAGCAATATATCACTCCAGTCCGTGGTATATGCTCATTATACCACTCTAAGGGGGAACAACGCCCCTTAGCCGTGGTATAATGAGCATATACCACGGCCTGTCGTGATATATTGCTTAAATGTACAGTATACAGGCTCTTTGCTTGCTTTGAGAGGTTTTGTATGTTCACAAGAACTTTCAGAAAATAGAAACAGACTTCTAAATGAGACTCGGCTTTTATTTGAGAATTTACCGTTATGTGTGTTTGAGTGAATTTAAGCTGCTCATGTTAATTCCTCACGTGGACCACTCACCACTGTCTCTTCCAGACCCTTCAGGTCCTGTCTGGCCTGCTCCCTTCTGTCCTGCATCACCCTGAACAACAAACACAGACACACACACACACACCAACGTTTAACCACATGACATCACACACAGGTGGTTAAACCAGTGATTTACTGAAGCTGGCTGAAGTTGAGTTCGTACGTGAGCTCGTGCAGCTTGCGGCTCTTCTCCTGGTCGGTGGATTTGAGTTTCTCGTGCTCCACTCTGAGCCTCTCCTGCTCCAGCATGATCTTCTGGTTCAGACTGGAACGAACAGAAACACAGCCATGGTTAAAGAAAAGCCGCACTTTCATTGTTGTCACGGTTACTACTACTACCACTACTACTACTACTACTACTACTAGGGCTGGGACGATACGCTTTTCTCCCGATTCGATTCTTCTACGATTTTTTGGATGGCGATTCGATTTAAATTGCGATTCTACGATATTGCCGATTCTCTCTATGATTTTTAGTCTTCAGCATTTTTAACATTTATCTGCACACAAATACTGTAGGAGCCTATAAATTAACATACTCCATTATAAAGTGAACTTAAACCCTTTTCAAAACCTGGACTCTCTGTATGTAAAAAAGGCAAACAAATGCACATTGCACAATATTTAAAAAAAATTCCCCCCAAAAAATCGATTTTGGAAAATAAAATCGATTTAAAAATCGTCAAAAAAGATATCACGATATTTATGTGAATCGATTTTTTCTCCCACCCCTAACTACTACTACTACTACTACTACTACTACTACTACTACTACGGGTCCTGGTTGTGTTGAGCTTTGATTCGACTCTTGGATTCTTACTCCTGCAGCTCGGTGATGAGCTTCTCCTTGCTGTCCAGCTCGTCTCTCAGGCTGCTGATCTGTTTCTGGTGAGCTTCACGGTGGGAGTGGATCTGCTTCTCCACCGCCTCCTGGACACACACAAACACACAAACACACACACACACACACACACACACACACACACACACACACACACACAAAAACACACACACACACACACACACAACATTAACAAACCGCAACATGACAGGTTTGAAGTTTTAAACGGCTGATTCCTCTCTCTATATACAGTACAGGCCAAAAGTTTGGACACACCTTCTCATTCAGTGTGTTTCCTTTATTCTCACTGAAGGCACCAAAACTATGAATGAACACATGTGGAATTAACAAAAAAAGTGTGAAATAACTGAAAACAGGTCTTTTCTTCTTTGTCTTCTCTTTCTTCTTTTCTTCTTCCTCTCCTTCTTCCTCCTCCTCCTCTATCTCTGCCCCCACCAGTTCTAGTTTCTTCAAAGTAGCCCCCCTTTGCTCTGATTACTGCTTTGCACACTCTTGGCTTCTCTTGATGAGCTTCAAGAGGTGAACCTGACCTGAACATGGTTTTCACTTCACAGGTGGTGTTGCCTTGTCAGGTTCATTAGTGGAATTTCACTGAGAATCTACAATGTAAATAGTCATGAAAATAAAGGAAATGCATTGAGTGTGTCCAAACTTTTGGCCTGTACTGTCAGAAGTGTTTGTATACAAGGTCAGATAAGACGAGAGCTCAGATGACTTGCATTTGTTTGTTTTGCACAGGTTAGTAGTTTTATTTATTATAATTTTAGCATTTCATTACCTTTATTTGGTGTTATTTATTCATTTTTAAATTCACCATGTTTTTTGCACTCTTCAGCACCTTGTATGATATGGATGTGCACAGGGCTTGAAATTAGCGGTCGCCACTCGCCATTTGCGACCCAGATTTCTCTGTGGCGAGACAGATTTTTAGCTGTCTCGCCACTTGGCGAGCTAGAAAAAATTAGACTCCCAATCTGTTTCCAGGGTTTCCCCCAGTGTATTATGAACTTATAGTCACCTGACAACGTCACAACTTCGTCGCGCATAACGGGACACGTGACGGACATCATGCTTATCAGACCGCTGCTGCTTTACAGCTGACCGAGAGGAACGCACCGAGCCCGGTTAACGTGAGCCGAGCCGCGGCTCCAAAAGGCTCAGTCAGCTGCTGTAGCACAGCTGGTAGCTGTTAGCTGTTAGCTGTTAGCACGCCGGAGTCGGTGGTCGGACTATCCAACGGACGGACGGGGGGGTGGGGGGTGGTATTTGAACACTGTACAATCAGCGCGATATACAGTAGCGCATTTACGAGCGGCAAAGCGCCAACTGTCCATGCGCCCGTGTCTGTGTGTGTATGTGCGTGCGCGCGCGCGTGTGTCTGTGTGTGTGTGCGTGCGTGCGTGCGAGAGAGACGGCAGGTGGACTGACTGGCAGAGATGAGAGTTGGTGAAGCGCTGTTTAAAAATTATTATTATACTGTTCTTCCTTGAGTGGGGTGGCATTGTGGGAGGGATAAAAAACTGGGGGAAAAACGGAAGAATGGAAGTCTTCTCTGTCACGTTGTACTGTCATGTTGCTACCTGTGAAATTGCTTCTATTAAAGAAAGTCATCAAAAAAAAAAAAAAAAAAATATATATATATATATATATATATATTTTTTTTTTTTTTTTTTCTTTTTTTTCTTCTGTGAGAGCCTGTGGCAGGCCGCCACACATACTACTGTTATTCCAGAAAAGTTGAAAGGTCATCATCTACAGAGCACAATTGATTGAGAAGAACAGGATGACTGTTATATGGTACAACTATGACTGCTATATAACTTGACGTCGAAATACAATAGTGAAGCAACTTGTTGGTTTTGGCTAGTAAAAAATCTGTCTGGCGAGTAACTTTTTTGACCTACTAGCCACTTGGCTAGTAGGTCAAAAAGTTAATTTCAAACCCTGGATGTGCATATCTACTGTACGTTTGTTATTGTGTTGAACTGTAGGATAAATGTTGTGGCTGCAGCGTGGGCGAATGGCCCAGAACACATTTCTCACTTTGTGAGACAATAAAGTTAATCTTGATCTTGAGAAACAGATATCTTAAAAAATCTGGCAACCTTTTATTGAACATATAGAAACATTAACTTCTAAACAGCTGTGGACTCACTGTAAACCTTGAACTGGTTTGACTGTAAACCGATTGTAACGTCCAGGTACAATGTGTAAGATGTCTTAATGACACGTTTGTCACAATGTAATAAATATGTTTTTTTTTCTCTATCTTTTTTTGTAGATTTGTTTGTCTCTATTATTTATAATATAATACTTCTGCATACTGTCTGTTTAGTTACTGTTGTTATTCTTTTACCTCAGTCCCTTGTTAATTGTGTAATTAAGTGGGAATGAGTTGTACTGTTCTTGCATAATTAAAAACTCCAATCACGTTAGAAGTGAGTGTGTGTGTGTGTGTGTGTGTGTGTGTGTGTGTGTGTGTGTGTGTGTGTGTGTGTGTGTGTGTGTGTGTGCCGAATGTTTAATGGTGCAGAGGGACAAACCTTGACTTCATTAGCGGTCTGGATCTCATTCTCTTTCTCCATAGCATGGACTTTCTCTGTAAAAAAAAAAGAAAGAAAAGATGCAATGTCAAGAGACCAGAGAGGAGGAATTGATTCTGATTCTTAAACTTGTTTTTTTAACTTTTTTTTTTTATCAAAACAGATCAAACACAGCGACTCTTCTGACCGTTTAGCTCTGGCTCTGATCAGTCATGTTGTAAACATTTGTTCATCAGAAGTGTCTCCAACATTTAAGTTCAGTATCTAAGTTGACTTCATTAAAAAGTTGCGAACAACACATATGGTGAGGCCTCATTTTATCACTAACCCTAACCCTATGGAACCGACTGCCTGAGGACTTGAGGAGAGCAGAGGATCTAGAAGACCTACCTTTTTAGCCTTGCTTTTAACTGACTCGTACTATTTCTATTATTCTGAAACATGCATTTAATTTAATTTATCTTATTTTCTTATTTATTTGTTTACTATTATTATCTTTTTTATTCTATTTTAATTCATCCATTCTTTTCTCTATTTTATCCCACTACACCTGCCTATTTTACTTCATTTTACCTAGTGTCTTTCTCCTCTTCTCTTTTTATCTATTTTACCTCATTTGATCTAGTATCTCTCTTATCTTCTCATTCTATCTATTTTACTTCATTTGATCTAGTATCTCTCTTATCTTCTCATTCTATCTATTTTACTTCATTTTACCTAGTGTCTTTCTCCTCTTCTCAATTTTATTTATTTTACTTCAATTTATCTAGTGTTTTCCCCACTGCAAATGAGTGAATATTAGACAGCGTTTCCCCGATAAAGTCCAATGTTCTAAAATTATTGTGTGAATGTGTATGTGTTTGCGAATTTATGTACAGTATGTCTCCCTAACATGTGTTTCCTATGTTGCTTGTTTTTAACATGTGAAGCACTTTGAGCTGCCATGGGCATGAAAAGTGCTGTACAAATAAAGCCTGATTGATTGATTGAGGTGTCGACTGCTCCTCATGAACACGGTGGTGTTCGTACCCTGAGCGCTGAGCTTCACCAGCTCTTCGTTGAGAGAGTCCACGTTCTCCTCCAGCTGCCTCTTCTTCTGCTCCACGTTCTGCAGGTACTCGGTCAGCGACTTGATTTTAGCCTCGTGCTGCAGACGCAACAGAAAACACAAGGTTATTATTATCGGCCAGGAAAGAGAAACAACAACAGAGGCCTACCTACCGAGGTTTGGAGAATTTATACAGATAATCCTTCGTCTAACCAAAAGGCAACGGCAGCTTCTCTCAAGAGTCTGAACACCGACTGTCAGAACGACTGAGCCTTAAATACCAGATAGTTACAGGTACACAAACAGTTCGAGGTACATAAATACGAAAGACGACATCATCTACAACTAGGGCTGCAACTTACAGTTATTTTCATTATCGACTAATCTGTTGATTATTTAAACGATTAATCATTAGTTGTTTGGTCAATAAAATGTAAATAAAATGTTGAAAAATGTCAATCAGTGTTTCTCAAACCACAAGATTACATCATCAAATGTCTGGTTTTGTCCACAAACCAAAGACAGACTCACTATATTGTCTTAAAGGAACAAAGAAACCAGAAATATTTACATTTAAGAAGCTGAAATCTGAGAATTTGGACGTTTTTTCTGAAAAAACTACTCAAACCGATTATTCGATTATCAAAATAGTTGACGATTAATTCAATAATCGATTAATTGTTGCGGCTCTATCTACAACCCTTATTGATAAAACAATCATTCCTCTGTTTTTGAGATGATTTAACAGATTACAAGAAGATTACATCATCAAATGTCTGGTTTTATCCACAAACCAAAGAGAGACTCAGTTTATCGTCAGAAAGTAACAAAGGAACCAGAAATATTCACATTGAAGAAGCTGAAATCAGAGAATTTTGACTTTTTTTCTGAAAAAACTACTCAAACCGATTCTTCAATTATCAAAAAAAAAGTTGACGATTAATTTAATAATCGATTATTGTTTAATTAATCGATTAATTGTTGCAGCTCTATCTACAACCCGTATTGATAAAACAATCATTCCTCTGTTTTTGAGGAGATTTAACAGATTAAAACCAAAACTTTCCCTTACGCTTATGAATAAAAAAGAGAATATAGTTTTGTCTTTTCAGTCCACAACACTTCCTTCCTTCCTTCCTTCCTCTCCTCCTCCGTACCTGTGAGATGCGCAGCTGGCAGGCGGCCAGCTCCTTCTCGTTCTCGTCCATCTTCTTGTTGCTCTCCGACTGGGTGCTCTCCAGCTGCTTGCAGCGCTTCACCATCGTCTTCACCTCCGACTTCATCTTGCTGATGTAGAGTCGAGCCACCGTGAACTCCTCGTCGATCAGGCCGCTGCCGCCCTCGTGCTGCTGCTGAGGGACCACAGAGGAGAGAGAGAAGGTTTCAATAGGAGGAAGGAAGGAGATGGAGGGAGGATGATGATCGTCCGCCGCGTTGCCACGGTAACGGCAGTTACCTTGATGTCGTTGCTGCCGACCGCGATGCCGATCTCGGCCAAATCTTTGAGCAGTGACGACATCATCTCGGTCACTCTCTTCTTCTGGTGGTTGGACATCTCCTTCAGCTTCTGGAGCTCAGAGTCCAGAGACGACAGGATGGACTGAGGGAGAAGAAGACGGGATTTAGAAATAAAAAAATAAAAAAAACATGTTTGTGACCTGATCCAGCAGAATGAGTCACAGTGTCATACATTGGATGGTTTTCAAGATATGGCCGTTTGAATTATGGTCTTCCACTCTCTTTTTCCAATTGAAAACATGAGAAAATTGCGTTTAAACAATATAGAACGCCTCTGGTTTAAAGGCCAGTGACTCTGGCGTCTGTTCCTGTACCACGTGATTACACGCACCCTATACGGTCCCCTGTTGTCATAGAGACACCATTCAATGACCCTCGTAAAGCAGATAATCTATCGATTTAGATGCAGTTTACAGCTCGTCTCTATCATAAACGATTCAGAAGTTATTTTAATGTTGTGCTCGTCTAGAGGGTTAAAAGTTACAAGTCAACTTTAGTCGTCATTTACCTGCCTTTTCTCAATTATCTGAACTATGAAACTTTGAGAGATTGTTTTTGAATGTCATTTCTTTGAAATGGGCTCGAATTTGTTTTTTCCATTGGTTTTCCACGTAATCAGCTGATTATCTAAAAATAGACCGTTGCGACTTTGCGACTCACATTCTACTACAGTTAATATATTCTACGTTTTCATTTATTATGACCAACTGTCAGCAGCTGTTAATGTCCTTTTAACGGCTACGTTCTTCATTTACGCCTCACAGCGCTGAATGTACTTGTGTTTTCTTTGTGGCCTGCAGGTTGTGTGAGTTTAATTAGAGCTTTAGTTGTGTGTTGATGTGAATGAAGGACATTAAATTCATAACGAATATAAAAAGCATCGCGGTGACTTTGCTGCTCACCGATTTCTGGCTGAGCTCCTCGCTGATGGCCTCGAACTCCTTGGTCTTGTCCTCCACCTCCTGGCTCTTCTGGTCGTAGTTGACGGCCAGCTCCTCCAGCGCCTGCAGCACCTCCTTCACCTCCTCCTTCGACGCCTCGTTCTCCGCCTGCAGACGGTTCAGCTCCGCCTGCAGGTTCTCGTGGTCGCGGCGAGACGAGGCCAGAAGCTGCGCAGAGCAGAGCAGAGGAGGAGAGGAGAGGAAAGTGTCATCATGCTGTTTGTTTTTAAATGTGTTAAATGGTTTTAAACGTGAGTGAATACAGAGGTTCCTACAGCTTAAGCCAAGTTTAATTCAAGACTTTTTAAGACGTTTTTAATGTCACTTGAAATGAAATTCAAGACAGACACAAATGCAAAAAAAAAAAAAAAACGTCACCACATACATAGGGTTAGGGACAATTTTACCCACTTTCCTATGTGGTCCAAGATAAAGTGACTGCTACATGAATAATTGGGGGGGAGTGACATAATTTAACAGCTGTATAGTTGTGGAGAGGAGATGATAAACTAAAAAGGACACGTTTGCTTGTTCGTATGTTTCCATCCAAAGTGATTCAAATAACTGGGAAATGCGCATTAAAAGAAATTTGAGTTCTGTGTGTTTCCATTAAAAGTATGGATTTTGGTGAAAACTACAAACTCGCGTGAGTTTTCTGCAGCTGTCCTTTCAAAATAAATGCATAAAAAGTCCAGAAAAAAAAAAAACTGACTCGGGAGCTGGTGGCGGTGAGAAATTTAGCGTTGACGGCCGCCACTAACTTCTCTATGTCGGAATGTTACCAATTATTTTGAGACTTGAGACTAATTACAACCATAAAATACCACTTATTATGTGTTAACATTTTTAAGACCTTTGAAAAATTGATTGAAGACATTTTAATGCCAACTAAGGCCTTGTTTTTAGATTAATGAATTCAAAGCCTTTTAAGACTTTTTAAGGATCCGTAAGAACCCTGTTTTTGCTGATTTTACAACTGATCATGTCGGCAAAACAAGAGACTTATGGGAATTCAGAAAGTGAGAGAGACTCGGATCAATGAGACAGAACGATCAGTGTGAAATAACATATCTAATCAATTAAAATTATAAAACTGAGACAACAGAAAAGAAGTAAGTAAAATATAATTATGTCTCCACAGCCCTCATGTCTCTGAGGCCACTAAGATCAATAACGGCCCTTTTCCGCTAGCGAGACTCGGCTCAATATGTTTGTTTTTTTGCAGTAACTGTGTAGTGGAAAAGGGGCATTAGATCAACAGGTCACCCCCCCCCCTCCTCTTCCTGTACCCACCTCCTCCTGGTCGAGCATCTGCTGCTTCAGCTTCTCCGCCAGCTGACTCTGCTGGTTGATCTCCTCATCCTGGAAAGAGCAAAAGAGACAAACAGTACGATTAGTGTTCAGAGCACCGAGCAGACAGACAGAACGAGGTGAAACATCCTGGGAAGAAATAAAAGGGAGCGGCCATGTTGTTTGGTTTTTCTTTTATTCGTTTGTTTTATCTTCTAATTCAGCCTTGAAGGATAATTACTGTTTCTTACAATCTGGACCTTATGTCTAGCACAAAATACGATGATTTCCTCACCCAGATAACATAAGCCGAGAGCCGCGTATATCCGTATAATGTGAGTCTACAGGGCAGCGCAATGCAGCCTCTAAATAACACATTATCCGCAGAGAAACTCCTTCATTTCACCAATATTTTGTTATGATAGACTAGTGCCCGTGTTCTCGCATTATACGGATATACGCGGCTCTCGGCTTGATCTAATTTCGTCGGAACGACTTGTAATGACACCAAAGTTATCTGGGTGAGTAAATGATGGTATTTTATGCTAGAAATAAGGTCCAGACTGTAAAAAAACAGCAATTATCCTTTAAAACGTGCTGTCTATGACCCACCAGAGTCGTCCCGGTCTCACCTTGTCGTCCAGCTGCTTGTACAGCTTGGCCAGCTCGGCCTCACACTTGTCCTTCTCCACGTCCGTGAGGCGAATGCCGGGCACGTTGGGCGTGGTGGCCGGCTTGTCGTTGATGATGTTGTCCAGCGCCTGCACCTCGGCGTTGGCCTTCTCCTTGTCGAACTGCTCCTCCACCGGCACGCTCTCACCTGCAGACGGACGTCATACATACATGATCTCTAGGGCTGGGACGATATTGCTTTTTTTGTCCCGATTTGATTCTTCTACGATTTTTTGGATGCCGATTCGATTTAAATTGCGATTCTGCGATATTGCAGATTTTCTCGATTTTTAGTCTGCATTTTTAACACCAGTGAAACAGTTGAATGATTATTATTGTCTACAGACTATTACAGGAACCATATTTCCCCCCAAAATACACATCACATGTAAGTCAGTTTTTAAGATTTATTCAGCAGCAATATACTGTATATGTTTACTCTCTTTTCAAAAGCCTGGACTGGAGAAAAGAGGCAAAAATAAAAGAGTATAGAAAAAACAGGCTTCTGAAACCTTTCTGACAGAATGAGATCTAGACGGAGGTAAACTACTACTACTACTACTACTACTACTACTACTACTACAGGTACTACATAAAGAACAGAGTCTCATCACTGGTTCCTGGTTCCACTAAAGAAAGTGAATGTGGTTTCTACATTTTAACATTTATCTGCACACAAATACTGTAGCAGCCTATAAATTAACATTCTCCATTATAAAGTGAACTTAAACCCTTTTCAAAACCTGGACTCTCTGTATGTAAAAAAGGCGAACAAATGCACATTGCACAATATTAAAAAACTTTATTTTTTTTAAATCGTCAAAAAAAAATTGCGATACTTATGTGAACCGATTTTTTCTCCCACCCCTAATGATCTCTACAGTATGTGTGGATACGTGCATGTGCAGACCCTGATGCTGCGGAAACATGAATGAATAAATAAATGAATAAATCTTGTTGCTCACCGTTCCTCCAGCGGTTCAGCTCGTTCTCCAGCCAGGTGATGGTGTTCCTCAGGGTCTTGTTCCTCTCCTTCTCCCTCTCATACTTCTGCTTCCACTGCTCTGCCGTCAGCTCGATGTTCACTGTGACTGTGTTCTTGATAGTCTTTGCTCTAACAGTAGAAAAACAAAAAAACATTAACTTTATTCCACTGACCGACGCCACTTTTCCTCCAAAAACGGTACTTGATTACACCAGGAACAAACCGTGAGCCGTCACTGTGCTACGACTCCCATGTTAACCGTGGCTTTCCTACACTTTTTATGTGTATTTCTTGACCTCTAATTTAGATTATTAATTAAAACAACCACAGTAATATTATGACCAAAAAAAGACACATTGAGCTGAATGATGACTCGTTTCCCCTCCACTGACCTCTGTCCGAACATGAGAGTGGATTTGGTTTCGCACTCGTTGTAGGAGGAGGGCGAGCAGCAGATGACGATGGTGGTTCGACAGTTTCCACCCAGAGAGTCCTGCAGGATGCGGGTCATCTTGCTGTCTCGGTACGGGATGTAGGCCTGGACATCACACACACACACACACACACACACACAACAAACATACACACATCAATATACAATAAAAACGAGAGAAACGTGCTGCAGCAATTCAAGTGTGGAGTAAACTTTAGATTTTTTTCTCCTCAAGTTCGACGAAAAACACAGTTGACTCCAAAACAAACAGTGTTCAATAGAGGGGAGCGGAGCAGAGGACACACACTGTAGTCAGTCAGCGCTTTCAATCAGAGGCGGTCGTATCTGGAACAGTTCACCACTCACAATACGGGAATGTGATACACACACCACATCGAAAACACATCTGAAGAACTGGTCGAAAAGTAAATCAAACATGAACTCACAGTTAATCTTAATTGATATGTAACACTGAACCTGAACGCACTTTGTAATGTAAAGCGCTTTTAACTGTCGTTACAGCTCTTTATTGTCCTTGTCTCTGTGATTTGCTTTGTCTGTCGAGTCGACTTATCTCTGTTCTTCTGTGTTTTGTGTCTTTTGCAGTCAAGTCTTTTGTTTGACCTGCCAGGGAACAGCGGATGAAAAACAGCAACAGTACTAACTCTGGTGCATTTATATCCGCATTTTTTAACGCTGATGTAATTAAAGCTTTTGTAGTTCCAGGGGGGGTCCGGCTGGCAACGGGTTATCATATAATGGCGGCGGACAGAGTTCACTTTTGATTGGTCCAAAACACACACTATGAAACATCCAGATACCTCCATACTGCTGGTCCGTACTGACCCAAGTGTCCTGAAGCCGCCACATGAAAAAGCTGTTCGGAAAAAATTAATGTGATCTCTGTTTTTATCCTTGTTGTAGCAGTAGCTCCCAGTGGTTCTGTTGATGTTTGTGCGCATGCGCAAGATTTGCTGCGAGATGTTGGTTGGTCGTTGTAAACCACTGGATGTTTGATGTAAACACAGAAGAACATCTTGCAGCAAATCTCCTGCAGCCACTTGCAGCTGCTGCTACAACAAGGATAAAAACAGAGATCACATTAACTTTTTCTGAACAACTTTTTCATGTCTTGGCTTCAGGACATTTGGGTCAGTACAGACGAGCAGTATGGAGGTATCTGGATGTTTCATAGTGTGTGTTTTGGACGATTTTAAAAGTGAACTCTATCCGCCGCCATTATATGTAAACCCGTCACCAGCCGGACCCCCCCTGGAACTCCTTAAGAGTTTTGATGACTCTGAAAGTTCTCCAAACCCTTCCTTGGCATGACGGTGAGGAGAAAATTGGCGAATTGTTGATTTTGGGTGTAGTATCCCTTTAATGTGCACTGTAAATAAAACATTTAACAAGTTTGTTGTTATTGTTTATAGCGTTTTCTTATAACTTAATCGTCTGTCTGACTTGATTGCTCAAGACTGATAATTTCCTGTTGGGAAACTCTGCAATTGTTGCTAATTTGATGTTTTTTTTTGTGTGTGTGTGTGTGTGTGTGTGTGTGTGTGTGTGTGTGTGTGTGTGTGTGTGTTTTTTTAACAGAGGAGAGGGTTAAAACAAAGTGCGTAATTCTGATTCACTTTAATGTTCTTCCTCTGTCCTGCAACCAGAGAGGAGGTCGGTCGGATGTGATGTCTCGGGTTACAGCTCTCACGAGTTCAGCGTCGTTAGCAGCCAGTTAAACATCAACCTGATCCGTCTGTATTATATTATTATTGATACGACGAGGAGCTGCGGCCGAAGCTGCTGTATCTCTGCACAATAACTTGTTTGTTTCACACCGTCACAGCTATCAGAGCATCTGTCCGCCCCAGGTTGTTTACCCAGCGAAGGGGCACTAGAACAAACCGATCATTGATCAAAGTGAGAAGTGTGAAATTGGTGTGAGACAGCTGAAGGAAAACATTGCTCCGAGTGAAGTTTTCTTATCTGCAGAAGTTAAAAAGGAGTAGAAACGGCTCTTTCACACCGAGATAACTGAACAAGATGTTGCTTTTTCTTTTCTTTTTTTCTTCTTCCAGATGCACACGCTGAGCTCTGGGGCTGTGCAGCTGGTAAACACACACACACTTACTTCCCCCTCTGTCTGCTACATTCACACTAATTTGCTTCTTTTCTTTCTTTTTTTTTTTAAAGAAATCCACCTGAGGTCGTAACTGATCAAACATTTGCAGAGCGTAATGAGCTCATCTCGCCACGATCTGTAGTAAAGATTAAAGCTTAACAGAGCGACGTAGTGACCTCAATTATCCCATAAGGCCGTTCACTTTCCTCTCACTCTGCATATTTAATGACCGAAGCCCAGGACAGAGAGGGAGGAAGAGAGGAAGAGAGGAAGAGGAAGAGGAAGGGAGGGAGAGAGATACTGTACAGCATGAACAAATAGAAGTACTGACCGTTCCTTCAGCCAGAGCAGAGATGACGTTTCCCAAGGACGACAGAGACTTGTTGATGTTCTTGGCCTCGTCCAGCACCGCTCCCTCCGCTCCTGTTTTACTGACCTGAAAATCACACGGACAATAAAACCTCAGACTGAAGAACAGGCTGTGATCTGTAAACCCGGCCCGACTCAGTTACTAGAGTAAAACGATAAAAAAAAGGGGAGGAATGGGTGGAATAAAAGTATAAATAGTTGCCACTGTAATTTATCTCTTGATTCATTGCTTAATTACTAATTTTGGTTATTTTATTTTGATAAGACACATTTAATTTTACTTATTTATTTTAATGGTGAGGGTCTCGATAAGCCCTCCCAGGGTTTCTAACCTCTCCATCACTGATTCATCCTTTCTTTTATGTGATATACTCTTCGTTTGTAATGTTTTATTAAAGTGCAAACAACAAACAAACAAAGTACTGAATCCAGGGTTCGATTTCTGCCGAACCAACAGAACCGAACCCTACGCACGTCAACGTAATGAGGCCGCAAACGATTACAGGAAAGTTTACGAACGATATTCTGCTCAAATCGCTCTCAGCACAGCCAGCATCACTGTCATTACCACAAACTTAAAATGAGGTCCTCTAGCTTGATGCTAACATATAATGGAAAACGTCATAGGTGGGCTAATGGAAACTAGCATCGCTACTTCCGTAATTTTAAATCAACAAACTAAGTTACACATACAATAATACTTACAGGCAGATATTTTCTCTGCTCTGTGGAGATAATTTCACCTTTTGGTATTTTTGTTTCTTGTTTTGAATGAGGAAAAAAAACACTAAAACCTGAATCCTGAGTGACTTGAAGTTTAAATGTTCAGTGTTCAAATAGTGCAAAATAGTGGTGAAAGTTATAACCCATTGTTTTTATAGTTAGAATAAAAAAGGAAACACCCTGTGTGATGGTTTTTACTGCATTTATAATGTGTTTAGTGTATGGGCCGATGATGGGAGCAGGATTCAGTATTCGGTTTCAGATTCGGACGAATCTTAAAACAGTGGATTCGGGATTCGGCAACACAAAAGTGTGGGATGGATGTGACTCTTTTGTACCTTTTCGCTACCGGCAAGATCGACCAGGTAGAGCTTCCCGCTGAGCTTCTGCTCCGTCTGAGTGTTCTCCTGTTTGACGTTTATCAGGAAGATACTGTGACTCCTGGAGCTGTGCTCGTTCATGTCTGTCAGAGAGAATAAATTAATACACGCACGTCATCAGAAAAAATGAAAATAAAACATATCGGCCCTCTGATAATCAACGGGTTTATGACTCGGATAACTTGTGGCACGTTTCTTACTTGTGACTGCTACGTGTCTGTTGGATTTGCCTTCATCGATCGTGTCCATGACCTCCTCTGGGCTGCAGACGAATCTCTCAGTGCAGCCCTTTGACGTAAAAAACAAACAAAACAAACAGAAAGAAGAGAAAAGAAAACAAAGGAAGAACACAAGAGTTAGATGAATGAGCCACTCTGACTGGTTTTACAAGATCTGTGAAAGGCGGGTGGGTCGAACCTTGACGTAGGGTACTCTGTTTTTGTCTTCATGCACTGACAAATTGGTCTTTGACACTGGAGATGAGAGAGAAAGAGAGAGGAGGAAACATGTCAGAGAGGTCGACTTAACGCTGCAAACACAACATATTATACTGTGACAGAAATGCTGCGGTAGGCGCCATTGAATTTTAAATAATGCTCTTAAACTCCAACATTTAAATACATGGCGGGTGATTAAAACGTCTTTCTGGGAGTTTCAAATGTTAATTCAGACGTTAACGCAGCCATTGTTTGCACTTCTGCTGCCAGTTTCAGATTATCTGCCCAGATCAGTGCGTTTTAATTAACGTAAACTGACTAAAACTCTTCCACACTGGACAGTTTTAAATCATCAGGACTGAAAAACCTCTACTGCCCTGAATTAGACGTGTTATATAACAAGGATCATGCTTTTGTGTGTCCATATAGTCGGTTACAACTAAAGTTCACAGCTAACATGGTTCTTGTGACACAGATTCACATCAACTTTCTGCAAGTTTCACAGGTTTTCAGCAGCTCGTTCACACCTCCTGTTAACACAATTAATGCGATTAGGAGACACGAGGAGTCACGGCCACTCACCATCCAGAAGGTCCCGAATCTTGTCTAGGTAGATTTCAAAATATGAAACCTGCAAACAGAGGAAGCACAACCTCATCATTTAGTATCATCATCAGCTACGAAATCAATTATATTTACTACATTTGCAAAGTTTTTTTCTTCATTTGCACAATTTTATAGTTTTATACATTATGCATATTTAAGTTGGTACTCTTCTATTTTCTCTCTTTTCTTTATTCTATTTTAGCATTTTATTCATAACATACAGCAACATAAGAATATACAGTATATACATTTTCTTACTTTTCTGTGTTATGTATGTGTGTTATATGTACATAGTGTTCTTCTATGGCCTCCTATTATATTATATGTCTGCACTAGTGGATACTTGAATTTCCTTTGGGATCAATAAAGTATCTCTAAGACTAAACTGAGAATTGCTTTATTTACTGCAAATGAAGAGAGAAAAAAACCCATAGAAATAAAAACCTTAAATGTATCATAAATGGAGAGATAAAAGGGGAAACCAATGAGCTGCTCTGCTTACTTTGATATGAAACTCCAGGTTTTCGTCCATGGAGTAGATGTAGTTGAAAATGTCTTGAACTATCCTGGGGATGATTCCCATCGAGTCTGTGTCGTGGAGCAGCCCCTGCAAACCCAGAGGAGCGTTAGTTAATGCAACGTTTTCATGTCAAGTGGAAACAAACAACAACATCCATCCATCCAAAAACTGTGACAGTAGAGACGGTAGAGATGATCCTCACCTCCATAGTGTGTGTTTTGCCGGATGATGTCTGTCCGTATGCAAAAATCGTCCCGTTGTATCCCTCCAGAACATCTGTGGAAACACCAAACAGCTCGTTGTTAAAGTGAAAAGACTTAGATCTATATATATATCTATATATAGATATAGATATAGATATAGTATAGTACAGGCCAAAAGTTTGGACACACCTTCTCATTCAATGCGTTTCCTTTATTCTCACTGAAGGCACCAAAACTATGAATGAACACATGTGGAATTAACAAAAAAGTGTGAACTAACTGAAAACAGGTCTTTTCTTCTTTGTCTTCTCTTTCTTCTTTTCTTCTTCCTCCTCCTCCTCTATCTCTGCCCCCACCAATTCTAGTTTCTTCAAAGTAGCCACCCTTTGCTCTGATTACTGCTTTGCACACTCTTGGCTTCTCTTGATGAGCTTCAAGAGGTGAACCTGACCTGAACATGGTTTTCACTTCACAGGTGGTGTTGCCTTGTCAGGTTCATTAGTGGAATTTCACTGAGAATCTACAATGTAAATAGTCATGAAAATAAAGGAAATGCATCGAGTGTGTCCAGACTTTTGACCTGTACTGTATATATATATATATAGATATAATATATATATACAGAGATATACAAATAGTGAAACCTCACCTTTAACAATCTTCTGGGCGCAGGCGTTGTACACTTGTTCCTGTGTTGTATTTGACTGAAACACTCTGTCGAACATGTACGGTTTACTCTGCAACACAACAGAGGAGGAGGAGGAAGTGTGAGTGACAGCGACAACACAACAACAACAACAACAACAACAACAACAACAAGATAACAAAACCTCAGCGTTGTGCAACTTCATTAAAAAATAATATTCAAGTGACATGTTTCACAAACTCTCTGTCAGACGCAGCAGAAGCGTTTCAACAGGAGAACAACACGTTAAACGTTTCCTGAGTTAATATTTTGTGGCAGCTTCAAAACTATTGAAGCTATTTTAATATAAAAGGCTTTAATTAAAATGAGTTCAGACTAAAAATTATAATATGTTTTATATAACATGTGTTTATTGTTATATCTAGTCTTACGGATATATCATTTTTTTCTGCACATATTTATTTTACACACGGTTTGTTGGTCTGTTTTGAATATTGGTTGATCAAATATTTGAAATTATTATGAAGAAATGTAAATGGTTTGGCCTGATGAAGCTCTAGGACCGAAACGCTGCAGCAAATAAATTTAATTGTAAAAGACGTAAAAGTTTCTAACATATACAGTTTATTCTTGTGTTTCCCACATGAGCAGCACGAGCCACGACGACACACATTTCACACCAGAGCGCGTCTAAATCATCTCATTATAATTCACTAATAAATAAGATTTGGTTTCTCTGCCACGCACCCGTAATAATCATCTGTATATGTATATATATGAGACATTGTTATGTTTTTATCAATAAAAAAAATTCATTTTTTACACTTGCTGCCATTAATTCTGATTATTTGCACTTAGTTTATTCAATTTTAGTTAAATGTTCTACTACCTCTATTCTATTGCTTTTAAATATTTCATTTCATATTAATTGTATTTTTCTGCAACGACTTTCACTGTAATTACTTGTAATTATATATATATATGACAAATAAACTTGAAATTGAAGATTTTAAAGATAAGATAAGAGATACTTTATTGATCCCTGGTAAATGTGTGACTATAACAGCTCATCTTTATCTGAGAGCAGCAGCAGGCGACGTGTTAGAGCCTTTACACAGGAGGAGCGGTGACGACGTGACATGGATCAGTTTTTCCACCGTGTCACGCTCCAAACCGCCAGACTCGACGTCCTCGGTCTATTTCTTCCTCTGCACAGACTCTCCACCACCACCGACACCGTTTCATCCCCTTTGAACTGGACAGTGACGACGAGCAGCAGCAGCCACCATCATCATCATCATCATCATCATCATCTATGATCTCAGAACAAACTAAAAACAACGACATCTCTTTGGCTTTAACAAAACTTCAAAAGCACATTATTCCAGTCGTCAGCCAGAAATCAATAGGGAGTCTCACGACGCCGGCGACGACGACGACGACGACGACCGCAGGGAAATAAAAACTGATGTAGTTCAGTAGTTCTGATTTAAAGATGTGCAGTCTATAGCTCTAACGTATGAAATAATCTCTTAAATGCTAAGAAACGATGACAAATTTATCATAGAACAGCACAAACAAATAAATAATAAAATAATAAATTATTTTTCAGGACAACTCAAGCTTTTCCAGGACATTTGAATACTTTTTTTTTAAATTTTCTATGCGTTTTCCATGACTGGAAAGTTGGTCAACCATTTTCCAGGTTTTCCAGATTTTCAAGGATGCATGGCAACCCTGAAAATGCCTTCAATTTGCACCCTGGTTTGTAATCCTGCCACCCCAGCCCTCACCTCCCCGCCCCCTGACAGGCGGCAGGGCTCCAGATTTGCTGCGAGATGTTTTTTCCATGTTTCCATCAAACATCCGATGGTTTACAACGACGAACAAACATCTCGCAGCAAATCTCGCGCAAGTGCACCAACATCAACAGAGCCACTGGGAGGGAGCTACTGCTACAACAAGGCTAAAAACAGAGATCAAATTATTTTTATCAGAATAACTTTTCCATGTGGCGGCAGTTATGGAGGTATTTGGATGCTTCATAGTATGTGTTTTGGACCAGTGAACTCTATCCGCCGCCATTATATGAAAATCCTTGGCATGACGGTGAGTAGATGATTGGTGAATTATTGATTTTGGGTGTTGTATCCCTTTAACCGGGGCAGGAGATCAGGAAGCGCAGTGGACGGCGCTGAACTGGGTTGTTGCTAGATGGTGTACAGGGTTTCCCCCAGAAAACTTGTTAAGCCCGGTGGTAGGGTGGCACCGGCGGCCCATCGCCGGGCCACCGGTGCCCAAGCGTGTTTTTCTGTGACAGGGGCCTGACCCTGACCATTGACTGATGGCAGGGCCCTGTAGGTAACAGATTCATTAATGGAGCAGTAGCATTTAGAAGGCGTGATTCCATAAGGCCTCATGATCAATGTTAAAAGTTGACTGGAAATTTGAAAATATTATAATTTATCATAAACATTTGTTATTATAAGACATTTATGTAACATATTTAAACACCTATAGCAGAGTCTTACAGAAAGGCACTCTTGAAATAGCCTACTGTTCAATCAACCACAAATTATAGCCTAAAAAACTATTTAAATAAATAACATCAACTCTTTGCATTAAAAACTAAAAAACTACTGCCTGGTGTCTCCATTGTTGAAGTGTAGCGTTATTTCTCAGATTTTTTTTTCTTTTCTCCGAGATTTTTTTGTATCTGGAGTCACGTTACAGAGGCTACACATGACGTACTGTATAATACATCCATGACTGTACCACGCTCTTTTTCCGGTCAGTCGTCATGGAAACGTGACACTCACGGATCTACTGTTTAGATCAGAGAAGACAACGTGTGTGATCGCAAACGTTACGAGCTGAAAAATGAAACAATGGATCATTTTCACATCAGGTGAAAGCCCCGCGGCTCACAGGAGTCTGGAGCTCTGACGCTGCAGGGGACGACGTGCTAACAGCTAACAGCTAACAGCTAACAGCTACCAGCTACAGCAGCTGTCCAGCTGATTGAGCCTCTGGAGCCGTGGCTCCGCTCACGTTAACGTTTGGACTCGGTGCGTTCCTCTCGGTCAGCTGGTGAAGCAGCGGGCTGATGAGCATGATGTCCGTGACGTGTCCCGTTATGCGCGATGAAGTTGTGACGTTGTCAGGTGATGAAAAAGACACCTGATCACGTGTTTATGGAGCATCAAAACTGATTAAAAAAATTAATAAACGATGCTTAGCCTGGCGGGGGGGCAAGGAAGGCCTGGCGGCCCGCCAGGCTTATAATACACTGGGGGAAACCCTGGTGTACATGAGCTGCACATTTGGTAAGATTCTACGTCACTTCCTGCAGCTCATGTACGCCATCTAGCCACAACCGCTGAACTGGGAGAGAGGCCTCACTGAGTACATGTGTGTGTAAGAGAGGAGTAAGGGGGGCCGCGCCCGTCAGAGGAGAGCAGACATGCTTTGTAATGAATGTAATGAAACAACAGCAACGCATTAAGACGTATGTTATAGGTCCTTTTCCATTTAACCTAACCCATTTAGGACAACTACAATTGGTCGGGGGTCCTGTTGGGGGGAGGCAGGGCGCCCTGTTAGTTTTAATATCGTGCAGCCCTAAATGTTTAGACTTAAAATGTTACAGGTTCAGGCAGAAAATGTAGAGGAGCACATTGTAAATCGACTTGCAAAGCAAATATTCACATTTCCTTTTCATTCATGATCCTCTCACACATCGACCTGCTGACACCTGTAACGACAGAGTCCAGATTCTTTGAGTCGCCGTCTCACGTTTCACCAGCGTGAAAAAAAAAACAAAACAACAAATTTACTGGATGAACATGTGCAAGTAGATTTACTATTTTACAAAATGCCTCCATTTAGGGGCCGAGTCTGGAGCGCTGTGGCGGACGGTCACATCTAGAAAGGAGCAGACCTGCAGCATCCTATGACGTCGATAATTCACTCGTCTCGTTAGCTGCATCCTGGCAATTGTAGCCGTGGCCAAAACAAAGAGCGCCGAGACGCTATCGGTCCTGCCAGACGTCGTCAGCAAACAATAGGCAAACAGGTTTCAACTCCTCATTATTATTATTGCTGCTGCTGCTGCTGCTGCTGCTGCTGCTTTCCTCCTCGTTACCTACACTCGTCTCTAATGGGATTACTTGAAAATGTAATTACCGGTGAAAAGCATTGTTACGAGTTTTCATAAGTGCGCTGTCATGTTCATGCTTCAGAGTTGGCTCTTCAGGAGAGACAGTAACACACACACACACACACACACACACACACACAGCCCCAGGTTCCTCCGTCTCCATCCATACAAGTCTGGTTGTTATGATGCATGAACTCTAATTGGATTACGTTGCTACGCAAAATAGGTCAGTCGTCCACAACTGATCAATTCAGCTTCCTGCTTCACTAACAGTCTGAGAGGGGGAAGAAAGAAAGTTGGAGTTGATCGTTTCCATGTTATTTACTCATCTCTCTAATCCTTTTCTTCCCTTTTTATCTCTCACGCACTTCCACCACAACCCTGTCTTAGAGTAGCTCAGTCGTTGTCGTTGTTGTTATGGGATGTCCCAGACTGCAAATGTGACAGCAAAAGCATGAAGAAATGACTTGATCTTTGTGTCAAACTGACAGGGAGGTTAATGGATGGACGCATGAATAATTCACCTGCTGCACACTACCCGCGCTACGCTGGCGAGGCAAAACTGAGCCAGTTACAGTTCGACACACACACACACACACACACACAGGATCAGGAAACAACGTACAACATCTTCCTTTGTTTCTAGTCACAAATAAAAAATCTCTGGTGTAGCGAATGAAAAGCCAAGTCACCAAGCCAGGTCTCCAATGATAAAAGCTGCTGCTACACATCACACGGCGTGGACAGCTTCACCAGAAAGAGCCGAGTGGTGATGATGATGATGAAGAAGCAGCAGCGACTACGTTTACATGCGTTAATATTCGGGTTACGGTCAATACTCCGGTTTCTGAAACATTCGGAGTAACCCGTTTACATGCATTAGCAAACAGGGTTGTTCCTGTATATACATGGTAATTGTGATGAATTGAGATTTCCCAATCAAAACAGCGACGCATGGACGACATCATGAGGCAATGTGCGTCATTTCCACTTCTTCTTCCTGTAGCCAAAGCAGCAGCACGGTGTCGGCGGCACAGTTGCCAAGTCTGCTTCTTATAAGTGACTTTAGGCTTGTTTTTCTGTTAAGTCGCTTATAAATATTGGTGGTTGTGGATTGCAGGTTTTTGGGCTTGTTGTTAAATTAAAGTGTAGTCGCTTATTTAGGCCTATACTCTCGACTCCCCCACTCGCATCCCGAGATCGGCTTTCACCACACTGTCCTCCACCGATCGAGAGAATAGTCAGCCTACCGTAAATCCTCCAATAAAAGCCGGGTCTACAGGGCTCGACAGTGCGACAGTTTTGCTCGCATTTGCGAGTTGATAATAGCCCGTGCGAATAAAAAATTGCATTCAGTCGCATCAGTGCGACTCGGACAGAAACTGCATGCACCGCTTTGCATGCTGTTTAACGTGAGCAGTATCCCCCCCTCCCCGCCCCCCCTGCCTGTTTGGTGATTTTGGCCGCCGCATTGATTAAAGCTTGTGTACATCGGGGCCGTTCAGATGTAACGTCTTTTCCGCACATTACTTTCAAGGTAGACGCGCGTCATGCACGCCAAGGCGACACCGTAGCAGCGCACATTCGGTGCGAAGCGCTTTTTTTCCGTGCACGTTCGACCTGCTTCTCCCTCCGGTACACGGTCTCGGGCTGTGTCTCTCCTACTGTTTCACACGGAGCTCTGCCCCAGGTGAAGGAAGCCCTTAGGTGGTACGCGGCCTCCGAGGCTACCGCGGAGCTATCAAAAAAAAAAACGCTTGTCGCGGTGAGAACAGCTGACATGTGGTCACAGTCTCACAGTGCAACATTCATATAAACTTCAACCTCAAAGCTCCCTGTCTGACCTGTCCCTGAACATCACACAGGGGCAACATGGAGCTGCTTGTGTGACAGGTTGTTGAGGAAAAATGTTTGGTGTTTTTACTGTTCTCAAATGTAAAAATGGGTCATGTTGGACCCTCAGCCTTATTTAAGGCTTAAACAGCCTGCTACAACATTTTTCATTGTGCTCCTAAAAAATCTTAGTGTAGAGCCCTGTATGTAATGTTCAGCTTTTTATACTGAGGGAAATATAGGTTCACTGCTCATCAATACCCCCACCCCTGGGCCACATGCACACACATACAGCGTAAAACTAAAAACTAATATTGGTTGTAATAAATATTCTATTTTCTCACACATATTTGCATTGTTTGTCTTTCCTGATTTTTGTTAAGGCAAAGAGCCAGTTAAAACATTAAAAATTAGTCTACAGGGTTAGAATTATAGGCTAAATCTACTTTATTTGTTTGAAAATGATATTTTCACCAAAACTACAAAATTTTTATTGTGCTACTAAAAAATGTTGTGTGCTACTAAATTTTTCAGCATGGTAGCACAGTGCTACTTGGAAAAAAGCTTAGCGTCAAGCCCTGGTCTATTTCTATTTACCTCAAGCTCTTGTGAATGTGAACGTAGCCAACAAAACCTCTCATAGCGCACGATCGCCCATTTGAGCAGTTTCTATTCTAAGCTGCTCGATTCCTCATTGGAGTTCTCAATCGGCATCAGGTGTTGAAGCTCGGACCCGCTGCGGCACCAGCACCTATTCTCGGCCTGAAGGCAGTTCGGTCCGGCCTGTTGAGAACTCCGACTGACACACATTTATTTATATAAAAGTTTGAGAGTTGCTGATTAAACGCCTGTACGCCTGTCATTAATATAATATAATTTGTATTATTTACAACAAGTAGTTCCTGTACTCAAAAGACCAAGATTCCTTGCTATTCCTTTCGATGGGGATATCCCGATAGGCGTATACATGACCAAATATTCGGGTTGGAAAAGGAGACTTTTTTTAGACTTTTATTTATTTGCACATAAAAAATAAAACAAAACATTTACTTATCTCTCTTACTAGTAAGAAAGATATGAAAAATAGATGTGCAGGTGAGGTCTGAAACCCGAAAGGCTTATAACATGACCTCACCTTGATCTAACAGATAATTGAAGCACAGTCAAGAAATAATAATCACATACCTTGTGCTAGGTATAGAAATAATACAATTAAAAAAAAGAAAGGAAGGAAAAAGATGAAAAAGAAACAGGGAAGATGTTGGTAGTGAAAATAAAAGTAGTAGTAATGATAACAGCACTAAATAAATAAATAAATAAACAAAAAGAGGTGGGAAAAGAAAGCGAGACAAAAGAAGAGAACAGATGAATTAAGCAACCGAGGGGTCATTTTCGGGTTTTTAAAAACCAGTAATATGAGCATATTCCTGGTTTTTCAAAAGGGTTATTGGTGTTTACATGGCCGTGTGCAACAGGGTTATTGCTAATATTCCAGTTATGAAAGAGTTATTGACTGCATTAATGAGGCTTAGAAGAATAGAAGAAGCTCCACGCCCTCAATTGTTTTAAAATGGATAATAATTTATTTTTTTTAAAGTGAGCTCAGTCACCCTGGATAAGAGCATCTGCAAAACAACAAAGTGCATCATCACCACCACCACCACCATCATCATCATCATCATCCTAATAATTACCCTCCTCCCCACCCGCCGGAGAGATTGCCCAGCGCTGTGATTGGTCCAACAGCTGGTAACCCAGGAGAGAAAACACAGGGGGATTTACGCTGCTGCTGCTGCTGCTGCTGCTCTGAGTCATATCAGATCTGAAAAGCAGATGCAGCAGCAGAGGTGACACCACCACCACCACCACGACGGGCGGCTCGGACCGGGCAACACTTGTGGCTCTCTCACAATGTGCGCTCACTGTTATTTTGGCACTATATGGCCGACTGGTATTCTGGGCTGGGCAGGGCAGACGGACACACACACACAGACACACACAGACAGTGCTCTCGCTATTAGTGAAGAGGCCTGAAGTCAGTGTCAGCAAAAAAAACCATTCAAGAAAGTCACCACAGCTATAATAATAAGTCTTCTGTGTAGCACGGCGGAAAATGAATAGTCCTGTTGTCCTGTTGTCTGAAAAACTCACCACATAAATAAGTGGGGTTTTTTTTACTCGAAAGAGGATGTGATTCATCATTTTCACTTTTAATTTCATGGCTGGAGGTTAAGAGGATATGTTTCCATTGGCGCCATGTAGCTTTTCTGTCTTTTAATTTCTTTAGTTTGCTCCGTTTTTGTTTTGTTTCCTTTTGTTTTTCGCTGGTTTCTGTTTTTTGTCCTGCTTGTTTCTGCTCTGTCTTGCTTATATAATCCTAAAAGAGACTATTAAAAAAAAAAAAAAGATCACAAAGAAAAGGTTTATATTGGCTTGTAAAGTCCTTTAAAAGGAGGTGTTTCCACAGGTGTGTGTGTGTGGAAGACACCAAAGTCCACACAGAAGAGGACGGTTTGTTGCTGAAGAAACTAATGTTTAACCATGTCATGTTCTCTACACATGACGATGTGACTTTGGCCCGTTTAACATGTACAAACTTGATACATATACCAAGTATTTATGCTGCTATGTATTAGATAATTACAACAAGCATTAGAGAATATTATTTGAATCCATTTTCCCCTTGTGTGTGTGTGTGATCCTTCAACGCAGCAACACGTACTAGCATGAAACCAGGCTGTGTGTAAACAACTAAACAGCGTCCTGTGAAAAAACAGCCTGTGGGCGCATGACGACAAAGCATCAAAAAATGACTTCAGAGCGTTAAAATGACTTCAGAGCACGGTCGTCCTCTGGATTCATTAAAGTGTAGAGTAACGACGCTGGCACGGCATTAGTCAAAGGCATTTCCTTCTTTTGTTGTAGTCCAGATTGTGCCCATTGCAATTATCCTTATCATTATAGTGGAGGTGAGGGAGGGGCAGCACAGCGGCCACCTCACTTAAACTTTTAGGAGCACAAACTCAAGAAAAAATCAACCCACGAAGCAAATATTATTCACATTTCCTTTTCATTCATGATCCTCATACATACAGGCTTTTTACACACGAGCTGCAAAAAGGAGCGTTATCGCAGATCTTTCCTGCCAACGGCCGTCAGACTTTTTAATGCAATGTGATTTATTTTAACTCCACCCATTTTTATTTATTGAAATGACTGGGTGTGTGTGTTGCTTTTTATTCTACTCTATTTTATTCCTTATCATATTATGAAGTGCTGCTGTGGCAAGTGAATTTCCACGATGTGGGACTAATAAAGCTCATAATTATCATCTTATCTTATTTTTTTAAAAAAAAGAAAAGAAAAACAACAAATTAACTGGTCGCACCTGTTGCAAATAGATGAATAATTTACTTGCACTGTGTCAAATTTTAGAGGTAGATTTTAGCCCTGATGTAGTTGAAGCTGTTGGGTTATTATTAACTGGAAAATGTCGAGTCACTGAACCAAATTACCTCCATTAGTCTGCAGGTCATATAATATAACATTTCCTCTGCCACTGATATAATATGACCATTGTCAATGTTTCCTATTTCTCAACATTTCCAGCCTGTGTTGTCTTTTTAATTCAGGATTTGACAGGGCTCCAGACTAATGTTTTTTACCAGGAGCACAGAGGCCCCTCACTTAAAAATTTAGGAGTACAAGCAGAAGATTTAGGGGAGCACACTGTAAATCGACTCGCAAAGCAAATATTCACATTTCCTTTTCATTCATGATCCTCAAACACATTTGCCTGACACCTGTAATGACAGATTACAGATTCACTGAGTGTTGAAAAACAAACAGCAAATTTACAGGTTGCACATGTGCAAGTATGAAAGATTTACTTGCACCGTCGCAAATTTTAGGGGCAAAATGCCTCCATTTAGGGGCAGTCCAGATCCCTGTATACCATAAAATATACTAGTGTGATAAATGCATATAAAATGCACTTGATTTCAGTTGTTGGCCATTGATCTGTTCTCCAGCTACCAAACAGTTTTCTTGGTGTCCCACTTTGAAATACAAGCTGCTGGTCAGGACCTCCCATTTCTTTAGAATATTTTTTGCATAAATGTATAAAAGTAGTCATTCATAAATCAATGAGAGCACTTAAATCTCTATTGAATCCCTGATGATAATTTAGGGTCAGTCTGGAGCCCTGATGTAGTTGAACCTGTTGGGTTATTATTATTATCTGTAAACCGAATTACCACTACCTCTTTTAGTCTGCAGGTCATATAATATAACATTTCCTCTGCCACTCTTATCATTGTCCTATATTTCCTGTTTCTCAACATGTTCAGCCTTTGTATTTTATGTTTATTCAGTATTTAGCCCTGGTGTAGCTGAACCTGTTGGATTATTATCAACTGGAAAACGTCCAGTCACTGAACCAAATTACCTCCATTAGTCTGCAGATCTTATAATACAACATGTCCTCTGCCACTGAGATGATATATTACCATCGTCCATGCTTCCTATTTCTCAATATTTTCAGCCTGTGTAGTTTATGTTTATTCAGTATTTAGCCCTGATGTAGTCGAACCTGTTGGGTCATTATTACTAACTGGGAACAGGTCCAGTCACTGAAGGGCCAACCAAATTCCCATATTACCTCCATTAGTCTGCAGATCTTATAATATAACATTTCCTCTGCCACTGATATAATATTACTGTAGTCCATGCTTCCTATTTCTCAACATTTTCAGCCTGTGTTGTCTTTTATTCAGTATTTAGGGAGTTGTGTCTCCAGAAGGCTTGGGTTGGGATATACAGCCAGCTGGTCGGCTAGGCTAGCTCATGTTAGCTTTAATTAAGCTACAGTATTAAACACTAGCCAGCTAGTAGCCAAGGCCGGCTAATCTGTCAACTGACCACCAGCTGGTGGCCTGTGGTAGCCTGTAGCTTAGCCTGCTGCTGCTGTTAGCCACTGATACTAAATCAAAGCTGGCTTACGTTACTTAACAACTTACTGTGCGTTATGCTGACGCAAACTGATCACAATTAATAGCTTTAACCGTTACTGATGCTAAGTTATTAATATGTTAATGTCGCCGTTGGGTGATAGCGTCGTGCTTTAGGCTTAAGTTTATCATATCAGGGCTAAATAGCTTGTGGCGACGTGTGTATTTTGTGCCGTTGAGTTGTGTTTGTGTTTGTGTCTTTGTTGAATGACAGCAGCTTCCTTTTTAGCCTTTAGCCATGACAGGGCAACTGTGGTGACATTTCACGGCGATAACAGCGACAGGAGTGGCTTTTTATTACTCTCTTATTATCAGAAACGTTGAATTAAATTAAAACCTGCTGCATATTTTCAGTGAATATGGAACAAGTGGTTAAATACGGGTTGGGTGGATGCTTTTTCTTTTCTTTTCTTTTTTTGGGTGGTGGCAGTTTGAGGGCCAGCAGCAGGTCAAGCTAGCGTTAAGTTAGCAGCTGAGCTAGCTCCCGGAGCTAAGGTGCTAACCAACCGTAGCTACGAGACAGACAATCAAAAATGGCGGCGGGGCTCTCTGTCACTGAAGGTAACCCGAGTTCCCCCCTTGCTCCACGTTTTAATAAAACAGCAACTACATAACCAACTCACCGCGATAATGACGGTGTCCTCCCCTTGAAATTTTGGGATGTAGCGGTCGCCCCTGGTCACCTCGGAGCTGTTCAGGGGCCTGAAGCGGCACATCACTTTGATGGTGCACTCCGCCGGGTCGGCCATCTTCCACGGTTCAACCCGATGGAAACTGAATTAAATAAAAGTATATAATAATATCCTGGATGGATCCCCAGCAGCGGCGGCCGCGGGCGGGGGGGCGGGGGGGCTAACAGGGAGAGACCGAGCCCCTCTGTCCCAAATCTCTGTGTTTTTTAGATAATAATCTAAATAGAAATCCTTGTTTTCCCCTCTGAATCGGTTCCCCCCGTCCTGTTAGGAAGCCATGATACCGGTGTCGGTGGTGGATGAGCGGCTGGCCACCTCACCCCTCCTCCTCCTGCTGCTGCTGCTGCTGCTGCCGCTGTGGATGTGGATCAGCATGACGTCACCCCGGCGCTCCCCTCCAGTCCTCACTGTTATTGTTCTACCGCTGTGACCAGGGCCGGTGCTAGGGATTCTGGGCCCCCTTAAACAATACCCCCCCTAACTTTTCCACTTTTTTTTTTTCTTAGACTACGCATGTATTATCATTTATTGATTGATTGATTGATTTATTTGTCCATTCCACAAAACATTAAAGGGACAACGAGGAGTTTCTATTCGGTTATAAAAAAGTCTCACGTTAATGTGGATGAATCTCCGCTACCCACACTTGTTAATGGGCCCATTTTCGATAAATATAACGTTCTGTCTCTATCGTTATTTTGTTATTATTAGTGGTGGCGGAAATGCTGGTCGAGCCGACCAGCGTTTCCTTAATGAGAATAACGCAGCTGAATCTCCGTTTATGGTGGGAACTACGACGGTAACTGAACGTCTTTGAACCCCTGACTTTAATTATTGATGAATGAAAACATGAGTCTGTCTTGCGCCGGTCAAAGAATTTTACGGTGCGGAGGCTCATAAATGTAGTGTGAAAACGCTTCGCTTTTCCAAAACTCCTCGTTGTCCCTTTAACATACACAAACAAGTCAAAATTTCATAATCAATATGGGCGAAAGGGCAAAGGCAGAAGCAAAGCTTATTAATGCCTACCCTATTTACAAGAAGAAAAATTACAATAACAAAACAAAATTTGTGGGAAAATTACACTCGAAGAGAGTAAGTAAGGTGAACAGTATCAAAACGAAACAAACAGAACCTCCATTTAGTAATAATAATTTTCTTACTTTATGTTAGTGTTAAATATTTATTCAATACATTGATTTTAAACATTCTTTTAAATTGGGTAATAGTTGTACATGATTTTAGTTCATTGTCAAGGCTATTGTTACAGGCATATGCTAAACAGCTATTCCATAATTTTACTCCAGTAACAGAAATGCATTTGGCTTTAGAGTTTGTCCTTGCTTTTGGTTTGTTTAAAATGCAGGTCCCCCTGAGGTCATACTGAGACTCTCTAGTTGAGAACAGCTTTTGTATGCAGGGTGGAAGTAGGTTGTTTATTGCTTTATAAGTTATTATGGCAGTGTTTAAATTAACCAGGTCTTCTTTATTATTTAGCCTACTTTGTTTTGATGCTAATGCAGCATTAAACTGCAAAAACTCAAGTATCTTACCAAGAATATTTGTCTTATTTCTAGTCAAAATGTAATTTCTAGTCAAAACAAATCTCATTATACTTAAAATAAGACACATCATATTAAAAGTAGCTTGTTTTTAGACACTTTTTACTCCCTTCAAACATAGTTTCACTTGGAATAAGTAGAAAAAATCTGATAATGGAACAAGTTTTTCTTCCTTATTACAAGCACACAAAAAACATGCTTTCACTGGCAGATTTTTCTACTTATTTCAAGTGAAAATTTGTTTGAATTAAGTGAAAATGATCTAAAAACAAGTTAATTTTTAGGTTATGAGTCTTATTTTAAGTGGAAAAAGATTAGCTTTGACTAGAAATGAGACATTTGGACAAGAAATAAGACAAAAATTCTTGGAAAGATGTTGAGTTTTTACAGTGTACTATGAGTATTAGTCAGGGTCTTACGCAGAATAAATCAGTCATTCAAAGATTAGACTACTGGGGTTTTTTATGGGCCCCACTGGGCGCTGGGCCCCTAGAGTTATCATCACCTTTCTCCCCTAGACAACGACCCTGGCTGTGACCAATGTCTATCAATTTCTGGACTCAACTTGAACAATATATATAGTGTGTAAAATTCAAGATAAACATCTTCATTGACTGTAGAAGTGTGATAATGTATTTGTAGTCCATGTAATGGAGAAAATGACGTCACCTTTATTACAAACCTATGTATGGCAAATTTCACATAGGCTACACAAATGCAAATACTCCAAAACTCCACCCAACTTTAGAAGTTTCTTGCATGAGTTTAAAGAGTACATAAAATCCCTTACACTAATTGACACTAAACAAAGCACCACATCCACAGATACTGTATATACGAGAGGTTTTTTAAAACTAGAATAATGTATTTACATTCTGTACATTCTGTAGGCCTACTCCTTGTTTTTTGTTTGTTTTTTTATCGTTGTTTTTTCCCTTTCCTGTCATTTTATTTATTCATTTATTTATTATCCTCACTACTTTTTTTAAGTTTACTGGCATTACTAATAATTACGGAAGCCGAGAACGGCCACGTCCATAATATTTTTTTTATAATCGTTTTCTCGTGATAACGACTTATTATTTCGTTATCTCGAGATAACAAAGTCCGTTTTCTCATGATAACGAATTAATTTATTTCGTTATCTCGAGATAACAAAGACCGTTTTCTCGTGATAACGAAATAATCATAGAATGTGTCGTTGACATGGTTGCCTAGCAACATGTTTCCCCGGTGCAATCGCTTCTGTTTACGGGGTTAATATAATCAAAGACGGTTTATATAATACATCCATGGTAGCAGCTGGTTAGCCGCTGTATGTTCGTAGCAGGAGGCTACTAAAGCGAGTCTGTTGGAAACACTACACATCTACAGATCTAACGTAACAGAAGAGATGTTTTTCGTGGGATAATTGCCCAAAACCATGTGTAGAACTCAAATCAGTGAGCTGATTAATGTGATCACATCATCCTGATTTCAGCCTTCAAGAGCTGCCACTAACGTTAGTCTGCTCTGAGGAGCTGTCAACAATGAAGTAGCCTACCGGTAAGTTACACTTAACGTTAGTTTGTTGACTGAGCTGGGTTTATTTAAGGGGCTACAGGTTAGCATAAACACATGAGAGTAGACTACGTTATGGCAGCTCCAGCTAAGGTAATGTTAGCTAGTTGCTGCTCAGATAAAGCTCATGAACACTGCTGTCTTGCCAAATTAACATTAGCCTACATGTCAGTGGTCGCAGGCAACAGGTGTCTGATGGTTCGAGATAAGGTTGTGATTTCTGACAGCAGCAGCAGCCAGTAGCTAACGTTAGCTTAGCTGAAACAGGATAGATGGGACCACCGGCCGGTAGCCCCTTAAATAAACCCAGCACAGTGACGTTATTCAAACTAACGTGTAACTTACTGGTAAGTTATTGTTGACAGCTGGTGTGGACAATAATCACACCAGTGAGTAGGCTAGAGTAGAAAAGTTAACTGCCCCATGCTCGAGCTGAACAGTAGCCTTCTGTTGCTAGGCAACCATGTCAACGACACATTCTATGATTATTTCGTTATCACGAGAAAACGGTCTTTGTTATCTCGAGATAACGAAATAAATTAATTCGTTATCACGAGAAAACGGACTTTGTTATCTCGAGATAACGAAATAATAAGTCGTTATCACGAGAAAACGGTAATAAAAAAAATGTATACGGACCTGGCCGTTCTCGGCTTCCGTAAATAATAACCTTAGTTTACTGTGAATTATTTATTTATTTTGATGATACATAGGCTACCTCTATATATTGGTACAATGTACAATTGTTGGTATGTACAAGCTTTTTCCAATAAAGTTCATTGAAAAAAAAAAGTGTTATTGTTTCAGAGAGACACTCACTATGACAGCTTTTCTCTCAAATAAATAAATGAATTTAGCATTGTCATTCATATTACTGGGTAAATTACATAAAGTTAAAATGTCCAAAGCGTTAAAATGCTTATCAGCTCTTCAGTTTTACTCAAATTACTTTATGTAAAGTTGTCTGCCACTTTACATTGCTCTATTATTAATATCTCTACCTTTTTCTAATTTTATTTCTATTTATTTTAATAGACTAGAATAGGAAAAGTAGCCTAATTTATCCATTCCCCCTGGAGGGAAATTCAAGTTTGTTTTTTTTTATCCCTCCCATATTACTCATTTATTTTATGTTATTTATTTGATTAATTAATAGGACAGTTTTTGTCCTTTATTACATCTCTGTTATCAGTGTCATGTCATGTCTTATCATGTCTTGGGACATCTGTCATTTTGTATATTCTCTGTTCCTACATTCTTTATACTTATTGTTGAGCAATAACAAACAAACAGTGAATTCAATTTAATTATTAATTTTTCATCAGGTCGTTGTTCATTGCTTATCTTTGCATAATAAATCATCTAAAAACTGTGGGCAAGGCATCTAAGAAAATATAACATAATAAGAGAATACACAGAGTTGGGCCAATAGAGCCAGAAAATATGGCATTTAATTTAGGAATTGATTAATAAATAATTAACAATTCATCAAATCACAATCGGATTTATTGGCCAAGTATGCTGCATAGCGTACATACAAGGAGTTTGACTCTGGTTTGCATAGCTGTCTGACGTTCACATATAAGACGTATACAACAACAACTGAACAATAAGTTAAGAATAAGAAGAATAAGAATTATACAAAAAAAAAGTTGATAAAATAAGATAAATAAAGTGGCTAGATTGTAGGCCTACTGTACAGTCACGTGTAGTGCAAATAGACAATGAAGTAGTGCCATGAAAATAAATATATATTAACAATATTCATCATGTGAACACTAAGACTTATAAAAATAAGCCCTGTGCTCCTTAATTTGAATTTTTTTGAACCACAATATACAAAACAGGAACTCCACTAGGATGGAAATATATAGTATTAGACGCTTCATATTTGACTGAATGCTTGTGGATCACATGCATGGCTATGAGTAAAACAACATATTTAAGGAAAAGGAAACAGTGTCGAAAATGTAACTGCACTTATTTATTCGCTTTATTATAACCACTATAACCCCATGAATGTTGTTGTTTTGGTTTTTTTGCATGTTATGTGGAAAAGCCTTGAAACTCATACAAAAACTAATTCCTTCTCAATATCTCTGGGGTTTTCGAGGTCACCAGATATGCTTAAAGTGGAAATTTAGCACAAGATGACAGGAATTTTCCATCCGATGCAAAGCCACAAAAAGCTGTCATTCATATTTGTATGATGCATTTTAATATTATTTTGGTTTTGCTTCAATGAAGCAGTGGAGACAGCTGACAGTTTTCTGATGCCACACAAAGCAGGGTTAGGGTTAGACCATGTTTTATTTATGTCGCTCTGAGGGAATTGGAAGGAAAATATTAGTGCCATTGTCACGCCCACAGTGGGATGTAACTGTGGTCTGTGACTCAGCTGTCTTTAAGACTCTGGGAGCTGCAGCTGTGAGAAATAAAATTCATAATGTCTGACCTCATTCAACAGATGTCATAATGGAGCAAAAGCGGCAGCAAACCGCACTGAAGTGACTGACTGACTGGCTGAACACATTTTCTGGCCACTCCCTGAAACACACAGAGGGAGATCATTTTTCATATTGGGAGTGCTCAGCTAATCCAAATACCAGTTTTACTGGCCCACTTGTGTGTTCAGTGAGGAAGTAAAAGGGTGTGGCGGTGCTGCTGCTGCTGCTGTGTGAGCTCACATGCAGGGTATAGTGTGGTTGTCAGTAAGCAACAAGTCCCTAAAGACTACATTGTCTACTGTTCCACATACTGTACTGTACATGGGTCTGGAAGAATAAAGGGAAAGGTCATTCAGTAATATGATACACAGCCTTTTTCTTTACACAGTTTGCTGCTTTGGACTGAGAAGACAGGCTGTTAGGTGTTAATTAAAGGACAATTCCAGTCGAATTCAACTCAGGGGTGTATTTTCATATCATTTTAGGTCTAAAAGAATGAATCTGAAGATTTTCAGTTTAATGTCTCCTGTTTTGCGGTAGTTGTGTCTGTCCCCGCATCGCCACGGCAGCAATGAATGGGAGCGGATGTAAGTTCCGCTGTTTAGGCTGTTTCCAGCCCTCAAAGCCGCAATTTTTTTCCACAGACAGCGTCAGATGGAGACTCAAACATGCACCCAGAAGTTTCTTTACTTCAAGCAAGTCGACATGTTTGTAAAAGTCAATCTAATTCAAAGTCTCCCGGAGTCTCGCGCGAGCCCGAAGTTGCAGTGCTGGTGTGTTCAGGCGCAGTAGGAGCTACCGCTTGTGTCATAAACACAGGAATATCAACTCTTTACTTGCTTCAAGTGTACATTTTTTCCACAGACAGCGTCAGGTGGCGACTCAAACATGCGCCGAGAAGTTTTTTTTACTTGAAGCAAGTAAAGAGTCGATATTCCTGTGTTTATGACACAAACGGTAGCTTTTCCCACTGCACCTGAACACACCGAGCACGGCAACTGGGTCTCGCGCGAGACTCCGGGAGACTTTGAATTAGATTTAGTTTTACAAACATGTCGGCTTGCTTGAAGTAAATAAACTTCTCGGTGCATGTTTGAGTCTCCATCTGACGCTGTCTGTGGAAAAAAATTGCGGCTTTGAGGGCTGGAAACAGCCTAAACAGCGGAACTTACATCCGCTCCCATTCATTGCTGCCGTGGCGATGCAGGGACAGACACAGCTACCGCAAAACAGGAGCGATTAAACTGAAAATCTTCAGATTCATTCTTTTAGACCTAAAATGATATGAAAATACACCCCCGAGTTGAATTCGCCTGGAATTGTCCTTTAAAGGCACTGAATTGTTTCTTTGAGACCACCCCACCCCGCCCTGTCCTAACTCAGCATCTATCTACAGTAAGCCTATTATTTGACAGCTGTGTCTTTAGTAATTACACTCTCCTCGCACATAGATTTAATTATCTCTGCTATTGCCATTAGGCTGCAGGCATGGTTTTGTATGGGTAAGGTAATAAAATTCACCTACATCCTGTGAAATGCATGATTAGTGCAAAGCAAATACACAAAAAATATCATTGTTCAATATGTGAAAAGTTAAGTCAATATGTGATTTGAAAAGTCTGAAAAAAGTATTATCATTTCATCAAAAGTGGCCTTAGGTGGGTTGGTGGTGAAGTTAAAGACAATGGCAGATGTCTCAGTGGGTCGTAGTGGATCAAATATACTGTACCCCTTTCCCACTGGCCAAAAAACCTGTTTAAACCCGCTAACAATCGGCTTCTGGTGGCGGTGGGAAAGGCACCGAGCCTGTCACTCAACATTTCCGTGCCCTAATTGGCCAGAATTTTAACCTAATAACAGTAAAACGGTAGATTTAAAAAAAAATCCACCCCCCTCAGAGTGTGTGCGGGGGTAGAAACTATCGGTTGAGACCAGAAAACGTTCTGACACCAGGCTTTTAACATGTTTATTGAGGATGTAAAGTGGGTGATTTTAACATGGGGGTCTATGGAGAATGCTGCTTTCTGACACCAGCCCCCAGAGGAAGAAGAGGGGATTGCAGTTTCTTGAACGTGGAAGTGACTTCACTTCTCAGACCGACGACTGCTCCCTTGGTCGTGTCTGATGTCACGTACCAAAACAAAGCTCTGCTCGTATTCGAGACTTGATTTGATCAAAAGATCAAAGAACACTGACCAAAAAAGATTGAAAAAGAAAAGAAGTGACAGTCTGTTTAACTGACGTGTTGTTGTGCCGCGGACGTCGCAGACTGGCTGTCCTCCGTGGTCCTGGTGCTCCAGGTCGGCCAGACACCTCGTCTGCCTCGGTGGACTCACACTCCACGGCGGCGGCTGTGGCATCATGACGCGGTGTTTCTCGCACCGCGGATGAGAGCGGAGCGACTGGTTTATGATCAGACAGACATGTTGCTCATTTTGGTCAATGGGAAAGGAGCCAAATGCCTATTGTTAGCGGGTCAACCCGCATTTAAAAAACCCGCGTCGACCCGCTAATTAGAAGAACTTTACAGAGTAGACTTAGGCCCTGTCCCATTTCTCCCCCTTAAAACTTCCACTTGGTTTTGAGTGCCCTCAACCGTAAATTCCCCTCGTTGAGGGAAAGTGGCTGAAAATCTTTCCCTATGGAAACGGGACACCACTAGTGTAGTGAACGTAGCGAACGTGATAACATACGTCACATGTTTACAATTCTACCGGTGGAGCGTGCTACTATTTTCATTCAGGAGAAATGCCGGCGGTTCCAGCTGTTGTGTTGCCTGTTGCGTTGGCTGTGTTTGTTTATCTCAGTCTAAACAATTTTTGTAATTAGTCCTGGTTATCATAGATTAGCCGGGCTAACGGTTAGCTACCTGTTTAACTTTAATAACTCAGTGACTCAATAAACGCTCCATGAAAAAATATTTTCTCCAGCGGATATCTGAGTTCCAACATGACTGAGCTAACTGGAGTAGTTTCATGTCGTGTCCCACAACGGGAGGGTTTTAACAGCTGACGTCCTGCTGCTACCACCGTTAGCTTAGCTGCTGCCGTTAGCTTAGCTGCCGCCGTTAGCTTAGCTACCGTTAGCTGTCCCTGTCAGCTGCAGCCACTGATGCGACACCGTGATTCCCCCAATAAATACCACACATAGCGACACAAAACACACACAGAGAGAAATAGTAATGTTTCTTCAATCATTTCAGATGCGTCTAAAGTTAAACCCTAACCCTCCCTAGAGTAATGGGACACCCTACCCCTACACGTGAACGCACAAAATATAGGGTTAGGGCAAATATTTAGGGCTAGGGGGAGAATTGGGACAGGCTCTGGAAAATTCACTCTGGAAACCCAAAAACATATCGGTCACCAACGCAGCACGACCTGCAACCTGGTTTTTATTGTCCAGCAGCATCAGAAGATGACGACAGGAGGGGCGTCGTAGTTCAGTTAGTGTCGGCACCCGGCTACAGTCCTCGCTGCAGCCGGCCCTGTATCCAATCCTGACTCAGGTGGCTCTTTGCTACATGCCTCCCATTTCCTGTCTCTCTCTCGACTATACTATTAAGTAAAGGGCAAATATACTTTTTTTTTTTTTTTAAATGATAACGGGAGTAAATGAGCATGTGTGGTTGTTCAGTAAAGAGCAGAAACATGTGCCGAGGTTGGGGTGGCTAAATGTATCAACAAAACTGATCAGTGATGGGTCCTATGGTGAAATATTTGTCAATGATCACTCCAACCATGACGCGCCACTGTAACTATGACAACAGACACTGTTTAATGGTAAAGAATTGTTCTTTTCACCTCAACCTAACCAAACCATGAGGTTACATGAATTTGGAGGTGTTGTTTGATTCTACATTTTCATTACGCAAACCCTCCAATTACCAAGAATACAGCCCAGAATTAATGACCAACTCTAAGTACAAACAAAGTGGGACTTGATTGAAAAGAATATCTCTTGTTTCAAAGTAGGCTACTGTCATCTGTTTCAAATCAAGTGTGGTAATGAGGAGTGGATTTGCCACAACACCCCACAAACATAAAAGTCAAACAAATGAGGAAACATGAGTTGATAAGGATAACGTTATTATAAGCAGGTTATGAATATTAACAAAACGAAAACCAAACATTGACCTTTAATAGGCTACTGGATTTACGAGTTTTGTGTAAAATACACACACATATTTATGCACGATGGGTTGGGTAAAGTCAAATCAATAGAAGACACATTATATAAAGGACGACATTTCAGATTGTACTGTATTTTGAAGAACAGAATCACAGGGAATTACATTCTTGATCTTGAGATGAACAGAGAAAAACGGCAAAAGAGACAAAATCAGATGAAGGATGGAGACAGAGGACAGTGGGCAAATAAAACTGAATACATTCTGGTGGTTGCAGGAAACGTGGTCGGTCTGGGTAACGTGTGGAGATTTCCTTATCTCTGCTACAAGAACGGTGGAGGTGATTCATACAAACTCTGTATTTAGTAGAGTAGGCCTAGTGTTTATTTTTTCAGATATTGGACTTAAAACGATGAACTGGAGATGGGAAACTAGACGATATTGCGTAATCATTTTGTCATTCCCATGACAACATACATCTCTGTGCTTCCAACAGGTGCTTTTCTGGTGCCATATGGTCTGTTAGCTGTGGTGTGTGGGATTCCTCTGTTCCTGCTGGAGACGTTCAGTGGTCAGTACACCCAGGAGGGATTCATCACCTGCTGGAGGAAACTGTGTCCACTGGCACAAGGTGAGAAACCATCAGTAGAAGAGAAACAGACAAAATTTTACACATTTTCTTATACAGAATCAACTCTGGAAATAGAAGTACTTTTGTCCAAAACTGCAACAGCAAACTTCACACAAATATCTGACCCAGATCTAAATATTTTGGTTTTTATTTCTGTAAAAGACATTAACTTTTATTTTCTGTGTTGTAGGAATAGGAGTTGGGCTAACTGTAACAAAACTCTATGACTTCAGCTACATTATGGTTGAAGTCTGGGCTCTCTTCTACCTGGTGTTTTCATTCAAGTCCCAGCTCCCCTGGGCCAACTGTCAAAACACCTGGAATTCAGGTAAATATAAAACTCAAAAACCCATTGAAAATCTATGGTGGACTGAAGGTCCATGCCAGGCTGTTAACCAGCAAAAAAGATATGCAGCTGGCTATTATTAGCATCAGGGGGGCAAATCATTTTTACCCTGTTTGGTTTTTGTGAAATAATTCCATTTCTGTTTGCAAAATAAATTAATGCAAGCATCCAAAATAAAGCTATGATGTTTGGAAAAGTTTAAAGTTTAAATTCTTAAATAAAACATTGACAAAAAAGTGACATTTTCATAGGAAGCTAATCATTTTGTGTATGTAGTATTTCCAGTAGTAAACCACCTGTAAAAATGCATGCTGATCATGAAAACACTTCCAGAACTCTGATGAAGAATAAACTTGCCTCTCATGAGTCCAGTAGCTACTGTTTACTCTAAGTCCAGACATTATCTGTGCATTTGCAATAGTATATGTTTTTTTTGTTTCTTCTGTTTGTTTGGTCTCTGTGGGACTGAATACTCAAAGTCACTATAACGTGTTTGTTTTCTTTAATCAGTCAACTGTGTAGGTCTTCACAATCTGGATTCTTCTTCGCCAAATGTGACTGAAAATCAGACCATGCTGACCAACACCACCTCTGCTGCCACTGAGTTCTGGGAGTGAGTCCACATTCATTTCTAATTACCTTTTAGGGATTCAATATTAGTACATCATGATATACTATAATAACTCACATTAGATAGTAATTATTATGACAACCTTAAATAGACAGTAATTATATGGTTTAGACCAATTAACCTGTGAAAATGGTTCTGTCATGCAGAGACAGGTCTGATGGTGACGGTCTGATACCTACAGTATGTTCAGTTATTGTAACTTTAAACTTGTCCTCCAATCAGACGCCGTGTCCTGGCCATGTCTGGAGGCATAGAGCAGCTGGGCAGTGTGAGGTGGGAGCTGGCCTTGTGTCTTCTGTTCTGCTGGGTGGTCACCTACTTCAGTATCTGGAAAAGTGTCAGATCCTCTGGAAAGGTCCTGTGGGGATATTTGATATAACATTTCTCACATACAGATTATTATTATTATATAAGCATTGTTTTTGTTGAATATCTCAATTCATTCTAGTTTCAAATGACATATCATAACTTGTGTTCATTTGTGTGTGTTTGTTTTCCTGTGACTCTCCTTGCTATCTCTACTGTCCGATCATAATAAAAAGATGTTTTTTTCCCTAAAGGTAGCATACTTCACAGCCACTTTCCCCTACGTGATGCTCCTGATTCTGCTGGTCAGAGGACTGACTCTACCTGGAGCATGGGACGGCATCAGATTTTACCTCAGTCCAGACTTGAGCCGTCTGGCTGACATTGAGGTATTTCATTGCAATACAATTAAAGTTGGAGTGGATGGTTTATAATCCACTACTTATACAATGAATTAGAGTCTTGTTGTTTTTTAAAAAGTGTACTTTTTGTCATTGACAGGTCTGGGTAGAGGCAGGATCTCAAATCTGCTTCTCCTACAGTATTTGTTCAGGGATTCTCAATGTTCTGGGCAGCTATAATAATCACAACAACAACTGTTACAAGTAAGTGGAAACTACAAAAGAGTTACTTTCAAAATGTGTTTGTGGTATTTATATTATCTGCAGCTGAAATGTTCATACTAATGCGAAGGTGGTTTGTGTCTCTGTGACCTCTAGAGACTGCTTTTGGCTCTGTCTCCTCAACAGTGGAACCAGTTTTCTTGCTGGATTTGTCGTCTTCTCTGTACTTGGGTTCATGGCTCACACACAAGGTGTTAGTGTTGATAATGTAGCTGACTCAGGTAAATACAAAAGTTTACAATCATGAGAAACCAAAGATCAGACTCGGGTCTAAATACAGAAAGTAAATAAATACTCTTTAAATATCTCTTTCTTGTTAACGTCTAATTCCCAGGTCCAGGTCTGGTCTTCATTGCCTACCCTCAGGCTACAGCTATGATGCCTTTTCCTCAGTTCTGGAGCGTCTGCTTTTTCCTGATGCTGTTTTTCCTCAGTGTTGATACAAATGTAAGATGTTTTGATTCCTGGACAAGTAATAACTGGTCACTTTTGGTCACAAATAGCCCTACAACGTTTGCTCGTTTTATTTCTTTTCCAGTTTGTGATAGTTGAATCTTTTATCACATCATTAAGCGACTTGTCTCCGAAGCTCTTGCGTGCAGCAGGAAGATCTGAAATCTTTGTTCTCATCGCTTGTTCGTTCTTCTTCTTCATACATCTGATCTTGATTACAGAGGTGAACAAACAATTTAACTGAAGCATCTTCAAACTCAATGTTTCTTAAACTATTTCTAATATTCAAATCTTGTCTCTTCCTGCTACAGGCAGGGATGTACATCTTCCAGCTCATTGATTATTACGGTAGTACCAGAGCTTGCCACTACTGTATGTCTTTATCTGAGTGTCTGGCTCTGGCCTGGGGTTTTGGTGAGTTAAAAACTTATTGTAAACTAACTTTCATATGTTGTGATAATGGTTTTGATTCTGACTGACAAGTCATAAGGTTATGTTTCTTTCCTTTATATAGGATATGTATGGTAAATATTGTTCAACATTACACAATAAAAAGGTAGTTTTTTAAGTGTTTGCTGTGATTTTATTTTAAAGAATTGGTCAGACTGGTTGCAAAACCTGAATGTAATTAATATTGATTTTTTTTAATTTTTTTTGTCTCCCAGCTCAACCACAGTCTTATTTCAGCAGCAGAACTCCAGTATTTAAAATGTCTATGAATGTTTTAGGTGCTGACCGTGTTATTAAGAGCATTGAGGACATGACAGGACACAGACCATCTGTTTTCTTCAAACTGTGCTGGAAATACATCATTCCTCTACTGTCACTGGTGAGTCAAGTAAGGTTTAGGGTTAAGAGAATCAAGAGAAACAAAATACAGCTCTGACCTAATGGTGGTGCTAAAGGATTGAACAGAGGATCTCCTAGCAACGTCTGTACAAAATGTCACATTAATTTGTCCAGACCAAAGTGCTGGACTGACAGAGCGACACTACCATACCTAGTACCATACTGCTACTTACTTTTACACTTAAGACTATCTAAAACCAAAGTTTAACTCTTAATCCTGATCTTTTCCCTTTAAACCTCCACAGATTTCCTTCATCCTGTACCTGGTTGGCTACACACACCTCAAGGTTAACAACTACACTTACCCTGACTGGGCCTATGCACTGGGATGGACCATGACTCTGTCCTCTGTCCTCATGGTGCCACTGTGGGCAGCTGGACAGATGTGTTTGACACCAGGAACCTTCACACAGGTCTTCACACATGTTTCTGAGCCAAATATGTTCCATTTGAGTGTCACAATAGTTATAATAATAATGTTTAAACACACTAACTCACCTTGTTCATGTCTGTGTTTCAGCGTTTGAACGTCCTTTGTCGTCCTGCTGAAGATCCAGCCTGGCAGAGGAAAGAAACAGGAGAGGAGGGGACGACTGTTGAGCTGAGGACGTCTGCAGTAACAGCTTAATAATAACTGAAAAGTCACATTAACTACACACTTCAATCATTAGCTATAGGGTTAGGATTAGCTATGAATAACTCAAAATGCTGCTTACCTAAAATTTCTATGTAGCAGTTTTCCTGAACCTGCAGAGTTGCCTTTCTTTTGTCACAGTCTTTTTCCTCCATGTTCTCAGCTGTTTCAGTCACTTACCACTCTTCAGCTCTGACCATTTTGTGTGTGTACATCTACAGTAAATGTAGGGCCAAAAGAGGCAACAAAAAAAAAAGTTTTAGTATATCGTTGTCCAGGGATTGGGTCGTCGGGGCCCCCGCCCAAGACCACCACCCAAATCACACGGCACCGGTCCCTTCTGAACCCTCCTGCGGGTGGTGAGCCTACGGAAAGGCGGGCCCACGTCGCTCGTTCGGGCAGCGCCACGGGACCCGGCCACCAGGCGCTCGCCTGCGAGCCCCAACCCCAGGCCTTGCTCCAGGGTGGGGCCCCGGTAAAGCCAGTCCGGGCGACGTACACTTCCTTGATGTTTTCTTCTTCATGAGGGGCTTAGAGTAGGGTTTAGTATTGGATTCCAAGGGAGGCTGGAGACATTGAGCCCGAATGGACCATGTTCTCCACTTCCATTGTTGACGCGGCCGTCCGGAGCTGTGGCCGTAAGGTCTCCGGCGCCTGTCACGGTGGCAATCCCCAAACTCGGTGGTGGACACCGGAAGTAAGGGATGCCGTCAATCTGAAGAAGGAGTCCTACCGAGCCTGGCTAGCTCGGGGGACTCCCGAGGCAGCTGACGGGTACCGGCAGGCCAAGCGGACGGCAGCCCGGGCGGTCGCGGAAGCAAAAACTCGGGTCTGGGAAAAGTTCGGGGAGGCCATGGAGGAGGACTACCGGTCGGCCTCGAGGAAATTCTGGCAAACCATCCGACGCCTCAGGAGGGGGAAGCAGTGCTCCGCCAACACTGTTTACAGTGGAGGAGGGAAGCTGTTGACCTCGACTGGGGATATCGTCGGGTGGTGGAAGGAATACTTCGAGGATCTCCTCAATCCCACTGACACACCTTCCGTCGAGGAAGCAGAGGCTGAGGATTCAGAGGTTGATTCATTCATCACCCAAGCTGAAGTCACTGAGGTAGTCCGGAAGCTCCTCAGTGGCAAGGCACCGGGGGTGGATGAGATCCGCCCTGAGTACCTCAAGTCTCTGGATGTTGCGGGGCTGTCGTGGCTGACACGCCTCTGCAGCATCGCGTGGCAGTCGGGGACAGTGCCTCTGGACTGGCAGACCGGGGTGGTGGTCCCTCTCTTCAAAAAGGGGGACCGGAGGGTGTGTTCCAACTACCGGGGGATCACACTCCTCAGCCTCCCGGGGAAAGTCTATTCCAGGGTGCTGGAGAGGAGAATTTGGCCGATAGTCGAACCTCGGATTCAGGAGGAACAATGCGGTTTTCGTCCTGGCCGTGGAACGCTGGACCAGCTCTACACCCTCCGCAGGGTGCTCGAGGGTGCATGGGAGTTTGCCCAACCAGTCCACATGTGTTTTGTGGACTTGGAGAAGGCTTTCGACCGTGTCCCACGTGGCATCCTGTGGGAGGTGCTCCGAGAGGCCCTTTGCTGAGGGCTGTACGGTCCCTGTATGACCGGAGCAGGAGCTTGGTTCGCATGGCCGGCAATAAGTCAGACCTGTTCCCGGTGCGTGTTGGACTCCGGCAGGGCTGCCCTTTATCACCGGTTCTGTTCATTATTTTTATGGACAGAATTTCTAGGTGCAGCCAAGTGCCGGAGGGGGTACGGTTCGGGAGCCACTTGATTTCATCTCTGCTTTTTGCGGATGATGTGGTCTTGTTGGCTCCCTCGAGCCAGGACCTTCAGCACGCACTGGGGCGGTTTGCAGCCGAGTGTGAAGCAGCTGGGATGAGAATCAGCACCTCTAAGTCCGAGGCCATGGTTCTCGACCGGAAAAAGGTGGCGGAAGTGTCCGGGGAGAGGGAAGTCTGGGGATCCCTGCTCCGACTGCTGCCCCCGCGACCCGACTCTGGATGAAGCGGTGGACAATGGATGGATGGATGGAGTTTTAGTATTGTATTGTGTATTCATCACTTTATGCATTTTGTTGTTTTTTTATGTATCTTATTATGACAGCATGCAGTTTTGTTTCTCTTGGCTGTAAAGATACATTTTATTCATGGGCCAATAAAAATTAAGTTAAAAGTTCAAGAGTGGATCTTTCATTTTCTATCACATTGGATATAAACATAAAGAGCCATAACATTTGAACAGGTGACAGATTTCATATTTTTATATCTGTGGCCTGTGTTTAGAGTTCAAATACAAAGGCAAATCACCGTCATGGGACTGAAAATCCAGAGTTATACCTGAAGTTAACTTACAAACCTGCTTCATACTACAGGCCTCAGGTCAGAATCGTTTTTCTGAGAAAGAGAGAGAGAGAGAGAGAGAGAGAGAGAGAGAGAGACAGGCGGCTCCTTCCCGACCCAGGAAAATAGGCTATACATCATGAATTATCAGGCAACAATGAAATTCTGTGTAAAATCAGATGTTCGGTAGCAGTAAGAACCCCCAAGTCAGAATGGTACAATCTTTTTTTCACAACCACATTTTGCGACGATTTAACAGTGAGATTGGCAGTTGAATAAGACTTCAGAGAACAAAGTAAAAGGGAATGGTGTGCTCGACTCTTGTGTAAAGATGAACTGGGTGCCGGCTCAAAAATCAAAACGTGTCCGTCAGGCACTGTTGTGCGTTTAATAAATGTTTCAAGATTATTTTGTGAGTGCTGCCATTCAGTTTTTTCTAGTTGAATAAGACTTCTCAGAATCGAATCAACGAATCACTGACTATTTGGGATCACACCTAATAACAATTACAATTATTGTATGATAATTATAATCCCGTCACCTCAATCACGTGACAGCATGCATGAAAAAAAAACAAGATAAAATAAGCCTCATCAGTAAATTTGTCTGGCTTGTCATTCAGACTGGACGGGATGGTTGGATCGGCCCCGTGGGCCGTAAAATGCCCAGGTCTGCTCTAGAAGAAAGAGAAGGGGGCCAGTAGCTCTAATGTGGACCTTAAAGGACAATTCCGGTCGAATTCAACTCGGGGGTGTATTTTCCTATCATTTTAGGTCTAAAAGAATGAATCTGAAGATTTTCAGTTTAATCGCTCCTGTTTTGCGGTAGCTGCGTCTGTCCCTGCATCGCCACGGCAGCAATGAATGGGAGTGGATGTAAGTTCTGCTGTTTAGGCTGTTTCCAGCCCTCAAAGCCGCAATTTTTTTCCACAGACAGCGTCAGATGGAGACTCAAACATGCACCGAGAAGTTTATTTACTTCAAGCAAGCCGACATGTTTGTAAAACTAGATCTAATTCAAAGTCTCCCAGAGTCTCGCGCGAGACCCAGTTGCCGTGCGCGGTGTGTTCACATGCAGTGGGAAAAGCTACCGTTGTGTCATAAACACAGGAATATCAACTCTTGACTTGCTTCAAGTAAAAAAAACTTCTCGGCGCATGTTTGATTAGCCACCTGACGCTGTCTGTGGAAAAAGATGTACACTTGAAGCAAGTAAAGAGTTGATATTCCTGTGTTTATGACACAAGCGGTAGCTCCGACTGCGCCTGAACACACCAGCACTGCAACTGGGTCTCGCGCGAGACTCCGGGAGACTTTGAATTAGATCTAGTTTTACAAACATGTCGACTTGCTTGAAGTAAATAAACTTCTCGGTGCATGTTTGAGTCTCCATCTGACGCTGTCTGTGGAAAAAAATTGCGGCTTTGAGGGCTGGAAACAGCCTAAACAGCAGAACTTACATCCACTCCCATTCATTGCTGCCGTGGGGACGCGGGGACAGATCTTCAGATTCATTCTTTTAGACCTAAAATGATATGAAAATACACCCCCGTGTTGAATTCGACCGGAATTGTCCTTTAAAGCTTCAGATTACTGAGTTTAAATGGTGTTGTGGACGTTGGCCTTTGCATTTGTTTCTTCTTTCATACAACTACTAAACACTTACTTGGTTAAGAGTGATTTTTGACAGCTCTAAAAACTTTAGAATTTAGAAAATATCTTTATAGGAGCAGTTGACTTCAGACACAAAATATCTTCTGCATCAGCCACAACATTTAAACAGGTGACAGGTTTCACTGTTGTACATCTGTGGCCTGTGTTTAGAGTGTAAATACAATGTGACGAATCATCGTCATGTTATAAGTTATACCTCATCTTAACCAACCAACCTGCTTCATTCTATAGGCCTCAGGTCAGAAATGTTCTTTTGGGTTTGAAATATGAAATATCAGCCGTTAACACTGGGAAGACTGGTTTCATGTGTACAGAAGAAAAGTTGCTTTCCATGTGGGATGGGTGAAGCTAAATTAACATAGTACTATATATTTAATGTTTCACATATAGAAGCAACAAAGGACAGTTAGCATTACTTTGGAACGACAGAACGCATCAGGAGTTACATTCTTGATCTTGAGATGAACAGAGAAAAAGGGCAAAGACAAAATCAGATGAAGGATGGAGACAGAGGACAGTGGGCAAATAAAACTGAATATATTCTGGTGGTTGCAGGAAACGTGGTCGGTCTGGGAAACGTGTGGAGATTTGTCCACAGTAAATGTAGGGCCAAAAGAGGCAATCATAATTACAGCATGTTTGTATGTTTTTAATTAGCTACACCATTTCTATCTGAGAAAAAGATGACAAAGGGGAGACTAGATTAGATTGATCAGATATACACTGTTATTTAGAAGACAGTATTGTGTATTCATCACTTTATGCATTTTATTGGTTTTTATGTATCTTATTAAGACTGCATGCAGTTTTGTTTCTCTTGGCTGAAAGATACATTTTTCTCGAGGGCCAATAAAAATGAAGTTAAAAGTTGAAGAGTGGATCATTCATTGTGTCTGACGCTGGATATAACACTGACAGGTTTCATTGTTTTAATTGTTTGTTTGTTTGTTTTTTATCTCCGTAGCCTGTGTTTAGAGTTCTAATACAAATGTGACAGAGGCGACTCACCGTCATGGGACTGAAAATCCAGAGTCATACCTGAAGTTAACTTACAAACCTGCTTCATACTACAGGCCTCAGGTCAGAATAGTTCTTCTGGCTGTGGAAAAAAATACATCAGCCATCAACACTGGGATGACAGGTTTCATGGGTAATCCAAGTAGCTACTAGTTTCTGCCTAGTGGGATGGGTGAAGCTAATGAACATGTTACAAAATGACGTACTGTATTGCACATTATAAAGGCAGCAAAGAACAGTTTGTGTCACTTTGGAACAACTGAACACGATGAACAGACAAAAAGGGCAGAGACAAAATCAGATGAAGGATGGAGACAGAGGACAGTGGGCAAATAAAACAGAATATATTCTGGTGGTCGCAGGAAACGTGGTCGGTCTGGGTAACGTGTGGAGATTTCCTTATCTCTGCTACAAGAACGGTGGAGGTGATTCATACAAACTCTGTATTTAGTAGAGTAGTGTTTATTTTTTCAGATATTGGACTTAAAATGATGAACTGGAGATGGGAAACTAGAAGATATTGCGTAATCAATCTGTCATTCCCATTACAACATACATCTCTGTACTTCCAACAGGTGCTTTTCTGGTGCCATATGGTCTGTTAGCTGTGGTGTGTGGGATTCCTCTGTTCCTGCTGGAGACGTTCAATGGTCAGTACACCCAGGAGGGATTCATCACCTGCTGGAGGAAACTGTGTCCACTGGCACGAGGTGAGAAACCATTTTACACTTTTCACACCTTCTTATCGAATCAACTTCTGAAATTAAAGCTCTTGGAAACCTCTGCTCAAACAAATATTTGACGAGGAGCGGTGCGTGGCGCAGTGGTTAAAGCGGCCGCCCCATGTAGAGGCTACAGTCCTCAACGCAGGCGTCCCCGTTTAGAATCTCACTATGTGCTATCAAATAAAGGCAAAAAAAAAGCCAAAAAATATACTTAAAACAAAAAAGAATTTGACCTACTGTAGATCCAAATATTTTGGTTTTTATTTCTGTATAAGATGTAAACTTTGTTTTCTGTTTTGTAGGAATAGGATGTGGACAAACTGTGATGAAACTTTATGAATTCAGCTACATTATAATTGAAGTGTGGGCTCTCTTCTACCTGGTGTCTTCATTCAAGTCCCAGCTCCCCTGGGCCAACTGTGAAAACACCTGGAATTCAGGTAAATATACAACTAGAGAATTTATATTGAATTTCTATAAGACATCATATCATACTTCACTGATTATTTTTTCAAAAAAATATACAGAATGTTCTAAAATGTGATTTTTTACTTTGATAGGAACGTGTTATATTGTGTAAATACAGCTCAAAAATGTTAGATTGAATTTATTTTAATTTCCAGGTTGTAATGTGACAAAAGATTTCAGAAGGGTACGAAGACGTCACTGTATTGTATCCAGTAAACCACCTAAAATATGTGAATAAAACACTTAGAGAAATCTGATAAGAAATTAAGTTGCCTCTCAGTTGTCCAGTCTGTCAAAACATATCTCTGCACTGGCAAATTTGTAATTGTTTGTTAACACTGCACACCCAGACTGCACCATGTGTATCTTCTCCTTGTCTTGGTTGGTTCTTAAAGTCACTATAATGTGTTTGTCTCCTTTAATCAGTCAACTGTGTAGGTCTTCACAATCTGGATTCTTCTTCACCAAATGTGACTGGAAATCAGACCATGTTGACCAACACCACCTCTGCTGCCACTGAGTTCTGGGAGTGAGTCCAAATTCATTTATAATTAATTTTTATGGATTATTGACAACTCATAAAACTTTAATGACAACCTTAAATAAACAGTAATTAAATGGTTTAAAGAGGAGCACCAATTAGTCTGTGAAAATGGTTCTGTCATGCACAGACAGGTCTGATGGTGACGGTCTGATACCTACAGTATGTTCAGTTATTGTACCTCTTAAACTTGTCCTCCAATCAGACGGCGTGTCCTGGCCATGTCTGGAGGCATCGAGGAGCTGGGCAGTGTGAGGTGGGAGCTGGCCTTGTGTCTTCTGTTCTGCTGGGTGGTCACCTACTTCAGTATCTGGAAAAGTGTCAGATCCTCTGGAAAGGTGAAAATATTTCATATAAAATTTCTCACACATGCATTTCACAAGTATTATTTTTGTTGAATATCTAACCAGTTCTGTTTATGAGTCATGTGAAGGGTTAGGGTTCCCTTCACATGACTCATAAACTGTGTTTAATTGGGTTTGTTTTTCGGTGACTCTCCTTTCTATCTCTACTGTCTTATCATAATAAAAAGGGGGAAAAGCTTTTGAAAAAAAGAAAAGAAATTGTGTATTTTTCCCTAAAGGTAGCTTACTTCACAGCAACTTTCCCCTACGTGATGCTCCTGATTCTGCTGGTCAGAGGACTGACTCTACCTGGAGCATGGGACGGCATCAGATTTTACCTCAGTCCAGACTTGAGTCGACTGGCTGACATTGAGGTATTTCATTGCAATACAATTACAGTTGGAGTGGATGACTGATAATACATTAGTTACACAATGACCACAAGCACCACCCTTGCTAGACTCCTGTTTTTTTTTTTTTGGTCACATAACAGGTCTGGGTAGAGGCAGGATCTCAAATTTGCTTCTCCTTCAGCATTTCCTCAGGGACTCTCAATATTCTGGGCAGCTATAATAATCACAACAACAACTGTTACAAGTAAGTATAAACTGCAAAACAGAGTTACTTTTAAATGGTGTTTGTGTTATTTCTGGGAATTTCAGTATAAAATTATAGCTGCTGCGCAGCAATGGTCGGGGGACAGCGGACAAGCGTTAGACAAAGGTTTAAAATGCTGCGTTTTCACACGTATGTCTATGGGGGAATCGGTTTGTTTTCCCCCACGGCTCTGACCGGAAGTGACGTTTCCTTGGTTACCGACTCGGTGTATATGGTTGATCTGTTATGAATTTATTTTCAAAGTTTTGAAATTTAGATACATGCTGTAACACCACCATCACGACTATTGTCTTGTGTTACTAGTTGACAACATGTGGCATTTTGATATGTCATCATCATCACCCTTGCTGGGGCTTGAACCCACAACCTCTGGCACTAAGAACCAGCTCCGAACTCACTGAGCTAATTGTCTGAACTGAGCCCGGTGTGGCTTCTCAAATAGACTCAGGGAGTCACCGGGCAGGCAGCTGTTATCTAAACAAAAATCTGATAATACATAAATTGCATCTTGACAGCATAGAAATGTTGGTGATTTGTTTTTAATGATAAGTGTTTTGCATCATAAGAGAAAATCTGATGTTTAAAAATACCACTCTCACATTGACTGCAGTTGTTCCCATGAGAGCAGAATTTAAAATGTTCTCAAAAATTCAGTTTTTGAGATAAAATTCTGATATTTGCCAAACTTCATCAACCATGACTCCAGAATATTGTCAGTTTTTTTCAGGAAGATTGAAAATGTATTTTGCAAGAATTGGATGGTATATGTTTACAGTACTGTTTACAGTCAAACGTTTTCATGCACTGTAGGCTCAATTTTCGATAAATCAAAAATCTGTGCGGATTGATTGTGGAGGACTGTTTGAAGATGCACTCGGGCAAGTTTGGTGTCAATTGAGCAAAAATTGTGGGAGGAGATAGGTTTTATACGTTTTAGAGTTATTGAAAAAGACAGAGTGATGGACTTCATGATTTGTAATGAGTTGAAGTGGACAAAAGTTTCAGCAGTATTGAGGAGACATTTTGGTGACGTTTTAAAACTGTAGCCTGTACTGTTGCTTTGGTAGGAATTTTCAAAGTTTTTAAATTTAAACGCTTATTGTGCCGGGGGGGGGGGGGGGGGGGGGGCACATGTCTTGACTAAATCTGGTTAAAGGGATATTCCGGCGTAAGTTTAAGCCATGGTCCAACGCGCCGTAACACCGAGTTAGACCCCCCCTCGAGAGATGAAGTCTGCTAACCGCTAGCTTCTCCAGTTGTAGCAACTTTAGCAATGACCGCACCATAACAAACAGCGCAGTGTATGGATCCACTATCCACCGATCAAAAAGCCACTTACAGCCACAAATAATGCTCAGAACAGCACCAAACGTCATCAACAGTACAAACAGGGTCCCAGCCCATAATACAAGCATCAAACATCTGTTAGCTTAGCCTGGTTTCTATTGAAAAGAGACCAAAACAAGTCACCCACTCTCCTCCAGTTATACGCTATGCAGCAACTTTCCGTGTCTAGCACAGAGTCCAGGCACTGACAACACACACCGAGTCCGACTGGCAGCACAAACATCTGGTTTCAGCACAAACATCTGGTTTCAGCGGCCACCGACAGGCAGTGACCACCACACTGACCATTGATTCCCCCAGGTCCAGAACATAGACTCCACCAGCTCTCTCCCTCTGTCACTTTTAGCTTCCATTTCCAGCACATAGTCTCCACCGCAGCTGCCCCTCTTTCACTTTACTCCTCCATTTCCTTCAGCTTGTCTTCGGTAAACTCGGTCTCAAACTGATAGTAGCGCCCATCGAAATGAAACCAGTCATTGCTGTGTAGCCCGGGAATTAGAAGCACACAGGACACACTTACTGGGTGTGACAGTTGAAGTTCCTGTCACTATGCCTCCAATTGATCATGTGCCCTGGCTACTTGGCCAAAGGGATGTCCCTTTGGTTGACTGGCAAGCGCACATGACTCTTACCCGGTAGGTGTGGGTTCAATCCCCACCCAGGCCCTCTTCACCTTGCCACATGGGGTCCTTGTAGCCTTCTTATTTATTTCACATCAGTTGCAAAAAGGCTTATTTGACTGAATTTCTAAACTCAAAGTCATTCGTTCTCATCTGAGACTTAGAGAGAACCGAAACCAAAAGCATAAAAAGAAACAAAATAGCATAGGGGACAAAATACGGCAATGGGCTATGAAGGTCTACAGAAACAACAAAATACACACGTCATTAAAATCATGACACGGTCATATTAACTCGAAAATGTGCATTCAAAATATTACAACAGTCACTTACACGCCACGCAGCGTGGAACACGGGAGCTGGAGCTTCCTGAAGCTAGTCGTTAGCCCCGGTCGACGGCTGGCATGCTACCCTCTGAAATAAATCACCAATATCTCTAAATGAGACTATATTGTCACATTCTGTTACAGCGTCTCTTACAATGTGTGCGTATTTTACCTACCAATTGAACAGAACATTTGCATTTGAAATATGACATTTAAAAGAAAGAACAAAAGAAAACAAAAACACATTATGACACATTGGAATGCATTCACCCTTAAATGGAAAATTACACTTATTATTAATTTACCACCCGGCTACAGTTGTTCTCAAACTCCATAGACTCAGCCGTGTCCGTGATGTCTCCTTCACTAAATTACAGACAGTCTCTTCCGGCAACGAACGGCGTCCTGATCGCGCGTGTGACGTCGCGTCTAATCTCGCGCTTGTTTACGTAATTCTCTCCATTCATTTCCCTGTGAACACTCGATAATAACTTTTATAAACTGAGAGGCAAGATACATAGGAACTTTGGCTGCATTATATGGAGTAATACACACACATTCATCCTTGATCTGCGGGACTCTACTTCACTCGGTGATCGCCTCCACGCCAGCTGACTACCTGTACAAGCAGACATCACAGATAGGATATGGGGGAATCAAGTTTACAGAAGACAAGCTGAAGGAAATGGAGGAGTAAAGTGAAAGAGGGAGAGAGCTGGGGGCGTCTATGTGCTGGACCTGGGAGAATCAAGTGGTCAGTGTGGTCACTGCCTGTCGGTGGCCGCTGAAACCAGATGTTTGTGCTGAAACCAGATGATTGTGCTGAAACCAGATGATTGTGCTGAAACCAGCTGTCTGTGCTGAAACCAGATGATTGTGCTGAAACCAGATGATTGTGCTGAAACCAGATGTCTGTGCTGAAACCAGATGATTGTGCTGAAACCAGATGATTGTGCTGAAACCAGATGATTGTGCTGAAACCCCAGATGTCTGTGCTGAAACCAGATGATTGTGCTGAAACCAGATGATTGTGCTGAAACCAGATGATTGTGCTGAAACCCCAGATGATTGTGCTGAAACCAGATGATTGTGCTGAAACCCCAGATGATTGTGCTGAAACCAGATGATTGTGCTGAAACCCCAGATGTCTGTGCTGAAACCAGATGATTGTGCTGAAACCAGATGATTGTGCTGAAACCAGATGATTGTGCTGAAACCCCAGATGTCTGTGCTGAAACCAGATGATTGTGCTGAAACCAGATGATTGTGCTGAAACCAGATGTCTGTGCTGAAACCAGATGTTTGTGCTGAAACCAGATGTTTGTGCTGAAACCAGATGATTGTGCTGAAACCAGATGATTGTGCTGAAACCAGATGTCTGTGCTGAAACCAGATGTTTGTGCTGAAACCAGATGTTTGTGCTGAAACCAGCTGTCTGTGCTGAAACCAGATGATTGTGCTGAAACCCCAGATGTTTGTGCTGAAACCAGATGTCTGTGCTGAAACCAGATGTTTGTGCTGAAACCAGATGATTGTGCTGAAACCAGATGATTGTGCTGAAACCAGATGTTTGTGCTGAAACCAGATGTTTGTGCTGAAACCAGATGTTTGTGCTGAAACCCCAGATGTTTGTGCTGAAACCAGATGTTTGTGCTGAAACCCCAGATGTCTGTGCTGAAACCAGATGTTTGTGCTGAAACCAGATGATTGTGCTGAAACCAGATGTGCTGCCAGTCGACTTGTTTTCGTCTCTTTTCAATAGAAACCAGGCTAAGCTAACAGATGTTTGATGCCTCGTATTATGGGATGGGACCCTGTTTGTACTGTTGATGACATTTGGTGCTGTTCTGAGCATTATTTGTGGCTGTAAGTGGCTTTTTGATCGGTGGATAGTGGATCCGTATACTGCGCTGTTTGTTATGGTGCGGTTGTTGTTGTTGAAGTTGTTTATTTCAATCAATCAATCAATCAATCAATTTGTTTATTTCGGGCATGTCAATTTAAATCATCATCATCACACTTCATCATCAAATAATACAATACACATGGCCGAAAGGGAAAAGCGGGAGAAGCAAAAGCTTATCTAGTCCCGCCCCCATTACCCACAGAATAAGAATATTTGTCATACATACATATCTTTTTGCTTTTTTCTTCTTTTCTTATTATTATATATATATATATATACATACATACATACATATATATATATATATACATACATACACACACACTACATTTTGATGTAACATTCTTTTACTTATGACATTTTGACATAACATGTTACGGTAGTAGATAGTATACAGATCATAACATAATTTTTTTTTTTTTTTTTTTTTACATTTTGATATAACATACTTTTACTTATGACATTTGACATGACATGTTGGCAGCAGGCAGTATACAGAGCTGAAGTTTAGCTCTAGACAGTACATACAGATTACGTGTGTGTTTGCACATGTGTCCATATTTGTCCGTCATGAGTGAACAACAGTCTCATCTTGTAGCTTGGCATGTCACAAAGTCATAGAATGGTCCAATTGACAGAGAGCAAGTCCAGTGTACTGATTATTTGATGGTGTGGTGTGGAGTAAGAGCCCTTTTTTGCCATATTCTTTCAATCATCCATCTCCTCTGCAGCCTTTGCCGCGCTTAACTTGGCCATATCCTCCCGAGTTTTGGCCATGTCAGCTCGCGATATTGACACGAATTCACGAACTGCTGTGATGTCAGATCGTATCCCGACCACAGCACCTCGAGTAGTGGCGTTGTCCGCCCTCGCGTTGCTCTGCTCGGAGGCGATCTTCCTCATTTTCTGATATTGCATGAAAATACCGCATCCCAGGGTGAACATCCCGATTGTCATGAACGTGAATATGTACACGTCCTCGACATCCTCCACATCCAGTGCGGCAAGGCAGAGGACTCTCCACTTTTCCCATCCATCCAAGATGTAGCCGGAGATGAAGGTTCCGTCCGGGCATCTGGGTTCTCCAGAGCCCGCACGCCTGGTTGAGAACACTCTGTCAATGGCATTCAGTGACCAGCTCAGCAAATCCATCGTGGACCAGTTGATTGAACTCAGCTTATCGATTGACAGGGCTCAGTTGAGTTCTTCAGTACTCTGATCTCTCACAGTAGTGTCACAGCATGCATTAGCACCCCAATTTATCTGTACTTTGTTGATAGACATTATAACAACATCCTGCACAAACAGTCAGGCTTAGACCTTTGACATACAATTTTCTCTGGTTAAACGTATTGTTTGGGTACAAAATGTTTTTTGTTATGCTCCCATGCCGTCTCAGCACAGTGTCTGTTGACTCGTGTCTCTGACCTTTATCAGCCCTCCTGTGTTATTCTGTATCGGTTAATAGTTGAGTTGACATACTTTCTCTTGAAGACATTCAGTGTCTCTGAGTTTTTAACTTCATCTTCTAATGCATTCCACTGTTTGACACCTGTGATCGACAAGCAAAAGGATTTTAACGTAGTCCGAACCTTTCTTTGTCTGAGAATCTTGTTCCCTCTAAGATTGTGTCTCCCCTCTCTTTCTAGGAAAAGTATTTGCAGATTCATTGGGAGGCTTTTATTCGCGGCCTTGTACATCATTTGTATAGTGCGGTAATTTATCAAGTCATATAGTTTGAGTATTCTTGAATCCATGAATAATTGATTTGTGTGTGCCCTATAGTTGGCATAATGCAAGATTCTCAGAGCTCTTTTTTGAAGTATTAACAAGGGATGAGTGGAGCCTTTATATGTGTGACCCCACACCTCTGCACAGTATTGCAGGTGTGGAGCGACTAGTGCCCAATACAGCAGGTGAAGTGCTTTTTGATTTATTATTTTTTGTGCTTTCCAGAGTATGGACACACTCCTGGCTATCTTACTTTTTAGGTGTCTTATGTGTGGTTTCCAACTTAACATGTCATCAATAATTACTCCCAGTACTTTGTTCTCACTGACCCTTTCAATATTCACTCCATTTACTTGGATGTTAATACTCTTATTACAACCTTTTTTCCCATATAGCATGTATTTAGTTTTCCCTAGATTTAGTGATAATTTGTTTATATTGAACCACACATGAAGCTTAGCCATTTCCTGGTTTACTGTTTCCACAAGTTGGCTCAAGTCACCCCCAGAACAGAAGATATTAGTATCATCTGCGAATAATATTAATTTCAGAATGTTGGACACATTGCATATATCATTTATGTATAGTATGAATAGCTTCGGACCCAGAACTGACCCCTGTGGGACCCCACAGATTAAGTCCAGGCAAGTTGATGTGTTATCACCTATTTTCACATATTGGGATCTCTTGTGTAAGTAGCTCTTAACCCACTCCAGAACTATACCTCTAATGCCATATCTCTCCAGTTTAGCTATTAAAATATCGTGGTTAATGGTGTCAAATGCTTTTTTCAGGTCTATTTATAGTAGGATAAGCCCCTTGAGTTGTAACAACTCGTTTACGAGGGGGTCCTACACAAAAAACATCAAGACATAACACAACTCAGCACATGGTACTATGTTACTTAAAGCAGAAGTGAGTGATCCGGTCGTTTTCGCTAATGCTGCGTTCCAGGCTGGCTTTTGAAATCGGAAATTACAGCTTCAAGTCACAACTTACGACTTTGTAGCGTTCCAGGCAACCCACTCGTGTTTCTCCGACCTGTTTTACCGGTGAAAGTCACTATAACGGCCACTCGTAACTTCTGACCCGTGAACTCGTACCAGATCGAACTGGTACCACTTCACGGTCGGAAAAATACGAGTTTCCTTGAACGCACCATAACAGTCCTCGTCGCTACGTCACCACATTCACGGCGTCCCTTGGCTGCACACACAGCCCTGCATGCCGTTCTCTCTCCTCATTGGATATAAACTGTAGGATACGATAAATGTTTTCTCCTGGGCTCAGAGCAGAGCAGAGTGACTGACAGACCCGTGTTTCAGACCAAACACTCTATAGAAGTGATTGCTGTCGGAAGATACAACTATTTAAGACTTATATTAACACAAATATATCACTCACTTCTGCTTTAAGTCTTTTCTCTGGTTTGGCTTCTCTGGCTCTGAGCTGTTTGTGCCAGTTTTCACTTGAAGCTTATTATTATAAATGTCTACTGTATCAGAATCTGTGACCACTAGTTATCTGAGCTGACAGTCTGCTGTAGCTTGTAGAATATGTTTACATGTTATATCTCTATATGTATGTGTGTGTGTGTGTGTGTGTGTGTGTGTGTGTGTGTGTGTGTGTGTGTGTTTTAAAGTATTTTAGACTTTGTTCTTATTGGGAATGTGATTGTGTGACAAGTCGTTACTGTCTTTTGGTTTCTGGACGATTTATTTGGGTCATTTATTTGGGTCATTGCTAAAGTTGCTACAACTGGAGAAGCTAGTGGTTAGCAGACTTCATCTCTCGGGGGGGGGGGGGGGGGGTCTAACTCTGTGTTACGGTGCGTTGGACCATGGCTTAAATTTACGCCGGAATATCCCTTTAACATTTCTGTGAAGTTTTTTTCACTGATTATGCGTGGGAAGTAGGAAGAAGAACATTGAGGAAAACAATATATAAATGCAGCTAAAAATACTACAACATCAAATGGATAATCACCGAACGTCATACTAATATGAAGGTGGTTTGTGTCTCTGTGACCTCTAGAGACTGCTTTTGGCTCTGTCTCCTCAACAGTGGAACCAGTTTTCTTGCTGGATTTGTCGTCTTCTCTGTACTTGGGTTCATGGCTCACACACAAGGTGTTAGTGTTGATAATGTAGCTGACTCAGGTAAATACAAAAGTTTACAATCATGAGAAACCAAAGATCAGACTCGGGTCTAAATACAGAAAGTAAATAAATACTCTTTAAATATCTCTTTCTTGTTAACGTCTAATTCCCAGGTCCAGGTCTGGTCTTCATTGCCTACCCTCAGGCTACAGCTATGATGCCTTTTCCTCAGTTCTGGAGCGTCTGCTTTTTCCTGATGCTTATTTTCCTCAGTGTTGACACAAACGTATGTTGTTTTGATGTGTTACTGTACAATTAATAACTGGTCACATATAATCACAAATAGCCCTAAAACTTCTGCTCGTTTTATTTCTTTTCCAGTTTGTGATAGTTGAATCTTTTATCACATCAATAAGCGACTTGTTCCCGAAGCTCTTGCGTGCAGCAGGAAGATCTGAAATCTTTGTTCTCATCATTTGTTCGTTCTTCTTCTTCATACATCTGACCTTGGTTACAGAGGTGAACACATATTTTAACTGAAGCATCTTCAAACTCAATGTTTCTTAAACTATGTCTAATATTCAAATCCTGTCTCTTCCTGCTGTAGGGAGGGATGTACATCTTCCAGCTCATTGATTATTATGGTTGTACCAGAGCGGTTCAATATTGCATTACTTTATCTGAGTGTCTGGCTCTGGCCTGGGGTTTTGGTAAGTTAAAAATGTATTGTAAACCTAATATTCATGATATGCTATGAAAATGTTTTTGTTTCTGTCAAGTCATGAGGTTATGTTTTTCCCCTTTTATATCTGATATGTATGGTAAATATTGTTCAACATTACACTGTGTATGACAAAGACAGGTCAACTTCACTATCGAGGGGCTAAAAGAGAAAACTGACCATTCACTGCTTAAACTGAAAACACTCCTACCTGGTTCCATCATGGAGAAAGTTGTGGATTTCACCCAAAAGGCACAACTATCACAACACAACAAAAGCAAAGAGAGACAAACCAAGAAACTCCACAATTTACAATCTCGACATGTTGACAATAACACAGAAATACTCACATGGAGGCAAAAAACTGACTTTAAAGCACAGCAAGAAACACAAAACAGATGGGTTAAGAATTTGTCTGACAGAGAACTCACCCAACCTGAGAAAGAGGTCCTAGCCAAGGGCTTGAATTTTGCCATGACACCAAAAGAGCTACCTATAGTGGATTTGATTACAGCTACAGAATCTGCTATAAGGAAAAACAACTTAACCGGAACTGAGGCGGATCAGCTAAGGTTAAAAGTGTCAGCGACGGTGGCCGAGGCTAAGGTCCCCCCCTCTAACCTCACCTTTGAGGAGAGGAAAGCAGTGACGGCTTTGAGCAAAGACCAAAACATTACAATCCTCCCAGCAGACAAGGGTAGATGCACAGTTGTGCTCAATACAACTGACTACCAGGCTAAGATATCTACACTACTCAGCGACTCTAACACTTATGAAACTCTGAAACGAGACCCGACCAGTGGCTATAAAAAGAAGGTGATAGAATGTCTACAACAACTACAAAAAGAAGGGGTCATTGACAAAACACAATACTACCGGCTTTACCCCCAGGACTCAATCCCATTGCCTATATGGACTCCCCAAAACCCATAAAGAAGGGTCCCCGCTCAGGCCCATTGTCAGCAGCATAAACTCGGTCACTTACAACATAGCCAAACACATAGCTAATATCCTGACTCCTTTGGTGGGAAACACCCCACACCACATCCAAAACTCTATAGACTTTGTGGGTAAAGTCCAGGACATAAAAATGGAACCAGATGACACTATGGTATCCTACGATGTGACTTCTCTTTTTACCTGTATTCCAACTATGGAGGCTTCGGCCACAGTAAGAGAACGACTCACACAAGGTAACTCCCTGCAAAACCGAACAAAACTCAAACCCGAACATATTTGCCAGCTTCTGGATTTGTGCCCGAACACCACATATTTCCAGTTCAACGGCAAATTTTACAGACAAAAACACGGCTGTGCCATGGGTTCACCAGTATCCCCTATTGTGGCAAATCTGTACATGGAGGAGGTAGAGAACAAGGCTTTGAACTCCTTTGAAGGAACAACACCGAGCCACTGGTTCAGGTATGTGGACGACACATGGGTTAAAATCAAAACCAAAGAGGTGCAAGCTTTTACCGATCACATTAACTCAGTGGACAAAAACATCAAATTCACCAGAGAGGATGTCAAGGACAATAGTCTGCCTTTCTTAGATTGTGACGTCCATATGAAAAAGGACAGGAGCCTCCACATTGGGGTATACAGAAAACCCACACATACAGACCAATATCTACTTTTCGACTCTCACCACCCTCTGGAACATAAGCTTGGTGTAATCAGAACTTTGCAACACAGAGCTGATAACGTGCCCACCAGCTCACAGGCCCAAGGGGCAGAACACAAGCACCTGAGAGGCGCCCTCACAACTTGTGGTTACCCTAGCTGGACCTTTGTGAAAACTGCAGCTGCTTCCAGAAAGAAAACCAGCAAAGTGGTTGAGAAAGAAAGACAAAACAAGAGAAACAACATAGTCATTCCATATGTGTCTGGAGTATCAGAAAAACTCAGAAGGATCTTTAACAAACACCGTATCCCTGTGTATTTCAAACCCAGCAACACACTCAGACAGAGACTGGTACATCCCAAGGACAGAACACCACACACCCACAAAAGCAATCTGGTGTATGCAGTCCAATGCAACGAGGAATGCAAAGACCTCTACATTGGAGAAACAAAACAACCACTGCATAAACGCATGGCCCAACACAGGAGAGCAAACTCCTCAGGCCTGGACTCTGCTGTCCATTTACATCTCAAGGAGAAAGCCCACTCCTTTGAGGACAACAATGTCCAAATCCTAGACAGAGAGGACAGATGGTTTGAAAGAGGAGTTAAAGAAGCTATTTTTGTAAAAGTAGAGAAACCATCCCTCAACAGGGGAGGTGGCCTCAGACACCACCTATCTCCAATTTACAATGCTGCCCTTTCATCCCTTCACAGGAGATTCAACAATCTAGCCTCAAAGAACAACCACTGTTCACAAGTGGCAAGTGGCTCCAACGACTGTCGTTATAACAACATAGGGCACTAACGAAGTCCAAACCAACTTTCCATCAAAGGCAGTCATTTAAACGACTGTCGTTGGCACTTGGAGCACAAAGGGAACCAGTGACATCATCAGCCTTGTGAACGCCCACACAAGAGGTTAAATAGTGAGTCTCCACACCAGATAGTTGGACCAGTCCCAGCCTGGTCAGATGCTACATGAACTGATGAAGGTGAAACGTCTTCCTAGACAAATAACTAAGTCCAGTTGCTTTCCATTTAACCTCCTTTGAAATGTGTATGACAAAAATACAATTTTTTTTGTCTCCCAGCTCAACCACAGTCTTATTTCAGCAGCAGAACTCCAGTATTTAAAATGTCTAACAATGTTTTAGGTGCTGACCGTGTTATTAAGAGCATTGAGGACATGACAGGACACAGACCATCTGTTTTCTTCAAACTGTGCTGGAAATACATCATTCCTCTACTGTCACTGGTGAGTCAAGTAAGGTTTAGGGTTAAAGCAGAAGTAAGGTGAATGTTTGTGTTAATATAAGTCTTAAATAGTTCCATCTTCCGACAGCAATCACTTCTATAGAGTGTTTGGTCTGAAACACGGGTCTGTCAGTCACTCTGCTCTGCTCTGAGCCCAGGAGAAAACTTTCCTTGTATCCTACAACCTTTATCCAATGAGGAGAGAGAACAGCATAAAGGGGCAGTCCTCTCTGTGTGTGCAGCCAAGGGATGCGCGTGAATGTGGTGACGTAGGGACGAGGGCGGGGACTGCTAACTCCATCGGCTGACAAGAAGTTAGCCAAAACCACCGGATCGCTTACTTCTGCTTTAAGAGAATCAAGAGAAACTGACCTATTGATAGCTTTCAGTGACGTCACTTCCCAGGGACCTGGCGGTCAAAAGCAACATTCCAAAGTGGCCCCACAATGGACTTTCTATGGACAAACAACCAAGTAATGACTTAAATCATCTGCCAGCAGCCGAGAAAGAAAGATATAAAAACAGCTTTGAAGTTTTGGGCACTTGTGACCCATATTCAACACCAGCTGCTGTATACGAACTGTTTAAAATGACCAGTTCCCTGCCGAAGCTCCAGTTGGGCGATGTTTACATTTACCTGGTGGAGAATCCATCATCCTCCACCGCTTGCAACCAATATTTCCGGTGTTATGGCTCAACTGGTGTCTGATTAAAAGCCCCATTTTGTAATTTTTTGATCTTAAAATAATGTTTCTGAACTCGTTGAAGTGGTAGAAATGTACCTGTAACTTCCCTGTGTGGGAACACCGTCCTGGTACCGCAGCTCCGCTGAGCTCCACAGTCTGAGCTCCAGCCCACTGAGCCCAGGCTCCCTGCTCCTCTCACCCACAAACCAGAGCCCTTAGCTGGGCTGCACGGTGACCAGCTGCCCCCCCTTTACCCCCCGGAGCTTTGCTACGCACCGCTACCGACGGCAACGATGACGGCGGTCCGATAGCAGCGGGACCGGCGGCGGCGGCGATGGTAACCCGGTGGGACCGCCCGCCACCGGACACGGCAACAGCACCGCCCGCGGCGGCAGCGACACGGTAACGGGGGTCGGGACCGACCGCGGCGCGGCGAGGACGATGTTGTTATTGTATTTTCATAGTGTTAGTGTTTTCCATTAGTTGGTAACTTTAACATGACAGGCTTTGTCATACTGTGCAGTGTTGTGCAGAGTCAGAGTAGTGTGGCGCTGACTGACTGTAGATTGCCTGAACAGGTTCATTCACAGAAGCATATTGGCTGCAGTAACATGTGAACTGCGGCTTGATTTGTGAATTTGTGACAAATCTGCGGACGGAAGTGCAGCACAGCTGTTGTTCGGTACGGTAACCAGTTAAATCAGACACCAGTTGGGCCATAACACCGGTATTTTTGAAGCAGCAGGGAGCAGTGTGTGTTTTTCTGCCTTGTCCTAAGCCGCGGACAGCGGGGAAGTGGATTGTTTTGACCGCCAGGGGGGCGTTCCATACGGGCCGTGACGTCACATGAAAGCTACACTGTTAGATTTTTCGCTGTGAATTTACAATAAATTATTGGATAAATTTTGCATGACTTTCACAATAAGGTTACTGTGAAATATGCTCACAGCAATTTACTGTAATTTCATATCTGTGATATTACAATGCATTGTTGTAAAAGCACAACTGTATACTGTAACTTTACAGCTTCAATGACAAAGCAATTACTGTGATATTACAGTACATTACTGGGGAATTACAACCTTTTGCTGTACATCATTACAACAAGGCCCTGTACTTTTACAGTGTGTACTGTAAATGTAATGCACAAGTTCATAGTAATTTATTGTGAATTTACAATGTATACTGTGGAAGTCATATAAGTAATGCAGACAAAGTTTCAATTTACTGTTAGCCCAATGGCATATTTATTTACAAATAAAACATACATACATACAGTAAATACCAAGATATTCAAGAATTCAAAAAATTCAACAGTTATAAACTTTCCAAAGCCATCTTAAAGGGATAGTTTACCCAAAATTGAAATTTCACTCATTATCTCCTCCCCCTCGTGTGGACTAAGGGCTGGGAGAAGTTTCAGAGTCCTTCGTGTCTTCTCTGAGTTACAGGGGGTCTCGGCGTAGCAGTGCATGTCCATATGACGGTTGCAAATGGATACCACTTTTCTTCGTAACAAAAAGACATACCAAAAAACATCCAAATACCTCCATGCTGCTCGTATGTAATGTCCGTCTTGTATTGAAGCCCCGAAATGCGAAATTGTCCCCCAAAAAATTAAATAAGTCTATTCTTCAAGCTTGTTTGTAGCGGAAGCTCCTCTTCCTGGTCCATCAAATTTGGGCGAACCAGGATCTGTCCTCTTCCCAGTTCGTCCAAATTTGACGAACCGGGAAGAGGAGCTTCTAAAAGCTTCCGCTGCAAAACAAGCTTGAAGAATAGACTTGTTTAAGTTTTTTCAGGACAATTTCACATTTTGGGGCTTCAATACAAAATGGACATTACATACCAGCAGCATGGAGGTATTTGGATGTTTTTTGGTGTGTCTTTTTGTTACGAAGACAGTTGGTATCCATTTGAAACCGTCATATGGATATGCACTGCTACGCTGAGACCCCCTGTAACTCAGAGAAGCCACGGAGGACTCTGAAACTTCTCCCAGCCCTTAGTCCACATGAGGGTGAGTAGATAATGAGTGAAATTTCAATTTTGGGTGAACTATCCCTTTAAAATACAGAGAAATTGTACAGAAACGTGGAATTCACTACCTAGCTGTGTCACAATAACAGTAAGAGGATAGGAATGAGGCCTACATGGCAAGATACGAGAAGGGAGAGAGCAATGAAGGGATGTCAGAAAGGGGTAGTTTCCTCAAAAGGGTGCTCACATAAGGGTTCATTGTTGTCCACTTCTTGGTCTTTGGTCCACTTCTTCCTCGATGTCCAAGAAGCACCTGTTAACAAGCAAACATAGTTTCAGTTTTAAATAGACTTGTATTGCAGGCAGCATTTGTCAAGGCATTTTCCCATATCACACCCTAATAGACTTATAATCCAAACTTGTTGGATCTCCTTTGATCATTTGGAAAAACTAACCACATATTGGGATCTAAACGGTTACTTGCATGAAAAACATCAAGATTGCTGATCACTGAATTAGAAATCTATACTATAATATGAATTACAAGATCAAATCTGATCTTTATACAATACCTTTAGTGACTGTCCAGCGACAGGATACTCAAGGTTGAAGATGCAATAGCTGCTGAAGAAAGCAGGGTGGGCCCATCACATGTCCCTCGATGGATATCAGCCATCCAGAGGGCTTCATCATGTCACCTGAAATGAACCGATAAAACATCATGTGTTATGAGCACTTTCAAATATAAAGTGCTCCACAAATGTTCATTGTGGCCATGTAAATTCCTAGAATCAAAACAAAATACTGAGTTAGAAATGTCAATAAAAGATCCAAGAAACATTACCTTGAATGATCAAGCAGGCGGTGGTGGGGAGTTCTGCAGTATTGACGTCCACAGCAGTGGCACAGGGCTGTAACATAGTAACACACGATAGCAGAGATTTAATGTAGAATAAATATTGTTCATTGGTCAGAGGTTAATCATACAAGGTAATAAATTGCGTTAATCACTCATTTTGCATTTTAAATATTTGAATAAAAAATCTTACACTTCATCTTCAAGCATCAAATTCTCCTTTGGCTCTTTGAAGTAGGACATTAGGAGCAGCAGGATGCAGGCAGACTTGTCAGGGTCTGGATCACAGCAGGCCAGAACATCGCGGATCTGGGTGACATCGATGTCCGTCAGTAGGGCTGTGGTGGTAGAAAATTGACATGACCAAGTATAGAGGGGAAAATAAAAAACGTAAAATTAATTTCACACATATCAGAAAATTATTATGAAGTTGTTTTTAAATGTTATAGCTGTTCTTTAAGGTATATGTGATCAATACGGCCGAGGGGTCCCACTTTCATTAAAAAAAGCCCAAACCCAACTATATCTGACCAAATGTTGAGTCATCATCCTTTATAATCTTATCATATGAACACTTTGGTTCAGTAAAAGCATAATGTACAGTACATTATTTACGTATTCAAATTAAAATAGTAAGAGGCTGCATTTGTCTGGTCCAGGCTGTAACGTTAGTAAATAGCAAAGCTAATGTGAAAAGACAGCTATCACTATTAGCAAATGCAGTGAGAGAACGTTCGACAATTTCGGGCACTTGCTAAAAAAATATAAACTGTGTCATGCGATAAACGTTCATTTGAAAGTCAATATTATTATCATATTTAAAATGACATGGGTGTAATGCATGCAGCTCACCTTCTCCATTCAGTCCAGAAGAGAAAGGGAAAATGGCATCTTCAGGTTCAGTTGGTTCAGTGCCGTTATGTCATGTGACCAGGGAATATTTGAAAATACAATATTTCACTGTAATAATACGGTTGAATGCTGTAAAATCCTTGCATTTTTTACTGTGTTGCTGTGATATTACAGACATTGTTGTGATATAACAGGAGGTTTTTGATTGCAGTATTCAACTGTAAAATAACAGTTAAATGCTGTAAAATCAAAGGATACTGTATTTTTTACAGGTATTCATTGGGATATTACAGGGGAACTTAATTACAACAAGTTACTGTAAAATAATACTGTTAATTATTGTGAAATCCTGGTAATTTCTAACAGTGTATCAATTGGTGGCACTAAAGGATTGTAGTATCTAATAGCATCTCCCAGCAACGTCTGTACAAAATAAATTTTTAGACAAGACTTTTACACTTAAGACTATCGAAAATCAAAGTTTTTAGGTTAAACTTTCAATCCTGATTTTCTCCTTTTAAACCTCCACAGATTTCCTTCATCCTGTACCTGGTTGGCTACACACACCTCAAGGTTAACAACTACACTTACCCTGACTGGGCCTATGCACTGGGATGGACCATGACTCTGTCCTCTGTCCTCATGGTGCCACTGTGGGCAGCTGGACAGATGTTTTTGACACCAGGAACCTTCACACAGGTCTTCACACATGTTTCTGAGCCAAATATGTTCCATTTGAGTGTCATAATAGTTACAAAAAATGATGTTTAAGCACACTAACTCACCTTGTTCATGTCTGTGTTTCAGCGTTTGTATGTTCTTTGTCGTCCTGCTGAAGATCCAGCCTGGCAGAGAAAAGAAACAGGAGAGGAGGGGACGACTGTTGAGCTGAGGACGTCTGCAGTAACAGCTTAATAATAACTGAAAAGTCACATTAACTACACTCTTCAATCATTAGCTATAGGGTTAGGATTAGCTATGAACAACTCAAAATGCTGCTTACCTAAAATTTCTGTAGCGGTTTTCCTGAACCTGCAGAGTTGCCTCAGTTGTCTAGTACTCATTTGTACTTTCTTTTGTCACAGTCTTTTTCCTCCATGTTCTCAGCTGTTTCAGTCACTTACCACTCTTCAGCTCTGACCATTTTGTATGTGTACATCTACAGTAAATGTAGGGCCAAAAGAAGAAAAATAAAAATATGTTTTATTATAATTACAGCAAGTTTGTATGTTTTGAATTACACATTTTCTAGCTGAGAAAAAGATGCCAAAGGGGAGACTAGATAAGATTGATCAGATATACACTGTTATTTAGAAGACAGTATTGTGTATTCATCAATTTATGCATTTTATTGTATCTTATTAAGACTGCATGCAGTTTTGTTTCTCTTGGCTGAAAGATACATTTTACTCGTGGGTCAATAAAAATGAAGTTAAAAGTTGAAGAGTGGATCTTTCATTTTCTCTCACATTGGATACAAACATAAAGAGCCATAACATTTAAACAGGTGACAGATTTCATATTTTTATATCTGTGGCCTGTGTTTAGAGTTCAAATACAAAGGCAAATCACCATAATGGGACTGAAGTTAAAGTTTAAGAGTGGATCTTTCATTGTCTCTGACACTGGATATAACATTTAAACAGTTGACAGGTTTCATTGTTTAGTTGTTTCCAAGGGGGCAGTTGTCGGTCTGAGAAGTGAAGCTCACTTCCGCGTTCAAAAAGCTGCAATCCCCTCGGCTGTCGCTGGGGGCTGGCTCCAGAAGGGAGCAACTCCAATTGAGCCCCATGTTAAAATAGCCGATTTTACAGCTTAAAAAAACATATTTACAGCCTGGTACATTTCATTTTTTTGGTCTCAACCGATAGTTTCTACCCCCGCACACACTCTGAGGGGGGTGAATTTTTTAAAAACTCTACCGTTTTACTATTATTAGGTTTAAAGTTCTGGCCAATTAGGGCGCAGAACCGTTGAGTGACAGGTCCGGCGACCGCTGCTACGAGGCCAGTGGGCGGGCCCTCGGCCGGCCAACGGCCGCACCGCTCCAAATATGGCAAGTAGAATCCAACATGGCGCGGCTCAAACCCCCGTAGTAGCGGCACAAAACAGACTCCCCCAAACCAATGGGTGACGTCACGGTGCTACGTCCATTCTTTTTACAGTCTATGGTTTTTTATCTCTGTAGCCTGTGTTTAAAGTTCAAATACAAATGTGACAGAGGCGACTCACCATCATGGGACTGAGTTATACCTGAAGTTAACTTACCAACCTGTTTCATATAGGCCTCAGGTCAGAATCGTTCTTCTGCCATTACCACTGGGATGACTGGTTTCATGGGTAATCCAAACACTAGTTTATGCCTAGTGGGATGGGTGAAGCAAACACGTTGCAAAATTACGTATTGCACATTATAACGGCAGCAAAGAACAGTTTGTGTCACTTTGAAACAGCAGAACGCATCAGGAGTTACATTCTTGATATTGAGATGAACAGAGAAAAAGGGCAAAGAGAAAATCAGATGAAGGATGGAGACAGAGGACAGTGGGCAAATAAAACGGAATATATTCTGGTGGTTGCAGGAAACGTGATCGGTCTGGGAAACGTGTGGAGATTTCCTTATCTCTGCTACAAGAACGGTGGAGGTGATTCATACAAACTTCAAAGTGCTGGGTTATTTTTCATCTAACGGATTTGAAAATTATTAATGAATCAATCTGTCATTCCCATGTCAACATGTTTCTGTACTTCCAACAGGTGCTTTTCTGGTGCCATATGGTCTGTTAGCTGTGGTGTGTGGGATTCCTCTGTTCCTGCTGGAGACGTTCAGTGGTCAGTACACCCAGGAGGGATTCATCACCTGCTGGAGGAAACTGTGTCCACTGGCACAAGGTGAGAAACCATCAGTAGAAGAGAAAGAAAAATGGGAATGTTGTACTTTGCACATGTTCTTAAAATCTTAACTGTTTTGTCCAAAACTCTAATGCTCTGAAATTTGGCTAAAATAATATCTGACCCAGATCCAAAGATCTTTTTTTCATTTTCATATAATTTATAAAGCTTTTATTTTCTGTGTTGTAGGAATAGGATATGGACAAACTGTGACAAAACTTAATCACTTCAGCTACATTATAGTTGAAGTCTGGGCTCTCTTCTACCTGGTGTTTTCCATCAAGTCCCAGCTCCCCTGGGCCAACTGTGACAACAACTGGAATTCAGGTAAATATACAACTATCGAGTTTATACTTCCAAATTTCCAAAATAAATTAACATGTTATAAACAAAGATCTAAAAGATCATATAATTTGGTGAAAGAGTAGCCTATGATTACATTTTATTATTACCCTGTAACTCTGCCAACTTCAATTTCAACAAGAGATTAACTGAAACTTAATAGATAAAGTTACCAAAGCAGAGATAGACTTAAAGGTCCCATATTATGCTGTTTTTCAACTATTTCACATGGTTCTAAGTTGTCCAACTATATAGTATTCCTAGTGTATTGTCCCCAAATCAATCTGCAGCTCTACATCTCAGTAATCTAAAAGTGTCTCTCCAGAGCTCTGCTGAGAACGAGCCATTTCTGTGTCTGCACCTTGAAATGCAAATAAGATGTGTAAACCACGTCCACTCCACACCTGTCACAGGGAGAGGGTGTGGTTTTCACTACAGGTACATGTGCCAGTGTTGACATTGGGACTTGGGACAGGGGTCGGGCATTGATTTCCGAAAAAAAAAAAAAAAAAAAATTCTGAGACAGGCATATTTTTACTGTGGCAGAAGGAGAAACATGGAGAGACTCCTACTACCATCAGAAAGTTCTGTGTGAAACTGTCAAATAAAAAAAAAAAGTGAAACGGAGGAGCGCAGCACAAACTGTGCACTGTTGTATGGACTGATGAGAAGCTACTGGAGAATATTGAGGTGGTTTTGCGCCGGGAGAGGAGACTTCCTCGTTCAGATGTCTCTCATTCCGTGATGAGGAGTCGGACCGCTGCGCTGATGAGAAGCGGTATCATTCCAATATTCTCTGATCCGCGATTTCATTTTTAATGACAGGCGGCTGTTTTTCAGTCAATGATTCAAAAGGATCATCTGGCGGCTGCGGTACCGACTGCTCCTCCCGTATCTACCGCTTTATGTCAAATGACGGACGGGGGGGAGAGAGAGAAAGCGTGTGTGATTGGGATTGGGATTGGGGGGGGGGGGTCGCTGTTCCGGAAAAGTGTCAGCGGGCAGAGCTCACGTTTTTCCAGACTGGCCCAGGGGGAGTATAAGGAAGTATAAGGAAGTTGGAGTCACCTGAGTTCAGCGCATCCTGACGTCAAGTCTGCCAGCACTTCCAATTCGCCCGTTTGGAGACACGATCTCAAAAAAGTGTAGAAATCAATTAAGGGAGTGAACAGACTTTTTTCACCTCCAGGCGTCATAGAGAGGCCACGGGAACACATAGGACCACTACAAAACCTGTAGAAAGTGGATTTTGCATAATATGGGCCCTTTAATATTTTCAAGAATATAGAAAAAAAATAAAGATCATCCCAAAAATATAACATACAGTGAAATTCAGATATCATTTACAGTGTGTAAAATGTATCTATAATTTCTTCAGGTGAAAGTCCTACATTAACCCAGATTCACTGACACCTTTACTCCCTAGCTTACCTGACTTTTTAAAACCACTCTGGCAATAAGAGGCAATTAAAACACTTTGTAGCTAAAGGAAAGATATAACAATAAAGTTACACAACTTTCTAAATACACAATATACGATATGTACCTTTTTTTCCCAGTATATCCAGTAAACCACCTGTAAAAATATGTTAATAAAATACTTACAGAACTCTGATAATGAATTGACTTGCCTCTTAGGAGTCTAGTATGGTTTTCTCTAAGTCCTTACATTATCTGTTTGTTTACACTGTACACCCCCAGACTGCACCATGTGTATCTTCTGCTTGTCTGGTTGTTCTCTGAGAGCTAATCCCCAAAGTCATGATCATTTGTTTGTCTCCTTTAATCAGTCAACTGTGTAGGTCTTCACAATCTGGATTCTTCCTCAGTAAATGTGACGGAAAATCAGACCGTGTTGACCAACACCACCTCTGCTGCCACTGAGTTCTGGGAGTGAGTCCAAATTAATTTCCAATTACTCTTCATAAAGTTATAGTGTTCTCACTCAGAGTGTAGGCACATTGAATCACAGTAATTACCACCAGCAGAATGTTTTTTAAACGTGTAAGTTGTAAAGTTTTAGAAAGAAGACTCCGATGCACTTTGTGACTCTTACACACTTTTAGTTAGCTTTTCCAAACACCAGAATACAGCATAACTCTTATACAAAACCCGTGTCACACTCCCATGCTATCCGTCTTTCTCTGAACCTTATTTTTCCCTTCTTCCGGCTTAACCAACACAATACCAACTGAAGAGCGCCTCCTTCTGGACGAACTACAACATTGCATGCACAACAACATTACAACCCTCCTTTCTTCACTTTTTTTTTTTTTTAACATTACTCAAAGTCAGTGAGGTATGATGGTGGCCCTCTATTCATTCTGACTGGATATCTGCGAACAGGTGACTGTGACCCAGACAGGTCAGGGGCCACAGGTCCTGGAGTTTGTTCAGGAAGGATTTCAGTCCAGTCTATGACATCTTGTCCACTCCTTGTGATTGTTGCTCCACCAGACTCAGAGGGGTGATTTTTATCCGCCGGCAGAGTCTTAAAGTGAGATGAGTTTCTTGTGATGACATTGTCATTGCGTTTAGCTGTCACCATGGTACCTTTGACAGCAATGACTTCGTAAGGGTGGGGATTGTAAGCAGGGCATAACTTTCCTCCCTTCCTTTGACGACACAGGACCATGTCACCCACTTTCAGAGTCCGAGGAGCAGCATGGCGCCTCCTGTCGGCATCATGTTTCATCCTGTTCTTTGCCACAGCATCTGCCTGTCGTACTGCTGAATCAAACTGAGACTGGAAAGGAAGAGGAGCTCCAGGTAACTTGATTCTGAGCGGCCTCCCAAACAGTACATCAGCCGGAGCCGTCCCAGTCGAGCAGTGAGGCGTAGCCCGGTAATTGCGGAGGAAAGCATACAGAGTCTGTTTCCAAGGGCGGCCTTCAACATGTGCAGCACGTATTGCCTTTTCCAGGGTGCGCATAAAACGTTCGGCCTCCGCATTAGCCTGAGGCCAGAGGGGAGTGATCTTTCTATGTTTAAATCCCAGGTATGTTGCAAAATCAGCAAATTCTGAGCTTTGGAAGGGTGGGCCATTGTCCGTTTTGACCTCACGTGGAATTCCCAGTGTAGAGAATATTTTGTCAAGTTTAGGGATTGTAGCTCTGGCTGATGTGGATTGTAGAATTTCCACCTCTGGATATCTGGAGTATTCGTCAATGACCACCAGAAGGTAGTCACCAGAGGGGAATGGGCCACAAAAATCTACACCAACTTTTTCCCAGGGTGACGATGGCAGCTCAGACATGTGAAGAGGTTCTACTTTGTGATGGGGTACAACGGCCTGACATGGGATGCAGCCAGCGATCATGTTTTCCACCTGCTTGTCAATACCAGGGAACCAAACTTTTTCTCTGATCAGCTTTTTTGTTTTGACCAGCCCCTGGTGACCTTCGTGTGCAAGTGATATTGCCCGGACCTGCAAAGAGGAGGGAATAACAATCTTTGTACCCCGTAATACAACATCATTAGTAGCAGTCACTGTCAGTTCATCTTTGATTTTGCTGAATGACTTAAGTGCAGCACTGTCAACTCCATCGGCAAAATCAACCACCAGTTCAGTTAGTTTGCATGGGTCAAAGTAAGTCATGACAGCATCACTCGTTAGACTTTGTTTCATTTTATCAAGGGACTTTTGGTGTTCCTCTGTCCATGTCCAGCGAGTATTTTTTTTTGTAAGTTCCCTTAAAGGTTGAGTTATTGTGGCAAAGTCTTTGATGAAGCGGGCACTGTAATTTGCCATGCCGAGAAGACTGCGGACCTCGCTGGCATTGGTTGGGGCAGTAGCATCATGCAGTGCCTGAACCTTGCTGGGATCTGGAGAAAAACCTCCATCTGAGAATGTGTATCCAAAAAAATCCAGAGTAGATTGTGCGTATGAGCATTTGGCTTTGTTGAGAGTCAGGTTTTTTTCTTTGAGTCGCTGAAACGTGGCCCTCAAAGCTTGATCATGTGCAGCCCTTGTTTTGCCAAACACCAGAATGTCATCACTTAAGTTGATAACTCCTGGGATGCCATCCAGGGCTTGCTGAATGGCATTTTGGAATACCTCTGCAGCTGAGGAAACTCCGAAACTCAGTCTTTTGTAACGCCGCAGGCCCACATGAGTGGAGAACGTTGTGATGTATCGTGAGGATGGCTCTAGTTCCAGCTGATGATATCCACAATTTAAATCCAGCTTCGAGAAGAATCTGGCTCCATTGAGTGCTTGTATTACATCATCCACTGTAGGTGTGAGATGTCTTTCTCGTTCAATGGCCTGATTTGGTACTCTCATGTCAACACAAATGCGCACTGCTTCTGGGTCTTTTGGCTTTGGGACAGGAACAATTGGAGAAACCCATGGAGTGGGCCCATCTACTTTCTCAATGATGTCAAGGTCCTCTAACCGTTGTAATTCCGCCTCAAGTCGCTTCCTGACATGAAATGGTACTCTTCTGTGTGGTTGTGTGACTGGAGGAATGTCTCTTCTTATGTGCAGTTTGACCTGAAGGTCCTTTAATTTGCCCAGCCCATGGAACAGGTCAGCATATTCAGTGATAATATCACTTACTGCATTCACCTCTGTCTGATCAGAGGATATTGTAGGCTGCATGCGCTGATGTGGGGATGCGTGGAGTGTGTTAGCAACTTTAATTAGTCCCAGTTGACTTGCAGTGTTGAAGCCAAGTAAACTGCCATTACTGCCTCGAAGCACATAGAAGGTTGCATTGGTGAATCGTGACTTGGATTCTATCAGTGAGGTGAATTTGCCTATGGTAGGCAGTGGGGTGTGTGAACCATAGGGAAAAATGGGGACTGTGGATTTGGTGAGTGAAGGCTTATATCTCAGTCTCTGATAGGTTTTTTCATCAATGATGTTTACAGTCGCTCCAGAATCAAGCATCACTTTGATGTTGCAGTCACTAACCTTTATCTTTGCATGTGGGAGATGTGTTCTTGATTGAGTAACAGTGTACAGATATTCTTCAGAAGACTCTGTGTCTGCAGTGCTTGCTGCTTGAGATGTTGTGCTGCTATTTCCACTGGTATGCACATAATGCACTTTGTGTTCATCTCTGATGTTGCTTTGTGGTCTCCTAGAGCGACAGCATTTTGCAAAATGTCCTCGTTTTCCACAAGCATTACATATTTTCCCCCGTGCCGGGCACGGCATGCCTTCTCGGTGGGGAAAAGTACCAGAACAGTTGTAGCATCTTTTCTTTACAGCTCCTCTCTCCATCTCAACTGCCATAACATCTTCCCTTGAATGTCCTTGTGTTGCACATTGTTGCGTTGATTCCATACCTGATGCCTGAATTTCTGCAAGTGCCATGGTCCTGCCGAGTGAGAGGAGTTCCGCTAGTGTCATCTCCGGTTTCTGTAGAGCTTGACGCCGTAGTTTATTGCATGTGCATGTCTGAATGATCATGGTCTTGATCTCCCTCTCGACATCTGGAAAATCACAAGTCGCCGCTAACTGCCGTAGCCGTACGTGATATGAGTCCAGCGTTTCCCCTGCTAGTTGTGTAGCTTGTCTGAATTTATAGGTCTCATAGGCGATGTTGATTTTAGGAGAAAAGTACTCACTCAGTTTGTCTTTTGCACGTTTATAGTCTTTTGCTTCCCCAGTGTCAGTAAGTGTGTCAAAGATGTCTTGTACACCGTCTCCAGCGTAGTGTAAAAGCATTGCACGTTTTCTTGTATCATCCTTTATATCCAGAGCGACAATGAAGTTTTCAAAGCGCTGTAACCACTTCTTCCAGCGTACGGATGAGGTTTGATCTTCGTCGACGTCTAAAGCAGGGAATGACGGCAGTGCAGCAGCCATGTTCGTGGAGAAAAAAAAAATTTAAATCCTCGTCGCCAGTGTAAAGTTTTAGAAAGAAGACTCCGATGCACTTTGTGACTCTTACACACTTTTAGTTAGCTTTTCCAAACACCAGAATACAGCATAACTCTTATACAAAACCCGTGTTACACTCCCATGCTATCCGTCTTTCTCTGAACCTTATTTTTCTCTTCTTCCGGCTTAACCAACACAATACCAACTGAAGAGCGCCTCCTTCTGGACGAACTACAACATTGCATGCACAACAACATTACATAAGTAACAGGCAAAAGTGTCCTTTTTAATTACAAATAAAAAATATATATATATTTTTAACTATCACTATTTATAATTTTTAACACAATAAACATCAAATATACTATATATACACTTACAGTGGTGCCTGAGCAATATTTCTCAGCGGATGGCTACGAATAGCTTCAGAACATCAGCAGTTTTCAAAAACTGCAAAAAAACAACAACTGTAAAACAGTATACAATTTTTGAAATCTGCCTTGACAACAGCTGCCTGGCTGGTGGCTCCCTGAGTCTATTTGAGAAGCCACACACTGGGGATCAATTCCAGCCAACTTGCTCAATGACTTGGGAGCTGGTTCTTGGTGTCCAGAGGTTGTGAGTTCAAGCCCCAGCAAGGGTGATGATGATGACACATCAAAATGCTTTGGAACTTTCAAATTGCCTAATTTTGCCTAAAATTGCCCGGCCCCGACTATTGCTGCGCAGCAGCTATAATTTGTACTGAGTTTAAGTGGGGGCTACATTTTGGTGAAAGTTGCAAAACTGTAGAACGTATGGTTGCTTTGGTAGGAATTTTCAAAGTTTTTAAATTTAAATGCTTACTGTGTATTGTTGAAAGGTCTGTCAAGCTTTTAGCAGAAAACAATATGCCGAAGAAGCAGTGTGCATACGGGACTTGGAAGCCCGGCACCCGATATCCAAAAAGTTTAGAGGGTGGTGTTGAATTTTTCTCCTTCCCTAATCCCAAGACCTGAAGATAGACATTCCTTAATGCAGTGGCCAAACCACACCATCTTGTTTTATGAAAGGGATAATGCCCAACGAGGTGTCCATTATCAGAAATTAATGGACGACGCGGAGGCGTGAACCGGTTGCTTCCGCGAAATCCAACGAAGGGTCAACTATAAAATATAAATGTCAAGTTCATTCTTTCCTTGTCCTCTTAAACGTGTCCTCCAATCAGACGCCGTGTCCTGGCCATGTCTGGAGGCATAGAGGAGCTGGGCAGTGTGAGGTGGGAGCTGGCCTTGTGTCTTCTGTTCTGCTGGGTGGTCACCTACTTCAGTATCTGGAAAGGTGTCAGATCCTCTGGAAAGGTCCTGTGGAAATACTTAATATAACATTTCTCACATACAGATTATATGCATTGTTTTTAATATTCATTAACTCCAAAATGAGGGGTGCTCTTGCGCTTCAGCCAAACCAGTAAATCGATGCTCTCAGCCCAGGACAGATTATTGAGTCGTGGGAGTCAAGTGGGTCACTTTGCAGGGACAGAACCCAAATGAAAAGAGACTGGAGCACTCGATAAAATGCAGAAATATTTAATAAAGGTGCACAAGAACTTTCAACAAGTGAAACTAATGTTTCGATGTCAGCGGTTAGTTTCACTTTTATCGAGTGCTCCAGTCTCCAGACTTTTCATTTGGGTTTAGTCCCTGCGAAGTGACCCATTCATTAACTCCAGTTTAGGATAAAATATAATAAATTGTGTTCATTTTTGTTTGCTTGTTTTTCTGAAGGTAGCATACTTCACAGCAACTTTCCCCTACGTGATGCTCCTGATTCTGCTGGTCAGAGGACTGACTCTACCTGGAGCATGGGACGGCATCAGATTTTACCTCAGTCCAGACTTGAGTCGTCTGGCTGACATTGAGGTATTTCGTTACAATACAGTTACAGTTGGAGTGGATGGCTGATAATTCACCAGTCATACAACAACCTCAAGTACCATCCTTGCTAGACTCCTGTCTAATTTTTTTTTATTTTTTTATTAAGAAGTGTACTTTTTGTCACATGACAGGTCTGGGTAGAAGCAGGATCTCAAATATGCTTCTCCTACAGTATTTGTTCAGGGATTCTCAATGTTTTGAGCAGCTATAATAATCACAATAACAACTGTTACAAGTAAGTATGAACTACAAAACAGTGTTACTTTTAAAAGTATGTTAAAATTGAATATGACGTTTGTGTTATCTCTGGATCTAAATATACAGAAAACTATTAAATTCATCATCACTGAACATCATACTAATGCGAAGGTGGTTTGTGTCTCTGTGACCTCTAGAGACTGCTTTTGGCTCTGTCTCCTCAACAGTGGAACCAGTTTTCTTGCTGGATTTGTCGTCTTCTCTGTACTTGGGTTCATGGCTCACACACAAGGTGTTAGTGTTGATAATGTAGCTGACTCAGGTAAATACAAAAGTTTACAATCATGAGAAACCAAAGATCAGACTCGGGTCTAAATACAGTAAGCAAATAAATACTATTCCAATATCTTTTTCAAAGGAGGTTAAATGGAAAGCAACTGGACTTAGTTATTTGTCTAGGAAGACGTTTCACCTTCATCAGTTCATGTAGCATCTGACCAGGCTGGGACTGGTCCAACTATCTGGTGTGGAGACTCACTATTTAACCTCTTGTGTGGGCGTTCACAAGGGTGATGATGTCACTGGTTCCCTTTTGTGCTCCAAGTGCCAACGACAGTCGTTTAAATGACTGTCTTTGATGGAAAGTTGGTTTGGACTTCGTTAGTGCCCTATGTTGTTATAACGACAGTCGTTGGAGTCACTTGCCACTTGTGAACAGTGGTTGTTCTTTGAGGCTAGATTGTTGAATCTCCTGGGAAGGGATGAAAGGGCAGCATTGTAGATTGGAGATAGGTGGTGTCTGAGACCCCCTCCCCTGTTGAGGGATGGTTTATCTACTTTTACATAGATGGCTTCTTTAACTCCTCTTTCAAACCATCTGTCCTCTCTGTCTAGGATTTGGACATTGCTGTCCTCAAAGGAGTGGGCTTTCTCCTTGAGATGTAGATGGACAGCGGAGTCCAGTCCTGAGGAGTTAGCTCTCCTGTGTTGGGCCATGCGTTTATGCAGTGGTTGTTTTGTTTCACCAATGTAGAGGTCTTTGCATTCCTCGTTGCATTGGACTGCATACACCAGATTGCTTTTGTGGGTGTGTGGTGTTTTGTCCTTGGGATGTACCAGTCTCTGTCTGAGTGTGTTGCTGGGTTTGAAATACACAGGGATACGGTGTTTGTTAAAGATCCTCCTGAGTTTTTCTGATACTCCAGACACATATGGAATGACTATGTTGTTTCTCTTGTTTTGTCTTTCTTTCTCAACCACTTTGCTGGTTTTCTTTCTGGAAGCAGCTGCAGTTTTCACAAAGGTCCAGCTAGGGTAACCACAAGTTGTGAGGGCGCCTCTCAGGTGCTTGTGTTCTGCCCCTTGGGCCTGTGAGCTGGTGGGCACGTTATCAGCTCTGTGTTGCAAAGTTCTGATTACACCAAGCTTATGTTCCAGAGGGTGGTGAGAGTCGAAAAGTAGATATTGGTCTGTATGTGTGGGTTTTCTGTATACCCCAATGTGGAGGCTCCTGTCCTTTTTCATATGGACGTCACAATCTAAGAAAGGCAGACTATTGTCCTTGACATCCTCTCTGGTGAACTTGATGTTTTTGTCCACTGAGTTAATGTGATCGGTAAAAGCTTGCACCTCTTTGGTTTTGATTTTAACCCATGTGTCGTCCACATACCTGAACCAGTGGCTCGGTGTTGTTCCTTCAAAGGAGTTCAAAGCCTTGTTCTCTACCTCCTCCATGTATAGATTTGCCACAATAGGGGATACTGGTGAACCCATGGCACAGCCGTGTTTTTGTCTGTAAAATTTGCCGTTGAACTGGAAGTATGTGGTGTTCGGGCACAAATCCAGAAGCTGGCAAATATGTTCGGGTTTGAGTTTTGTTCGGTTTTGCAGGGAGTTGTCTTGTGTGAGTCGTTCTCTTACTGTGGCCGAAGCCTCCATAGTTGGAATACAGGTAAAAAGAGAAGTCACATCGTAGGATACCATAGTGTCATCTGGTTCCATTTTTATGTCCTGGACTTTACCCACAAAGTCTATAGAGTTTTGGATGTGGTGTGGGGTGTTTCCCACCAAAGGAGCCAAGATATTGGCTATGTGTTTGGCTATGTTGTAAGTGACCGAGTTTATGCTGCTGACAATGGGCCTGAGCGGGGACCCTTCTTTATGGGTTTTGGGGAGTCCATATTAGCCTCGTAAACCCGCCTCTCCCGGAACTGCATTTCATTTCATTCTGAGGGAGAGTCTGGCCTCATCCCCATTCTAAGCGTTTGGACTGAAACCCTCAGAAGGCCGAGCCAATCAGCGTCGCCCGCTGTGATTGACACAGCACGTTGGCCAATCAGGGACCGACTGGTGCAAAGCCCCGTCACTACACCAACTTGCTGATTGGCTGAATGGGGTTGTCTGTCAACGCTACTACTCCCGCCCCGCTCCCGCCCACCCCAGACGCTTAGAGCGGGGATGAGGCCAGACTCTCCCTCAGAATGAAATGAAATGCAGTTCCGGGAGAGGCGGGTTTACGAGGCTAAGTCCATATAGGCATGGGATTGAATCCTGGGGATAAAGCCGGTAGTATTGTGTTTTGTCAATGACCCCTTCTTTTTGTAATTGTTGTAGACAGTGTGCGAAATACCCATCAATATTCGGGGGGGTCCCTAACTCGCGATTGTTGCGCAATACCGTTATTTTTTTTTCTTTTTATAAAGTAGGACTATAACATTACAATAAGCCAAGAAAATTAGCCTATAGCCTAAAAAGGAGAGGCAAAGTTGTGCATTACAATGCAGAAAGTAATTGACGATAAATAGACGATAATTCAAATAAATAAAATTGGCACCACACTGGCGCACTTGAACAATGAATAAATGCCAGGTATAGAAGACTGGCGTGCGATCAGGGCAATGCAGAAACGAATAGACAATAAATAAAATACAACAATTAAAATGAATGAAAGACACCAAACTCGTGCACTCGAATAACAACCAACTGTATAAATCTGGAGATCGGAGACTGACGTGCAATTATGTGCACGACGAGATCCTCAGCCTGCAACTATGACCCATCATGTAGCCTTATCTAACCATCCATCTAGCAAATACGTTTAAACGCAGCATTGAACACATCCACAAATCACATTCGTGTAACGGGCCATCATGAAAATTGAAAAAGCACAGACAAATAGCTCACAACAGGCGCCTGGCCAAACAACACCACTGGGGGTTCAGGCCATAGTATGCTGAAGCAGGCTAGCCTCTTACCTCAAGTTATTTTCCTGCCTTATGTCAAGCCAAGGGTCGCGGTATTTCCATTACCCCACCTGCTTTGGTGTAAAAAAAAAAAAAAAAAAAAGAAAAAGAAAAAGAAAAGCGGCCAATCACCAGTGCTAGCAGCAGGGGCTGCGGCTACGTCTTCAGAGCACTCGGCCTCAACTTCACTTTCTTTGGCAGAGGGTGGGAGAGGAACGGGATCCTCTGTTCTGATAGCGAGTGGACTCGACTCCTGCGCTGGGCTGGCGCACATGGCTAATTTGCATAATGCGCAGGTGACAGGGTTCAGCTTAATGTTAAACGAATAAATGTTTTGAATTATGAATACTGGACATGGTGATCTTAAACACATTTCATTGACCACAATAAAATTATTGTATTATATTATTTATTTTTTTGACAAGATTGAGACCCCCCTCAGATTTTGCTTTTGAGTCTTTCAGGGGGTCTCAAGGGGTTAATCGGGGGGGTCCGACCCCCCCAAACCCCCCCGTATTTCGCACTATGGTTGTAGACATTCTATCACCTTCTTTTTATAGCCACTGGTCGGGTCCCGGCTTCATAAGTCCAGTTGCTTTCGATTTAACCTCCTTTGAAATACTATGACCTGGGCAAATGAGAATATGCACCGGCTTATTCCAATATCTTGTTAACGTCTAATTCCCAGGTCCAGGTCTGGTCTTCATTGCCTACCCTCAGGCTACAGCTATGATGCCTTTTCCTCAGTTCTGGAGCGTCTGCTTTTTCCTGATGCTTATTTTCCTCAGCGTTGATACAAACGTAAGTTGTTTCGATGTGCTACCTACCAAAAAATAACTGGTCACTTATGGCTATAAATAGCCCTAAAACTATTTGTTTTTTTCCCTCCAGTTTGTGATAGTTGAATCTTTAATCACGTCAATAAGCGACTTGTCTCCGAAGCTCTTGCGTGCAGCAGGAAGATCTGAAATCTTTGTTCTCATCATCTGTGTGGTCTTCTTCTTCATACATCTGACCTTGGTTACAGAGGTGAACAAATACTTCAAACTTCATCTTCAAACTCAATGTTTCTTAAACTATGTCTAATATTCAAATCCTGTCTTTTCCTGCTGTAGGGAGGGATGTACATTTTCCAGCTCACTGATTATTATGGTTGTACCAGAGCAGTTCAATATTTTATGGCTTTATCTGAATGTCTGGCTCTGGCCTGGGGTTTTGGTTAGTAAATAAAATTACAGTCAAACTCGTTTATATACATATCCTCCCACCTCACAGTCTTATTTCAGCATTATCTTTAAAATGTTTATGAATGTCTTAGGTGCTGACCGTGTTATTGATAACATTGAGGACATGACAGGACACAGACCATCTGTTTTCTTCAAACTGTGCTGGAAATACATCATTCCTCTGCTGTCACTGGTGAGTCAAAAGATTTAAGAGATACAACATTACAGTAGTTCTGACGAGATGGTGGCGCTAGGGGACAGCGAGACGCAGCACAGGTGCAACACCGAGACACTCTTATTGAGTAACCTACAGTATATTTAAAGTTGAGTAGAGTGCACAGATCACACCATAAACAAATACCATATGTTAACGGGGATGAAATCAGAAGCACCTGTGTGTAAAGGATGCATCGCCAAGCTCCTTGGCCTAGCCCTTGTTGGTGAGCATCTCTCTTTTTGTCTTTTCTTTTGAATTTTCTGAGATGAGAGAGATGCTGAGAGAATATAAACTCAGTCACTATTTGATGCCGAGGCTGTTTGTGGCTGGTTGAGAGAGATGTGAACTCATTAGTTTGCATCCAGTGACGGACTGGCACCAAAAAGAGGCCCTGGCATTTATGACAGAGGCCACACATTACACAAACACTATATACAGTATATATACTGTACACCAGTGCTTCTCAAAGTGTGGGACGCGCCCCACTGGTGGGGAACGGAGACTTAACAGGTGGGGCGCGACAAATGGGAAGAAATTTTCAATTTCATGCCTATCTTACTGTAAATGCTATTGACAACAAAGATAATTCACTCTAAACAAAACAGCCACACACAAACAAAATAGCTAAAATTATTAAAAAGCATTAGGAGACCGGGAGAAAAAATGTAACCTGGAACTAAAGTGCAAAAACAATGATTGACGTCGGGATGTTAATTGCAGCGGGACAACAAGGTAGCAGCAGCAGCAGCAGCAGCAGAGAATTTCTAACAGAGACCGGCTCTGGTAGCAGGCTGCTGGGTTCACACCGGACGCCGAAGCACGGCGAACAGCGCGGAACAGAGACCGCTTCCCTTCGGTGCTCAAGTACCGGTTGTGTAGTTCAGACCAGTGGTGGAAGTCGGCATCTGGTCAATTTTGTGCACGAGTCGCGCTCGATCGCATCAATCTTGGCAGGAAGTCACACATGAAACAACGAGAAAATCCGGTCAATTGTCAAAATAAAGCACTTTTCAAAATAAAACACAGCGATTGACAAATGTGATCATATTTGTGTGCGTTTTATAGCTTATGTCAGACTCGAGAGAGATGAAAACACGCACGCCCGCACACACGCACGCACGCACACTTCTCAGCTCAACACTGAGCATGACTTGAGGCAGTTTCAAGCCTGCAACCCCGAGGATGTGCAGTGCAAAACAGGCACATTGCAGCCACTAATGCAGGGAAAGTTCACTTGTTCATGTTTTTGTTTTTTGCACAGATTGCAAATGAAACACTGTTTCATTATTTGACTACTGTAGCCTACTTTTACTTTACTTTACTTTACGTTTTTGATCTGCACTTTTATTTTCTCTTTTTGAACTTTGTGTTATTTCATGTTTTTGATTTTGACTCATGAAATATAACTGATAAACTTGGTGCTAGTAAGTTCAATAAATTTTAAGTAATTTTTGTTGGGGCGACGGGGGGAAGTGGGGCTTGAAAATCCCCACTTGTTAAAAGTGGGGAATGATGAAAAAAGTTTGAGAACCACTGCTGTACACAAACACTATATACATATACAGTGTATATATATATATATATATATATATATACACTGTATATGTATATAGTGTTTGTGTGGCATGCATTGGTCTCCAATAGTAGGATTCAAACCCAGACTGGACCATAGGGTAAGCAGCCCTACCCAGGTGAGCTTTACACTATCCTTACCGCATTTAAAACTATGTTGTCAGTCTTTTAGAGTTGGCCGGCCGTAAACAACTTTTTTTTTCAACATCAGCATGGCCGCATCTTCACGCAGCTACCTACATGTCGTCACGCAGCCGCCTCACCGCAGCCACATCATTACGTGGCCGTTTGCCCATATTGCCCTATGGCCAGCCCATCCCTGTTTGCTTCAGTTTCAGCTGTGTTAATTCAGTCAGGTTGAGTTTCCATTACGTGTGCCAACGCCTTTGCTCTGACATCAGATGTGACGGGACAATTGATATATAGATAAAAATGTATGTGCTGATTCAGATAGTTGCATTGAATAATGGTTGCTGTGATTATTTATTGCACTGAAATGTGCCTGACATTCTGGAAACCTGCCTGTGAGGTTTTGGTGACGTGTGGGCACTGTGCACCAATCAGCCAAATTACCACTCGGCCAGCTTTGACGCAGCCTTTTAGCATGAAATTGTTACTGCACCAAGTTCAATCTGTCAAGACCTCCCGCTACTGCGCTGCCACACCCATCTTGGTGCACCTTGGTCTACCAAAATGACAAATTGAATGCACGTTTCCCCACTGTGCGCTTCGCTTGCGCCTGGTATGAAATTACAGCCCTTTAAATTAAACTCTTAATCCAGATTTTTTTCCTCCATAAACCTCCACAGATTTCCTTCGTCCTGTACCTGGTTGGCTACACACACCTGAAGGTTAACAACTACACTTACCCTGACTGGGCCTATGCACTGGGATGGACCATGACTCTGTCCTCTGTCCTCATGGTGCCACTGTGGGCAGCTGGACAGATGTGTTTGACACCAGGAACCTTCACACAGGTCAGTGCTGAGACATGTTTCTGAGCCAAATATGTTCCATTTGAGTGTCACAATAGTTATAAAAAATGATGTTTAAGCACACTAACTCACCTTGTTCATGTCTGTGTTTCAGCGTTTGCACGTCCTTTGTCGTCCTGCTGAAGATCCAGCCTGGCAGAGGAAAGAAACAGAAGAGGAGGGGACGACTGTTGAGCTGAGGACGTCTGCAGTAACTGCTTAATAACTGAAAAGTCACATTAACTACACACTTCAATCATTAGCTATAGGGTTAGGATTAGCTATGAACAACTCAAAATGTTGCTTACCTATAATTTCTATGTAGCAGTTTTCCTGAACCTGCAGAGTTGCCTCAGTTGTCTAGTACTCATTTGTACTTTTGTTTTTCACAGTCTTTTTCCTCCATGTTCTCAGCTGTTTCAGTCACTTACCACTCTTCAGCAGTCTGATCATTTTGTGTTTGTATTACATCATGTTTTTAATTACACCATTTATAGCTGAGAAAAAAAAATGACAAAGGGGAGACTGGATGAGATTGATTAGATATACACTGTTATTTAGAAGACAGTATTGTGTATTCATCACTTTATGCATTTTATTGTTTTTTATGTATCTTATTAGACTGCATGCAGTTTTGTTTCTCTTGGCTGAAAGATACATTTTACTCGTGGGCCAATAAAAATGAAGTTAAAAGTTGAAGAGTGGATCTTTCATTGTCTCTGACACTGGATATAACATTTAAACAGTTGACAGGTTTCATTGTTTTGATTGTATTATCTCTGTAGCCTGTGTTTAGAGTTCAAATGTGACAGAGGCGACTCACCGTCATGGGGCTGAGTTATACCTGAAGTTAACTTACCAACCTGTTTCATATAGGCCTCAGGTCAGAATAGTTCTTCTAGTTGTGGAAAACAAAACATCAGCCATCAACACTGGGATGACTGGTTTCATGGGTAATTAAAACACTAATTTATGCCTAGTGGGATGGGTGAAGCTAAATTAACACATTGCAAAATTACGTATTGCACATTATAACGGCAGCAAAGAACACTTTGAAACAACAGAGCGCATCAGGAATTACATTCATGATCTTGAGATGAACAGAGAAAAACGACAAAGACAAAATCAGATGAAGGATGGAGACAGAGGACAGTGGGCAAATAAAACTGAATACATTCTGGTGGTCGCAGGAAACGTGGTCGGTCTGGGAAACGTGTGGAGATTTCCTTATCTCTGCTACAAGAACGGTGGAGGTGATTCAGTAGAGATATTGGACTTAAAATGATGAACTGGAGATGGGAAACTAGAGGATATTGTGTAATCATTTTGTCATTCCTACTACAACATTCGTCTCTGTTCTTCCAACAGGTGCTTTTCTGGTGCCATATGGTCTGTTAGCTGTGGTGTGTGGGATTCCTCTGTTCCTGCTGGAGACGTTCAGTGGTCAGTACACCCAGGAGGGATTCATCACCTGCTGGAGGAAACTGTGTCCACTGGCACGAGGTGAGAAACCATCAGTAGAAGAGAAACAGACATCATTTTACACTTTTCACATCCTATAAAATTAACTTCCGAAATTAAAGTGTTTTTGTCCAAAACTTCAACAGCTGTTGAGAACTTCACTCAAACAAATCTGACCCAGATCCAAAGATTTTAACTTGAATTTTCTGTGTTGTAGGAATAGGATTTGGGCAAACTGTGACAAAATTTTATGACTTCAGCTACATTATAATCCAAGTCTGGGCTCTCTTCTACCTGGTGTCTTCATTCAAGTCCCAGCTCCCCTGGGCCAACTGTGAAAACACCTGGAATTCAGGTAAATATACAACTACGGAATTTATATTCTATATAATTTTATGTGCTAAACTTTAATTTTCACAAAAGCTGTGTAAAGTTTATTTGTAATTTCTTCAGGTGAAAAGTTCTACAGTAATTAACGGATAAGGATCAGGAATTAATGGACTTTGCAGAGGATGGTTGCCTCAGCGAAATCCCTTAATTCCTGATAATTGGACACCTCAAAGGGCATTATCTCGCTTATACCATAGTCACTGAATAAGCAAATATCAAGTATTTATACTTGAATGTGTTTTAGAGTTAAAATCCTGAGTTGTTTTTACAAGCCACGCCTGAGCAGCTATTTAATATCTTCCATCTGGAGGCATTGCCAAGGAACCCAGCAGTAGTTGATCAGTGGAGGGAAGTGAGATAATGGCTTAACGTTACGTTACATGATACAAAGGCCCAGTGCCATTTTAGCCACTTCCACTTGATCATGGTCCCAGCACTCGTTTTGTGTGTTCTTGTGTAAGGGTGGGGTGTCCCAATTCTTTAAAGAGGAGATAGGGAGATACCTCTTGAAGATCAAGTGAGAAGTAGAGATCTTACCTTACGAAATGGGACACCACTTATAGCCGATGTGTTCACCTACGTCACGCGGAGCTAAGACGTAGGAGCCACAACCTGTAGCCTAGTGGGTTTTCATTCAGGTTTGAAAATGCCAGTTCCAGCGGTTGTGTTACCTGCAGCGTGGGCTTTGATTATCTTTATTTGTTTGATGAACCAATGAAGAGGAAATGCAGAAAACCGAAGATGACTTTGCCGCTTTTCATTGAGCACTACGTTCGCAGTCTGCACCTGGCCTGGCTATGATTTAAAGGGATAGTTCACCCTAGAATGATATTTCGCTCATTATCTACTCACCCTCATGTTGACTAAGGGCTGGAAGAAGTTTCAGAGTCCTCCGTGGCTTCTCTGAGTTACAGGGGGTCTCGGCATAGCAGTGCATGTCCATATAACGGTTGCAAAGGGACACCGGAGCTCTTCGTAAAAAAACACACACAAAAAAACATCCAAATACCTCCATGATGCTCGTATGTAATGTCCGTCTTGTGCTGAAGCCCCAAATTGCGTAATTGTCCCGAAAAAAATTAAATAAGTCTATATTTTAAGCTTGTTTGTAGCAGAAGCTTCTCGAAGCTCCTCTTCCTGGTCCGTCCAAATCTCGCGTGATTCGCAGTAACCGCACTGACGCATGCTGACGCCGGCGCAAATCACGCGAGATTTGGACGGACCAGGAAGAGGAGCTTCGAGAAGCTTCCGCTACAAACAAGCTTAAAATATAGACTTATTTAATTTTTTTCGGGACAATTACGCAATTTGGGGCTTCAGCACAAGACGGACATTACATACGAGCAGCATGGAGGTATTTGGATGTTTTTATGTGTGTGTTTTTTTACGAAGAGCTCCGGTGTCCCTTTGCAACCGTTATATGGACATGCACTGCTATGCCGAGACCCCCTGTAACTCAGAGAAGGGACGGTGGACTCTGACACTTCTTCCAGCCCTTAGTCCACATGAGGGTGAGTAGATAATGAGCGAAATATCATTCTAGGGTGAACTATCCCTTTAAGGGATGGTAAAAAAAAAAGCACTTCCCCTTGCTAGGGTTACCAACTAGTGGTTGAGCCAGCGCAGTAATTTATAACTGTCATTAGGCAATTTGACCAGAACATCTTTGTGGGTGTCGATTATCAAATCACACCCTGCAGCCACTCAGAACTGAGTATTCACCCAGACAATGGTATAAACCAGATTCATTGTAACCTTTACTCTTCCTTACTCTATCTTAACTGACTTTTTAAAACCACTCTGGCAATAACAGGCAACGACAATATTTTGTAGCTAAAGGACAGACATGGCATTAAAGTTACAAGTGGCATCAAAAATATATACATTTCCCCACATTTACATACCTGCATCCCACCACCATACATATGTACATTCCCCACACTTACATAGGCACTCACATATCCGCCACCATATACAGTATATGCATTGCCCATGTTTACGGTCTTTTCATTTTCTTATTCAGTTCAGTTAAGGCATATGGGATGAAACTATATGCATTACTTTGTATTTCCAGTATATCCAGTAAACAGCCTGTAAAAATACATGCTGGTCATAAAACACTTACAGAACTGGGATAAGGAATTAACTAGCCTCTCAGGAGTCCAGTACTGTTTGCTTCAAGTCCACACATTCTCTGTGCACTGGCAATAGTATATTAATTGTTTATTTGTCCTCAAAGCCACAATCATGTGTCTGTCTCCTTTAATCAGTCAACTGTGTAGGTCTTCACAATCTGAATTCTTCTTCACCAAATGTGACTGAAAATCAGACCATGTTGACCAACACCACCTCTGCTGCCACTGAGTTCTGGGAGTGAGTCCAAATTAATTCCCAATTACTTTTTATAGGTTAAATATTAGTCTGTAATGATACATAATGACTCAGATGAGTAGAGTAACTATTATTTCAACCTTAAATAAACAGTAATTAAATGGTTTAAAGAGGAACACCAATTAGTCTGTGAAAATGGTTCCATCTGTGCCAGCAGCAGTGTTTGAGACGGGTGGTGACTGAAACTTAACTATGTACCTACAGTATGTTCAGTTATTGTACCTCTTAAACTTGTCCTCCAATCAGACGGCGTGTCCTGGCCATGTCTGGAGGCATCGAGGAGCTGGGCAGTGTGAGGTGGGAGCTGGCCTTGTGTCTTCTGTTCTGCTGGGTGGTCACCTACTTCAGTATCTGGAAAAGTGTCAGATCCTCTGGAAAGGTCCTGTGGAGATATTTTATATTAAATATTACATTTGGCATTTTAGAAACACAAACTCATCTTAATATGATCTCCATTTGTATGTTTGTTTTTCTGAAGGTGGCATACTTCACAGCCACTTTCCCCTACGTGATGCTCCTGATTCTGCTGGTCAGAGGACTGACTCTACCTGGAGCATGGGACGGCATCAGATTTTACCTCAGTCCAGACTTGAGCCGTCTGGCTGACATTGAGGTATTTTAATATGATACAATTACGGTTGGAGTGGATGGCTTATAATCCACTACTTATACAAAGAACTAGACTCCTGTACATATTGTTTTTTAAAAAGTGTACTTTTTGTCATTGACAGGTCTGGGTAGAGGCAGGATCGCAAATATGCTTCTCCTACAGTATTTGTTCAGGGATTCTAAATGTTCTGGGCAGCTACAATAATCACAACAACAACTGTTACAAGTAAGTGGAAACTGCAAAAGAGTTACTTCCAAAATGTGTTTGTGGTATTTATATTATCTGCAGCTGATATTATCAACAAAAAAAACAACTAAATACTGAGCATCATACTAATGCGAAGGTGGTTTGTGTTTCTGTGACCTCTAGAGACTGCTTTTGGCTCTGTCTCCTCAACAGTGGAACCAGTTTTCTTGCTGGATTTGTCGTCTTCTCTGTACTTGGGTTCATGGCTCACACACAAGGTGTTAGTGTTGATAATGTAGCTGACTCAGGTAAATACAAAAGTTTACAATCATGAGAAACCAAAGATCAGACTCGGGTCTAAATACAGAAAGTAAATAAATACTCTTTAAATATCTCCTTCTTGTTAACGTCTAATTCCCAGGTCCAGGTCTGGTCTTCATTGCCTACCCTCAGGCTACAGCTATGATGCCTTTTCCTCAGTTCTGGAGCGTCTGCTTTTTCCTGATGCTGTTTTTCCTCAGCGTTGACACAAACGTATGTTGTTTTGATGTGTTACTGGACAAGTAATAACTGGTCACTTATGGTCACAAATAGCCCTAAAACTTTTTATTTTGTTTTTTCTCCAGTTTGTGACAGTTGAATCTTTAATCACGTCAACAAGCGACTTGTCTCCGAAGCTCTTCCGTGCAGCAGGAAGATCTGAAATCTTTGTTCTCATCATTTGTTCGTTCTTCTTCTTCATACATCTGACCTTGGTTACAGAGGTGAACAAATATTCTAACTGAAGCATCTTCAAACTCAATATTTCTTAAACGATTTTTCATATTCAAATCTTGTCTCTTCCTGCTGTAGGGAGGGATGTACATCTTCCAGCTCATTGATTATTACGGTAGTACCAGAGCTTGTCACTATTGTATGTCTTTATCTGAGTGTCTGGCTCTGGCCTGGGGATTTGGTGAGTTAAACAATATATTGTAAACTAACTGTCATGATATGTTATGGCAATGTATTTGTTTCTGGCTGACAAGTCATAGATTATGTTTCTTTCCTTTATATAGGATATGTATGGTAGATATTGTTCAACATGATAAAAATGCAGTTTTTTAAAGTTCTGGCTGTGATTTGATTTTGAAGGATTTGTCAGACTGGTTGCATAAACTCAATGTAATTAGTTTTTTTTTTTTTATATCAATTTCTTTAGTCTCCCACCTCAATCACAGTATTATGTCAGCAGCAGAACTCCAATATTTAAAATGTCTATGAATGTTTTAGGTGCTGACCGTGTTATTAAAAGCATTGAGGACATGACAGGACACAGACCATCTGTTTTCTTCAAACTGTGCTGGAAATACATCATTCCTCTGCTGTCACTGGTGAGTCAAGTAAGGTTTAGGGTTAAAGGGATAGTTCACCCTAGAATGATATTTCGCTCATTATCTACTCACCCTCATGTTGACTAAGGGCTGGAAGAATTCTCAGAGTCCACCGTCCCTTCTCTGAGTTACAGGGGGTCTTGGAGTAGCAGTGCATGTCCATATAACGGTTGCAAAGGGACACCAGAGCTCTTCGTAAAAAAACACACTCCAAAAAACATCCAAATACCTCCATGATGCTCGTATGTAATGTCCGTCTTGTGCTGAAGCCCCAAATTGCGTAATTGTCCCGAAAAAATTAAATAAGTCTATATTTTAAGCTTGTTTGTAGCGGAAGCTTCTCGAAGCTCCTCTTCACGCGAGATTTGGACGGACCAGGAAGAGGAGCTTCGAGAAGCTTCCGCTACAAACAAGCTTAAAATATAGACTTATTTAATTTTTTTCGGGACAATTACGCAATTTGGGGCTTCAGCACAAGACGGACATTACATACGAGCAGCATGGAGGTATTTGGATGTTTTTTGGTGTGTGTTTTTTTACGAAGAGCTCTGGTGTCCCTTTGCAACCGTTATATGGACATGCACTGCTACTCCAAGACCCCCTGTAACTCAGAGAAGGGACGGTGGACTCTGAAACTTCTTCCAGCCCTTAGTCAACATGAGGGTGAGTAGATAATGAGCGAAATATCATTCTAGGGTGAACTATCCCTTTAAGAGTAACTGTGCGTTCACACCGAAAGCGATTAAATCGCCTGTAGTCGCCCTGGCCGCTCCTATCGCGTCGCTTGCCAGCTCTAGCAGGCCCTTGCACCAAGCGACCAAAGGGGCGGGACTTTCAAGCTGTGCTGCAGATGTGTCCATTCAGGCTCACTCGATTTCTCCGGCTGTGAGAATCCCAGTCCGCTATTGGCTGTCGCCGCGGTCGCGCCGCTGCTCATTTGCATAAAGTTCAATCTCTCCCAACTTTCATCGCTCTCGTCGCGTCGCTCCCATCGCGTCGCTCGCGTCGCTCCCGCCGCCAGTCGCTCCTCGTCGCTCCTCGTCGCCAGTGTACATTGAAAATGAATGGCAGCTGGTCGCCGAGGTCGCTCCGGTCGCTTTTGGTGTGAACGCCCAGTAAAAGAGATACAAAATACAGCTCTGACCTATTGGTGGCACTAAAGGATTGAACAGAGGATCTCCTAGCAACATCTGTACAACGTGTCATATCAAGTTTTTCTGTAGTTGATGAGATATTTCATTGCGGACCAAAGTGCTGCACTGACAGAGCAACATTGCCATACCTAGCACCATACTGCTACACATAGACAAGACTTTTACACTTAAGACTATCGAAAATCAAAGTATTTGGGCCCTAGTTTGCTGGCGCAGCGCAGGTGGCGCAAGGTAACGCAGCCGGTCTAATGCAAGTTTCGACCAGCGCAGCCTAGCGCAAAGTCAGATTGGAAGATTGGTAGATCGCGCTGCGCTGAGATAGGCGTGGCCGCGCAGCAGGGGGAGGCGTCACAGATTCAGCTTGGTGCAGTGGAAGTTTTGTGCGAAAATGTCCCGCCGAGGTTGCGCTGAAAGCTCGCCACCTCCAACCAGGTCTAATCTCAGCGCAGGGCGGAGACCAGGTCTACTCTCAGGGCGGAGACCAGGTCTACTCTCAGCGCAGGGCGGAGACCGGGTCTACTCTCAGCGCAGGGCGGAGACCAGGTCTACTCTCAGGGCGGAGACCGGGTCTACTCTCAGCGCAGGGCGGAGACCGGGTCTACTCTCAGCGCAGGGCGGAGACCAGGTCTACTCTCAGGGCGGAGACCGGGTCTACTCTCAGCGCAGGGCGGAGACCGGGTCTACTCTCAGCGCAGGGCGGAGACCAGGTCTACTCTCAGGGCGGAGACCGGGTCTACTCTCAGCGCAGGGCGGAGACCAGGTCTACTCTCAGGGCGGAGACCGGGTCTACTCTCAGCGCAGGGCGGAGACCGGGTCTACTCTCAGCGCAGGGCGGAGACCAGGTCTACTCTCAGGGCGGAGACCGGGTCTACTCTCAGCGCAGGGCGGAGACCAGGTCTACTCTCAGGGCGGAGACCAGGTCTACTCTCAGGGCGGAGACCAGGTCTAATCTCAGCGCAGGGCGGAGCGCAGCAGGTGCAGTGGAAGTTTGGCTGACTGACCTGCAGTGCACACACGTCACCAAGACCTCACAGGCAGATTTCCACAGTTCCAGACACATTTCAATGCAATAAATATCCACAATAACCACTATTTAATGCAACTAACGGAATCAACACGTGAATTTATATCTATATAGATTGTCCCGTCACATCTGACGTCAGATCAAAGCAGAGATCAAAGGCTGTCGGTGCGTAAAGGAAACTCCACCTGAATTAACACAGCAGGGACGAACTGGCACTGAAAAGCAGCTGTGGATGTCCCAAGCAGGACTGAGGGTGGATGACTGCATGTCGCTGCCGTGTTGAGATACCACTCTGCCCTTGTGATGATCGCTTTATTTATTTATTTATATACTTATTAATTCATTAGAGCGTGCGACCCATCACGCAGCCGTAATGAAAAACAAAACACAAATCATCATCTCTCTTAGTCCACCACAACAGCCTCGGTATCAGATAGTCAGTATATAGCCTTCTACAGTATACTCAGCATCTCATCACAGAGAAAAAAGAGAAAAAAAGTGACGGACAGAGAGAGAGAGAGAGAGAGAGAGAGAGAGAGAGAGAGGGAGAGAGAGAGAGAGAGCGTCCTTTACGCTGATTTCATGGTGTTTGTTCATGTTGTGATTAGTGTAGCCTACACCTCTCATCTTTCTCACACAGGGTTTGAATAAATGTGAGTTTCTTTATTAGTTTATTAGTTGTTGTTTCTTACATTGGGCACCGGTTCTCAGTGTATCAGATCAATCCTGGTTAAGTATATTAGTAAACTCATTATTGGTCACTCTGAGCTCGGACCTCCGGACCAAAACAGCTGTTTCCTCCTGGGAGAGGTTCGGCCTCTGGCGTCGCTGTCTCCTCCGTCCATGTCCAAGTATAAATTGACAAACTTGCAGCGCGCATCACCCGCCGCGCAGTTAAAGGTGAGGAGAGGAGCTCCTTTGATTGGTGAAGATCTGACTCGGCTGTGTCAAACCCACTCCACGCCTTTCTCTCCTCCTCCTGTCTCCCTCCCGCCCTGTCTCCTCCCTCTTCGCCGTTTGCGCCGGTGGGAGGGACGAGGGGAGGGGCTGCGCTGGTCTAAGTCTGACTGCGCGGCCCACCAATCTTGCGAAATGGACCTGGGCCACACCCCGTTGACGTGGCGAAGCTGCGCTGATGTTAGACTTCACCTAGTCTAAGAAACTAGGGCCCTTTAAGTTTAACTCTTAATCCTGATTTTCTCCCTTTAAACCTCCACAGATTTCCTTCATCCTGTACCTGGTTGGCTACACACACCTCAAGGTTAACAACTACACTTACCCTGACTGGGCCTATGCACTGGGATGGACCATGACTCTGTCCTCTGTCCTCATGGTGCCACTGTGGGCAGCTGGACAGATGTGTTTGACACCAGGAACCTTCACACAGGTCAGTGCTGAGACATGTGTCTGAGCCAAATATGTTCCATTTGAGTGTCATAATAGTTATAATAATAATGTTTAAACACACTAACTCACCTTGTTCATGTCTGTGCTCCAGCGTCTGCACGTCCTTTGCCGTCCTGCGGAAGATCCAGCCTGGCAGAGGAAAGAAACAGAAGAGGAGGGGACGACTGTGAAGCTGAGGGCATCTGCAGTAACAGTTTAATATTAACTGAAAAGTCACATCAAGTAGCCTACCTAATCTAAATGTACAGCTATAGAAGGGCATCTGTTCATCTGCCTTGAATTACACCATTTATAGTTGACAGATAGATGACAAAGGGGAGACTAGATGAGATCGATCATATTTTCACTGTTTGTTAGTGGAGGGTATCATGTATTAACCACTTTATGCATTTGATCGTGTAAGACTGCACACTGTTATGTTTCTCTTAGCTGCAAAACAAATTTTTACTATTGGGACAATAAAACTGAATTTAAAAGTTGAAGAGTGGATTTTTCAGCAGAGAGCAGTTGACTGGAGGGAGGCTCTAAAAGAAGAGGAGGAAGAGGGCAATAGCTCAAATATGGACACTGAATCTTGAACTTTGAATGAATGGTGTCGTGGACATTGTCCTTTGCCTTTGTTTCTTAGCCTGCAGATGAATCTTTCAGGCATCTACCCAAACTAACTAACCAGCTAATTACTAAACACTAACTTGGTTTAGGGTGCTTTTCTGTAACTGACAGTTCTGATCACTTTAGAATATAGAAAATACCAAATACACAAAATACCTGTAACATTATGTATCTGCCACAACGTTTAAACAGGTGATAGGTTTCATTGTTGAACATCTGTGGCCTCTGTTGAAAGTTTGAATACAAATGTGACGAATCATCGTCATGGGACTGAAAATCCAGTTTAATCTCATGTTAATTTACCAACCTGCTTCATACTACAGGCCTCAGGTCAGAATTGTTCTTCTGGCTGTGAAAAATTAAATATCAACAGTCAACACTGGGATGGCTGGTTTCCTGTGTCATCTGAAGAATAGTTTCTGCTTAGTGGGATGCGTGAAGCTAAATTAACACTGTAAAAATTACATATTGCACATTATCAAAGCAGCAAAGAACATGCAAGTGCGGTTCGAGATGATTGACCAACCAGTGAGAGATGGGCAAGAAGACGAGCACGGAAAGAACAATTTTTTGGTTCCCTTGAGAATCAACTTTTCAGGTTCAAGCAGGTTGTTAAGCAATTTTTAGTAGGCTACCATTGCGTTTATGGTTATTTATGTAAACAATACTTCCTTTAAAGACCTAAGTGCAGCAATGGTGTGTGTTTTCCATGGATGTATGGTGTTTTCATAGTAATAATAATTACTTTTTATAATGGCGGTAATAGTGATACGTTGTTTCATTTTTCAGCACGTTTATCCAAAAGCCACACCACTGACAGAGCATCATGTTTCCTTGACGACTGACCGGAGAAGATGAGCAGTAGCCTACATCATGTTTACGTGACCCCCCAATTGTAAAAATAAAACTCTGAGAAGTAACACGAAACTTTCACATCAGAGACACACGTCGTACGCAGTACACAAGTACGCAGGTTATTTGTAGCGCTGCTCATTTCATTTAATAAATGGGCTGTAGCCGAGCTAACGGAGCTAATGGAGTTAACGGAGCTAACGGAGCTAATGGAGCTAATGGAGCTAATGGAGTTAACGGAGCTAATGGAGTTAACGGAGCTAACGGAGCTAACGGAGCTAACGGAGCTAATGGAGCTAATGGAGTTAACGGAGCTAATGGAGTTAACGGAGCTAACGGAGCTAATGGAGCTAACGGAGCTAACGGAGCTAACGGAGCTAACGGAGCTAATGGAGCTAACAGGTAAACAGATATTTTACGTGGTATCAGATCGGTTCCACTGCCTCCGGTACTTGCTGATAGAAATGTCAGCATTTTTGGCAGATTTTTGCTTGCATCATCACAACATCCTGCAAATACATAGCCTACATAACATTTACAGGGGTTAAACCACCCCCCCCCCCACTAAGCGTTCCTTCGTCCAGTGCATTATTGTCGTCATTTTTGCCTCCTATTCTAAACCTGATGAAGGAACCTTGTTCTAAAAGTGTTGTTTCTTTGATTCTTCAATAAATGATTCTGCATATGTATAAACCTGAAGACGTAGCTACACTGCCTGCAAGCTATGAAGTGGTCAAAAAGCTGAGTCACCAAACAAACCCCTGGAAGGGGGTCTGGGGGCATTCCCCCCCAGAAAAAAATTGTGATTTTAACACATAAATGAAGCATTTTGGTGAACTCTGAGAAGAACATTCTGGTGTACTCTGTTTCAGAAAAAACATTGAGTAGGCCAACTGACTAGGGTCCCCTATCATTGTAAGGCACGTCACCGGGCTCATACGTGCAGGCAGGCCAGGGTTGCCAGATAGTGCGAAAAATATCCCCCACAATCTTACTTTTTTACTTCACTGATTAGCGGGAGAAATTACTGACCGGGAGGTGACCCCCACCCTCCCCTCCTGTGCTCACGCCGCCCCGCCACCTCACCCCTCCTCCCCGTTGAGAAACACTAGGTTAATACAACGGTCCTGGCTAGTTTTATTGGTTGAGAGCAGCGTTAGTAAACCACAACAAAAACACGTGTAGCCTTTTTTTTCTCCCCTCATTTTTTCTCATTGACGGAAATCCGTCGTGGCGACGGAGAACTTTCACCCCTGCATTTATGTTACATTCAGTGCATCTTTTGCGTACCACCTAGAAGGAGCCCGCGTACCACTACACAGTTTGAGAATCACTGTCCAAGAGGCTTCGACACACACAGGTAGCTGACACAAGCAAGAGCAGAGAGAGACGTGGTGAATGTGTCTGGTACTTAAAGCAGAAGTAAGCGATCCGGTGGTTTTGTCTAACTTCCTGTCAGCAGATGGAGTTAGCAGTCCCCGCCCTCGTCATGGATCTATTGGTCCTCGTCCCTACGTCACCACATTCACGCGCATCCCTTGGCTGCACACACAGAGAGGACTGCCCCTTTATGCCGTTCTCTCTCCTCATTGGATAAAGGTTGTAGGATACAAGCCAGTTTTCTCCTGGGCTCAGAGCAGAGCAGAGTGACTGACAGACCCGTGTTTCAGACCAAACACTCTATAGAAGTGATTGCTGTCGGAAGATACAACTATTTAAGACTTATATTAACACACCCAGCAAACCTGCACAGATCAGCTCCTCAATGCACACACACCCACCATGTGGAAGCCACACCCATGCTCTCTCTCTCACTCACACACACACACACACACACACCAATGTCATTCAAATAGCTGAGACAGGTCGACCCTGGTACAGTTTGTATCACTTTGGAACAACAGAACGCATCAGGAGTTACATTCTTGATATTGAGATGAACAGAGAAAAACGACAGAGACAAAATCAGATGAAGGATGGAGACAGAGGACAGTGGGCAAATAAAACAGAATATATTCTGGTGGTCGCAGGAACCGTGGTCGGTCTGGGTAACGTGTGGAGATTTCCTTATCTCTGCTACAAGAACGGTGGAGGTGAATCATACAAACTTCAAGGAGCTGGTTCTTTTATATATGGACTTGAAAAAAATAATGCTGATGATGAGAAAATGGGGAAAAGACTATGCTTAATGAAGTCTGTGCTCTAACTACAGGTGCTTTTCTGGTGCCGTATGGTCTGTTAGCTGCGGTGTATGGGATTCCTCTGTTCCTGCTGGAGACATCAAGTGGTCAGTACACTCAGCAGGGGTTCATCACCTGCTGGAGGAAATTTTGTCCACTAGCACAAGGTGAGATGAAACTATTTTTGTCCAAAACTCAAACGGCTGTTAAATTTGTTCACATAAATATCTGACCTAGATCCAAAAACGTTGTTTTTTGTTTTCGTGTAAGACATTAACTCTTATTTTCTGTGTTGCAGGAATAGGATATGGACAAACTGTGATGAAACTTTATGACTTCAGCTACATTATAGTTGAAGTCTGGGCTCTCTTCTACGTGTTGTTTTCATTTAAGTCCCAGCTCCCCTGGGCCAACTGTGACAACACCTGGAATTCAGGTACTTATTTCTAAAGCCAGCAAATGAGTTATATAAACACGGCATCATAGCATTAAATGAAATGAGGTGATATGGTGAAACAAGATGACTACAGTATGTTACACATACAGTATATTAACCTGTTGTTCTCAACCTCAAGTTCTGACTGAAGTTCAGCCAGAAGAGATTCACCTAAATAACAATACAGAACAATTAAACATACTTGGAAAAGCACAAGTGATAGGAACCTGATTTTTTCAAGCATATAAAGTAACATAAATTAATAAATATGTATAGTAAGGTTTCAATTCCAATGGTAGAATAAAGACAAATATTAGACATTTTGACTTGAGTAACTTGAATTTTCACAAAAGTTCTCACTTGCACCAGCTCACGTTTATGAAGGTTACACAAATCTAGCATTAATCTTCCATTTGTCTCCTTTAATCAGTCAACTGTGTAGGTCTTCAGATTCTGAATTCTTCTTCACCAAATGTGACTGCAAATCAGACCATGTTGACCAACACCACTCCTGCTGCCACTGAGTTCTGGGAGTGAGTCCACATTCATTTCTAATACATTTTCATGGATTAAATATTACAACATAATGGAGACCCATTTAAGATTCTCCATTGTTCTCCAATACAGCAAGAAACTGTATGCAGTGGAAGTTGTGGTCCTTGCAAATACTAGACTCTTTCCTTTTTTGACACCATACTGTAGTGCAGTGTATTGTACCTCTTAAACTTGTCCTCCAATCAGACGGCGTGTCCTGGCCATGTCTGGAGGCATCGAGGAGCTGGGCAGCGTGAGGTGGGAGCTGGCCTTGTGTCTTCTGTTCTGTTGGGTGGTCACCTACTTCAGTATCTGGAAAAGTGTCAGATCCTCTGGAAAGGTCCTGTGGAGATATTTTATATGAAATATCTGATATGGCATACGCATTTTAGAAACACATACTCATCTTAATATGATCTCCATTTGTATGTTTGTTTTTCTAAAGGTGGCATACTTCACAGCCACTTTCCCCTACGTGATGCTCCTGATTCTGCTGGTCAGAGGACTGACTCTACCTGGAGCATGGGACGGCATCAGATTTTACCTCAGTCCAGATTTAAGCCGTCTGGCTGACATTGAGGTATTTTAATATGATACAAGTCAATGTTCTGTGAATTTGTAGCTCAGAACTCTTTTTTTTGGATTCTGGATTCACATGTGCTGCGTGTCTCCATGGTACTAACCCTAACCCTCAATTTTCGATAAATCAAAAATCTGTGTGGATTCTTTGTGTAGGACAGTCTGAAGATGCTCTGGAGCAAATTTGGTGTCAATTGAGCAAAAATTGTGGGAGGAGATTTCTAAAGGTTTAAGGAGGAATGTTGACATGTCCTTGGAGTTGACTAAATCTGGCATGGGACTGCACCTTTGTGCAAAGTTTGGTGATTTTTTGCACATGGGAAGTTTCCTCGTAAGAAGAAGAATAAAGAAGAAGAACATGCAGGATAACAAGATAATAATAATAATAAGGTGGAATTGAAAAGTGCTACACAATCTGCAGGTTTTCTGTGGTTTGTTCTGAACAGGTGAGTCACTGAAGCAGCACTAATATACTTTTTTTTGTCACATGACAGGTCTGGATAGAGGCAGGATCACAAATTTGCTTCTCCTACAGTGTTTCTTCAGGAGTCCTTATTGTTCTGGGCAGCTACAATCGTCAAAACAACAACTGTTACAAGTAAGTATGAACTGCAAAACACAATTACACACTAAAAGCCAAATGGCACAACAAAAATAACAAAACAAATGAACATCATACTAATATGAGGGTGGTTTGTGTCTGTGTGACCTCTAGAGACTGCTTTTGGCTCTGTCTGCTCAACAGTGGAACCAGTTTTCTTGCTGGATTTGTCGTCTTCTCTGTACTTGGGTTCATGGCTCAGAAACAGGGTGTTTCTGTTGATAATGTAGCTGACTCAGGTAAATACAAAGGTTTAAAATGATGAGAGACTTAAAGCAGAAGTAAGGTGAATGTTTGTGTTAATATAAGTCTTAAATAGTTGTATCTTCCGACAGCAATCACTTCTATAGAGTGTTTGGTCTGAAACACGGGTCTGTCAGTCACTCTGCTCTGCTCTGAGCCCAGGAGAAAACTTTCCTTGTATCCTACAACCTTTATCCAATGAGGAGAGAGAACGGCATAAAGGGGCAGTCCTCTCTGTGTGTGCAGCCAAGGGATGCGCCTGAATGTGGTGACGTAGGGACGAGGACCAATAGATCCATGACGAGGGCGGGGGCTTCTAACTCCATCTGCTGACAAGACGTTATGGTGCGTTCAAGGCAACCAGTAACTGGTGTTTTTCCGACCTGTGAAGTCGTACCAGTTCGATCTGGTACGAGTTCACGGGTCAGAAGTTACGAGTGGCCGTTATAGTGACTTTCACAGGTAAAACAGGTCGGAGAAACACGAGTGGGTTGCCTGGAACGCTACAAAGTCGTAAGTCGTGACTTGAAGCTGTAATTTACGGTTTCAAAAGCCTGCCTGGAACGCAGCATTAACCAAAACGACCGGATCGCTTACTTCTGCTTTAATAAAAAATGTGTTTTTTTTAAATGTAAACTCTTTGAATTTTGTAGGTGCTGACCGTGTCATCAAAAACATTGAGGACATGACAGGACAGAGACCATCTGTTTTCTTCAAAGTGTGCTGGAAATACATTATTCCTCTGGTGTCACTGGTGAGTCCAGTAGATTTATCAGCTTCACTACAGACTAGTGACGAGTCTGCAGCCACACCTCCATGTTGCTTCTTCTCAGCATGAGCACAGCAGTGCAGGGGATAAAAGGGATGTCATTATTTTTTGCAAATATTTGCTTATGAGCCGAAAAATGTAAAATGTGACCTGATGGTGTTGCTCCAGGAAAGATATAAGATCTCCTCAGTTGTGCCTGTAAAAAAAAAACATGTCAATGTGTTGCTTCAAGATATTGAGTTATTACAATGAGGAGACAAGTGGTGAATCAACAGACCAGTGCTATGACACCTGCTATATAAAAAACATACAGTATATATTCTATAGATGTAATTTGCACAAATGTGAAATATTTCTTGTAAATTACAAAAACTGTTTAACTTTATACACTTTATTCTTCTCCAAAACTTCATAGACATCCTTCATCTTGTACCTGGTTGGCTACACACACCTCAAGGTTAACAACTACACTTACCCTGGCTGGGTGTACACACTGGGATGGACCATGACTCTGTCCTCTGTCCTCCTGGTGCCACTGTGGGCAGCTGGACAGATGTGTTTGACCCCAGGAACCTTCACACAGGTCAGTGGTTGAAGATGAAGAGTCAAGAGTGTTGCATTGAAGTGTTTCAAAAGAGATAACGTACTGTTTAAACAAACTCACTGACCTTGTTCCTGTTTGTCTGTGCTCCAGCGTTTGCGTGTCCTTTGTCGTCCTGCTGAAGATCCAGCCTGGCAGAGAAAAGAAACAGAAGAGGAGGGGACGACTGTGCAGCTGAGGACGTCTGCAGTTACAACTTAATAATAACTGCACGTTAACTGCGCACATCAATGATTAGGTTAGTTAAAAACTAAGTTTGAATGCTGGTTACTGGTGCTGGTAAACATACAAAGTTGTCTCAGTTGTCCCATCTTAAATAATTACTTTCTACTGTCTATTATCATGATCTCCTCTATGTGATCTTACATGTGTCAGCGACTGTAACTGTCTTGCTCTCAAACACCTGCATTATAAACATTACTATCTGAATGTATGAATGAACCAAGCAAATGTAATGAGAGTTTTTATATCGTATCACTTCATCTTTAATCTGACTATGCTTTAGTTTCAAATATGTATGCAGATTCACTATGCACATAATTATAAATAAGCATTGATTTATACGAGTCAGTTGTTTAGGCTTGTGTGAGTGTGTGTGAATCTTTTAATATCAATGTCATTGACATTTTGCAAGACGTACAAGAACTTACTGCTATACATACGTACATTAACAGTTTTTGTGCAACATGTAAGCGATTTGAGTGCACAGTAGGGATGTCACGATTATAGATTTTCTTGGTACGATTATTGTCAGAGTGTTACGATTATCACGATTATTATGCACTAATTAATTTCACAACACTATGAATGTGTAAAATCAAATATAGTCAACAAATAATTACATTACTCATTGTTTTCACAAATATTTCAAGTATCTATTAATATATGGCCAATTATTAATCCCCAGGGGAAATGTTTGAAATATTCAGGTCATAAATTGTCATTACGTATCACTTTTTGTTTTTTTTTGATAAATACAATTTACACTAACATTTAAGTTCCTACTATTCAATGTTACATTAGTTAAATGGACCAGTATCTGTGCATTTACCTTAATTTGGCGCCACATCTGCTTATATGGTTCCGACATGATCTTTTTTGGGAAGTGACGGTATTTAGGAATCTTTACGATCAATTAATTGTGGCGTTTAATACCGCGATTAATTGTGAAAACAAGTAATCGTGACATCCCTAGTGCTGAGTGAATTTAAGAAGACTGTTTTCATTGGAACAAACTGAACTTAACTCAGTTAGCTGAGGGTGTTGTCCTATATTGTAAAAAGTTATAAACAAACCGATAGGCCCCATGGCATTTGGTATTTCCTCTCATAAATTTTCTTAAGCTCATACTGTGATAGAAAATTCTGGTATTCAACCCATACTATGTTTTGCATATGTTGTATAATCATGTTTGTAACTGAACTTCTCACTTGTGATACGTGTCGCTCATTTAACCCCTTACTGTGACAGCATTGTGACTTACAGCGGAGGGTCAAATGGGAAATAGGTTAAAAGTTGTGAGGCAGGGAGGTTGCAACAACAAAGTGTCTTTATGAGGGATTGTTGTGTTTAGTGATGACTGTTGGCAGAACCATCTGGAATGCCATATATTTTGACTATTGATGTGTTTTGGGAACTATAAGGACCGCAGGTTTGAGAACATCTTGCTCACTCACCAACTGACTGACTGTTTATGCGGTTGTGTGTGTGTGACTCCATTCATGAATGCTTTATTAAAACCGAAGAAGAGGGCTGACGTGTGAAGACTTTGTTTTCAAACACTTTATTGAATAGACACACACACTACAGCTGAGAAGGTCAGTTTGCAGCACTTCATGCTGACAGAAACACACAAGAAGTTCTTGAGATGAGCAGAGGACAAGGACAAAGAGAAAATCAGATGAAGGATGGAGACAGAGGACAGTGGGCAAATAAAACGGAATATATTCTGGTGGTCGCAGGAAACGTGGTCGGTCTGGGTAACGTGTGGAGATTTCCTTATCTCTGCTACAAGAACGGTGGAGGTAAATAATACATACTTTGTTTTTAGAAGAGCTGTGTTAATTTTCATATAGAGGAAGTGAAAAAATAAATGTTCATGACAAAAGATGGCTGGTGGCCAAACTTCACAGCCAAAGCAATACATTAAAGGGATAGTAGCATTTTTTTAAAAAGTGGGGTTGTATGATCTACAAATAGCCCCTAAGTACTTTAATTGCAGTAGAAGACTCTCTGCACTCCTCCCGTTAGCAACGCCAGCCCATAATAGCCCTGCCCAGAGATTTACAACATACATTGTTGTGAATGGACCCAAAGAAACGGCCTATTTTCACGGCCTAAAAGAGGTTTCACCTGAAAAAAAAATAAACAGTTCCATTGTTCACTATAATATAATTTTTTCCAGCCCTTCAAAGTGCAGGAAAAACACAGTTTTTATTTGGACCTAACCAACTGCTGATCGGCGGGCGCTAACCCTGGGCGGAGGGATACGTGAGTTGGTTAGGTCCAAATAAAAACTGTGTTTTTCCTGCACTTTGAAGGGCTGGAAAAAATTATATTATAGTGAACAATGGAACTGTGTATTTTTTTTCAGGTAAAACCTCTTTTAGGCCGTGAAAATAGGCCGTTTCTTTGGGTCTGTTCACAACACTGTATGTTGTAAGTCTCTGGGCAGGGCTATTATGGGCTGGCGTTGCTAACGGGAGGAGTGCAGAGAGTCTTCTACTGCAATTGAAGTACTTAGGGGCTATTTGTAGATCATACAACCCCACTTTTAAAAAAAATGCTACTATCCCTTTAAGGATCTGATTTCAGAAGGCAGTGCGCTGTAGGTGCCTTGACCCAAATCGGCAAACAAATATCACGTGCAATTAGAGACTAATGTTAAAGATTTTAGCTGTACAGTAGATTTGTGGTGGCCAAAGTAGATAATAAATCTGTCATTCCCATTACAACATAAGTCTCTGTGCTCTAACTACAGGTGCTTTTCTGGTGCCATATGGTCTGTTAGCTGTGGTGTGTGGGATTCCTCTGTTCCTGCTGGAAACATCAAGTGGCCAGTACACCCAGGAGGGATTCATCACCTGCTGGAGGAAACTGTGTCCACTGGCACGAGGTGAGATGCCTACAACAGAAGTGAAAAAGAAATAGTTTTACACTTTTCATATCTTTTTATAAAATCAATTTCAAGGGGCTCTAATTCCGTAGACCAGGCACACTGCAAGTTTTGTGTGCCATGCATAGACTGTAAAAAGAATGGACGTAGCGTCCGTGACGTCACCCATTGGTTTTGGGGAGTCGTTTTTGTGACTCAAATATGGCGGCCTGAACAGCGCCATGTTGGATTGGCCGGCCGAGAACCCGCCCACTAGCCTCGAAGCAGCTGTCCACGGAGCTGCTCGGACCTGTCACTCAACGTTTCCGCGCCCTAATTGGCCAGAATTTTAACCTAATAACAGTAAAACTGTAGAGTTAAAAAAAAATTCACCCCCCTCAGAGTGTGTGCGGGGGTAGAAACTATCGGTTGAGAAAAAAAAACGTTCTGACACCAGGCTTTTAACATGTTTACTGAGGATGTAAAGTCGGCGATTTTAACATGGGGGTCTATGGGGAATGCTCCCTTCTGACACCAGCCCCCAGAGGAATTCGAGGGGATTGCAGTTTTTTGAACGCGGAAGTGAGCTTCACTTCTCAGACCGACAACTGCCCCCTTGGTGCCATGTACCTTTTATTTATTTCGGGCATGTCAGTTAGATCAATCATCATCACACATCATCTTAGTTCAAGTAATACAATACACATGGCCGAAAGGGAAAGCGGGAGAAGCAAAAGCTTATCTAGTCCCGCCCCCGTTACCCACAGAATACATTATCTTCATCAGACTTTTTTCTTATGACATTTTGACATGTTACAACAGTAGGTAGTAGCACAGAGCTGCAGTCGAGCTCTAGACAGTCAAAACAGACTACGTGTGTGTCTGCACATGTGTTTAAAACATTTTTCTATGTCAACCCATTGTTTGGGTACAAAGTGGTTTTTGTTTTTCTGCTGATTTGTGCCTCTGACCTTTATCAACCCTCATTGTGGATCTTTCTGTACCGGTCAATGGTCAGATTTACATACTTCTTTCTGAAGACACTTAGTTTTACTGATGGCAGAAGTACTCCTCTTTAGTGATGTTAGGTCTGACACTGAAGCCCCGGGGGCTGTTATATTAGCACTGCGCCTCGCCTGCGCTGGGTAAAAAATTAGAGCCCAAGATATTAAAATGTTTTTGTCCAAAACTGGAACAGCTGTTGAAAACAAAATATCTGACCTAAATCCATTTTGTTTTTTATTTTCTTAAGACATTAAATTAAGTTTTAAATTTTCTGTATTGTAGGAATAGGATGTGGACAAACAGTGACGAAACTTTATGACTTCAGCTACATTATTGTCCAAGTCTGGGCTCTCTTCTTCCTGGTGTTTTCATTCCAGTCCCAGCTCCCCTGGGCCAACTGTCAAAACACCTGGAATTCAGGTAAATGTTATACTATGGAATTTACCTTGAATTTACAATTGTTTTCCATTGTGTTTAACAATAAAGTCTGTCTAAATCTAATTTCTTAGATTTAAAAAACACAAAACTGGGTTGTACGAACAGAACATCACAGCAGCAGTGGTTAGATTAAACAAAACCATCTTCTGTGGTGAGACAATAAGTGCAGTAGAGATCTAGAATTTCTTTTGGTGAAAGTCCTGTGTTCAAATCACATATTACAAACACTGTGACCTGCTCATTAACTATGTGCTTTTTAGCTCTTTACTCTGCACTTTCCTTATTTCCTGAGTGGGAAATCAATTAATTAATTTATGGAGATGTTAACATGTTTCTACTGCTTGTCTGTTTTGTCTGTATTGGAGTACTCAAAGTCACAATCATGTGTCCGTCTCCTTTAATCAGTCAACTGTGTAGGTCTTCACAATCTGGATTCTTCTTCACCAAATGTGACTGTAAATCAGACCATGTTGACCAACACCACCTCTGCTGCCACTGAGTTCTGGGAGTGAGTCCAAATTCATTTCTGATTAATTTTTAAGGGTTAAATATTAGTACATAATGACAACTCACATTAAACTATTATGGCAACCTTAAATGAACAGTAGGGTAATTATATGGTTTAAAGAGGAGCACCAATTAGCCTGTGAACATGGTTCTTTCTGTGCCAGTAGTAGTAGCCTACCTAAGGCAGTCAAAAGAAAATATGCAAGACTTTTATTTGTACTGTAGTGAACTGTATCACATTCAGGGCCGGCCCCTGGCATAAACCCTCTATGCGGTTGTTTAGGGCCACAGCCGTCAGGTGTGAGGTCGGCACGCGCATTTACGGTCTTGATATGTTTTTGTTTGTATTTCGGTCATTTTACGCCCTCGACAACCTACAGTATGTTATTCACAGCCAGGGTTTGAGAGCCAATAACAAATATTTTTGTTTGAAGAGGAAAAAAAGCTAATTTCTCATTTAAAAAAACTGATGAAGCTTTGAAGTCAATATTCAGCTTCTTTTATCTCACATTTGAGACATTTGGTGAAAATAGAACGGCAGAATGACAACATTTGTGCTCAAAAGGCGATTTTACAAAATTTCATTTTAGACTTGTTTTCTACACTTATCTATTAGTGTATTCATATCCTATTTCAAGCACCAAAAAAAGTTCATTCTCATGACTGAAGGTGTGTTTTCACAAGGGATTTGAAATTTTTCAGAAAATTTGGCCTAAATTATTTCTTTATACAGTGTTCTAGGACAAATTGGCCTCAGTGTGCTTAGAGCGGAAGATTAGACATAAAACACTTGAGTATTGTTACATCTGTCTATCAAACACGTCTGTATTCAGTTTTAAGCAGTGTATGTGATTTGGTGTTTGCGCTTAGAGTGCAGGGCCACAAACAAAAATCTTGTTTAGGGCCACCAAAATGCTAGGGCCGGCCCTGATCACATTCTTTCCTTGTACCTCTCAGACGGCGTGTCCTGGCCATGTCTGGAGGCATCGAGGAGCTGGGCAGTGTGAGGTGGGAGCTGGCCTTGTGTCTTCTGTTCTGCTGGGTGGTCACCTACTTCAGCATCTGGAAAAGTGTCAGATCCTCTGGAAAGGTCCTGTGGAGATATTTCACATTTTTAAACATATGGCATTTTAGAAACAAACACTCTGAATTCTTTGAATTAAAAATCTACATTGATAGTTATGATGAGAAATGATGGGGTGCCCCTTTTTTACATCTGGTAGAGCATGTACCATGTGAGCTTTGTCTTAAAGGAACTTGGGGCAGGATTTATGAAAAAATAAAAGTGCATTTTAAGTTTTTTAATGCTAATGGGTGATGAAGGGTTCAAAACCAAAAAGTATGAGCCCACCCATGTATCTATCCATTGCCTTGAACAGGCCGTGTGCTGCATAATGTACTGAAATTCGTGGTCCGAATGCGGAATAAGCATTCTCTGCGGCTTTCAGCTTCGGATACAGGAAGAAGACAAGCGCAGTGGACCCAAACTAGTATTTAGGTAGTAATGGATTCTGCTACGGCCAGAAAACGACCCACCACCACACAAAGAGCACTAAAAAGTATAAATATAATATACTACAGTAAAGTTACACTAAAATAAACATTGTTAGTTTACTTACTTTGTCGCTTGACATGATGCTGTTCGCAGTTGTAGGCTATCAACGTCATTCCTTGGAGATCTTGCAGTAAACAGCGAGTAAAGCAGTAACAGTGTTGTCCCAGCATCAGCTGCCTTGAAGAGCTCATGCAAGTTCCTTTAATGGCAGCGACCATGGGGGTCAAATCCAACCTGTGGCCCCTTGTTGTGTTTCAACCCCCTGTGACTCTCCTTTCCATCTCTACTGTCCTATCATAATAGAAAGGGGGAAAAGGCATTAAAAAAGACAGAAATTGTGTATTTTTCCCTAAAGGTGGCATACTTCACAGCCACTTTCCCCTACGTGATGCTCCTGATTCTGCTGGTCAGAGGACTGACTCTACCTGGAGCATGGGACGGCATCAGATTTTACCTCAGTCCAGACTTGAGCCGTCTGTCTGACATTGAGGTATTTTAATATGATACGTTCACGGTTTGAGTGGATGGCTGATCACCCACTAGTCACATAATGACCACAAGCACCACCCCTGTTTGACACCTGTTTTTTTTAAAAAAAAGTCATGTGATAAAATGTTTTTGTCACATCATAACAGGTCTGGGTAGAGGCAGGATCTCAAATCTGCTTTTCCTTCAGCCTCTCCTCAGGGAGTCTCGTTGTTCTGGGCAGCTATAATAATCACAACAACAACTGTTACAAGTAAGTATGAACTGCAGAACAGAGTTACTTTTGGAGGGTAACTAAAAATACAACGCAGCTACAAAATCAAATGGATAATCACCGAACGTCATACTAATACAAAGGTGGTTTGTGTTTGTGTGACCTCTAGAGACTGCTTTTGGCTCTGTCTCCTCAACAGTGGAACCAGTTTTCTTGCTGGATTTGTCGTCTTCTCTGTACTTGGGTTCATGGCTCACACACAAGGTGTTAGTGTTGATAATGTAGCTGACTCAGGTAAATACAAAAGTTTACAATCATGAGAAACCAAAGATCAGACTCGGGTCTAAATACAGAAAGTAAATAAATACTCTTTAAATATCTCTTTCTTGTTAATGTATAATTCCCAGGTCCAGGTCTGGTCTTCATTGCCTACCCTCAGGCTACAGCTATGATGCCTTTTCCTCAGTTCTGGAGCGTCTGCTTTTTCCTGATGCTGTTTTTCCTCAGTGTTGACACAAATGTAAGATGTTTTGATGTGTTACAAATAATAAGTGGTCACTAGTGGCCACAAATAGCCCTAAAACTTTTTGTTTCATTTTGTCTGTAGTTTGTGTCAGTCGAGTGTTTTATCACATCAGTGAAAGACTTGTCTCCGAAGCTCTTCCGTGCAGCAGGAAGATCTGAAATCTTTGTTCTCATCGTTTGTTCGTTCTTCTTCTTCATACATCTGACCTTGGTTACAGAGGTGAACACATATTCCCATTGAAGCATGATCTACCAAGCCAATGTGTCTAATCCTATTTCTCATATTCAAATCTCGTCTCTTCCTGCTGTAGGGAGGGATGTACATCTTCCAGCTCACTGATTATTACGGTAGTACCAGAGCTTGTCACTATTGTATCCTTCTATCTGAGTGTCTGGCTCTGGCCTGGGGATTTGGTGAGTTAAAAATGTACAATTCAAACTAAATTTCAAGATTTCAGTCTTATTCAACTGCAGTTCTCTGCAATATAAAGTGAAAAACTGGATATGACTTTAAAATGTCTATGAATGTTTTAGGTGCAGACAATGTTATTAAGAGCATTGAGGACATGACGGGACACAGACCATCTGTTTTCTTCAAACTTTGCTGGAAATACATCATTCCTCTGCTGTCACTGGTGAGTCAAGTAAGGTTTAACAAATATAAAACATAGCGTTTGTGCTCTAATTCAAAATTCAAAATGAATATGAAGAATGCTTGAACAAAATTGAATGTTAATCTTGTATTTGTAAATTCAACTCTAATTCTGTTTTCATTCCTCTTTTAAACCTCCACAGATTTCCTTCATCCTGTACCTGGTTGGCTACACACACCTGAAGGTTAACAACTACACTTACCCTGACTGGGCCTATGCACTGGGATGGACCATGACTCTGTCCTCTGTCCTCCTGGTGCCACTGTGGGCAGCTGGACAGATGTGTTTGACACCAGGAAGCTTCACACAGGTCAGTGCTCATATCATTTTCACATGTCATAAACAAGCATATATATATGTCCGCAGCGAAATTTGAGAACAGTTCCCAAAGAAATGATGAAAGAAACTTTAAAGTACATAAATATCAGACATGAAAAATAAAAACAAGAGGGAAAAAATAAATATCTAACTTACTACGTAGGTAAAGAAGGGACAGCATGGCTTTAACTTATCTCATTCTTGTCCTGCTTTCCAGCGTTTGTCCATCTTGTGCCGTCCTGCTGGAAATCCAGTTTGGCAGAGGAGAGAACTGGGAAGAGAGAGGACAAGTGTGGAACTGAGGACTGCAGTGACGTCTTAGCGAGCTGCAAAGACAAACTGAATAGAAATTACAGCTATCATACACCTACACACCTAATATATATAAGGTTTAGTTAGGTCTAAATCATTTAGTCTAATTAATAGCACAATGATTCATTAGTTGTTTATTTCATTATTTTCTTGGCTATGACATCCATGACATAGCTAAATAGGAACCAGGCTGTTGCTAAGGAACATGTTCATTTTCTTGACATGCAGCTTGAAATATTTTGTCTCCACACGTGGGCACTCTCTTTCACATCAACCTCTTCTGACTACAATACAACATTTTGAAATGCTTCTGGAAAAAAACAAAACAAAACATGACCTATTCATCTTAGTGGTGCAAAATTTGTCACAATATTAAGACCAATACCAGCCGTTAATGTAATGGCAATGTGTAACACGCATCAAGCCAAAGCACTGCTGTATGTATGCATTGAATATACAAACAGTGGTATGCAAAAGTTCGGGCACCCCTGGTCAATGTTTCTGAACAGTTCAGCAAGATGAAATCTCCAAAAGGTATAGAGGCTATAACGTTACAACTGACACTTCCCTTTACATTTTAAACAACATCATCTTTTGTCATTTTCAAAATGACAGAAAAGATAAAGGGCCTGCAGCAAAGGTTTGCTCGGAATATTGCAAAAGAGTGTTTCATGTTTATCTTTATGCCTTTCATTTCATCTTCCACTTGCCTCACTGTTCACATTAACAGACATTTTGACCAAACTTTTGCATGCCACTGTACTATGCTTTATGGTTGTTTTAACAGCCTACCGGTTCATGGAGTGAGGCCAATCTGAACTCTGTTACATGATTGAAGATGGATGTAGTAGCCTTGGCGACGGCGACATCAGCTAAGTTACAAGTTCAAGTAACAATCTGTGTTTTCATGGACAGCCATCAAAGAATGGAACAAGCTGCCTGAAACCCTGAAAAGCAGATCAAACTATTTAAATTTCTCTCATCATTTAAAACAACGGCTACTGGAGAACCAAAGTTGCCAGCATGTTTAAAAGCAGGGCACTTGTTACTCAGTTAGTCTTTTTAAAAAAATGTATCTTAGTATTTCTCAATGCACCCAATCCCAATCCATGAAATTATCTTAAAACCTTATGGAATATGAACTATGGAATTCTAAAATGTTTTATATATTCTGTATCTTGTAAGACTTAGCTTTTCTCTCCATTGATCATATAGGATAGGGTAGCTACACCTCTCTCAGGTGTGTTGCATTTGATTTGGTCTTTTTAGATGTGGAAACTGTTTATTTCTCTCTTTTTTTGTATTGTCTATGTGCTGTCCGTCTATTTGTGTATCACTCTTGTATAGTAGTTTGTGGTCTGCGTTTCTTGTCTGTTAGCCTATATGTTACATGTTGGGACTGCAGATGGAAATGAGCTATAAGCTAAATCTGGTGCAACCATCTTCTCATTTTCTGTAAATGATTAATGTCATTGCACAATGTCCCCTAAATAAACTAATAATAATAAAAAAATCCGACCGTTGGGGTTGTTGGACCCGTCGCCATCTTGGCTCTGCCTGACTCCCGCCTAAACCGAAAATGAGGGGAGTTGGTGTGTCCAGTCTATGGTCCAGTCCACACTTAGATTCTTTTAATGCTATTTTAAAAAAGTCTCGCAAATATGTGCAGTCGTTTGCCTAGTTGAGCCTCTTGCTTGTCAGTTAGGCTAATTAATGAGCTAAGCTAACAAGCTAGTTATGGAAGGCCACACACCAACACCTGCTAACGTTAATTAATAAAAAATATTTTCACTCACCTCTAATAGAACAAAAGCGCTGACTTTGACTCACCTTATATTTTGAAGCCATGTTGTATTTACTCTCCAAAAGTCACCAACTGTACAAAAGGCAGGGCTACTAACTGATTAACTTATGACGCCCAACGACCGTTAAACCAGCCAGCCGCTAGACCTTTTTATTCACCACTTTATTTTCCCATGATCCATTGCGTCACACCACCCCGGAAGTCGGTTGTTTACGTAGCAACAGCTAGCGGCTAACGTAGCAACCGGACATCCACAATAGAGGCTGACATTTTATCGGGATTCCCGCGGGAGTCAATTTATTTTGAATCACGTGATCGGGACGTGACGGGAAAAAATGTAAACGGGAGTGAACGGGACCGGGAGTCAAAGCGCGACATTCAAAGAAGCACAAGCCAGGATGGTGCGCTCAAAACGGTCCAAAAATTTTAAGTGTGTGGACTGATGCACACTGCACACCCTCAGTGATCACTGTCCTGGCTCCGTAGAGGTGTACCTAAATCAACATACCGGTAGGGAAACGTTTTCGGCCAGTCAGACTGACTCAGAGGAGTCAGCTGATGCGGCGGCGGCGTAATCTCCACCTCGCATTAAACAGCTGATGCACACTGCACACTGCACACCCTCAGTGATCACTGTCCTGGCTCCGTAGAGGTGTGTAACCTGTGTAAATCAACATACCGGTAGGCAATTAAACGTTTTCCGCCAGTCAGAGGAGTCAGCTGATGCGGCGGCGGCGTAATCTCCACCTCGCATTAAACAGGTGATGCAGACAAGCAAAAAATAAAGAAAGAAAAAGAGAGAGAGGGAGAGAGAAAGGACGAGGAGGGCGTTCATTATCACTAATTGAAATAAGTTAACAAAACAAGACGGTAGATGTGTTGACGCCACATCTACCGTCTTGTTTTGTCTGTCATTCAGCCTGCAGTGCGCTGAGGGAGAGAGAGGGGAGGGGGGATCTATGATGACTGTGTTCATAGAAAAAATCGGGAACAGGACGGGATCGGGAGTGATTTATTCGGGATTTGAACGGGACAGGATTTTTTTTTTACTTTGTCACGGGACCGGGGCGGGATTGAAAAAACACTCCCGTGTCAGCCTCTAATCCACAACTGTTGCGATTGGCTTTATGGTCGTTACAGGCTCCATTCATAAAATCTTTAACTTTCCTTGAGTTGTTTGTGCATCCAACAACAGCACATGTCGTACCGGAGGACATTCTATGAACTTGTAATAATAATAAAAACACTTCTAAGACAGACTGCTAGGCTAGCTCCATTCTGCTTGAAGTGAGACAGAAGTGCGAAACCGACTTGTCGGTGAATTGAGTGTCATGGCGACGCCCAGCGGCGTTCTACGGAAAGTGGTGAATACACAATAGTGACATGAGTGTCACTCAAATCGCCGTGGCCACGCCCCACATCCAGTAGCCCCGTAACCATCAGCTTTTAGTTTCTACATTTTGGTTGATGACAGTTATTTTAAAAAAGACAAGCAATTCAAAATGTCACATTGGGCTCTGACACATTGTGTTTTTCTTCTTTTTTTCCTATTTTTAGCTGCAAATGAAATATGTAAATCAAACATGTTTAATTGGTGAATTGAAAATAATCAATGTCATGTACATAGGGACTTATAATAAGTAGTTTCTTCAAAATAAATATAAGATGGTATTAAAATCAGAATTGTAGGTGGTTGACAGGAACTCAGTTTGAGGAGACAAAACAGAAGATAGTTATTATGACTTTTTTTTTTTACTGTATCTTTGCTTTGTAGTTACTGTATTCTTCCATAATGTAGATTCAATATGATCGATATATTTACATTTTTCACTTCCAGTAGCCGACTGTAAATTGGCATGCATGTGTTTCAGACCCAAAATGCAGATATGTAAACTTTTTTTCCAACAATGTTTATTAAGTAGGTGTATTCACATTCTAAATTGGTAATTGTAACACCAAACATCTAAAATGTTTGTCATCCTGAACATGACATGAGCATGTGCTCAGTCAGTTATGATCACTAGCAGAAAGTTTGAGAGTGCTTTGTTGTTCCTCAGTGCCAATCCAAGTGCCCTGCTGCTGTGTGTTGTCATTTCTTTTGGAAAAATCCCATAATAGAAGCTTGTTTAGTTCCTTTGTTTGCGTTCGCAGAGGATTTCTTGTGACTTTTCTTCTCATCCTCTTTGCGACTTGCTGGTAATTTGGCTGGGAAAGGATTCTTTATGGCCTGTTTGGGCGCCTGAAAATCATCTTCTCCCTCAGAGTACGACTCACTCTCGTAGCCTTTTTCTGTCACTGTGGAAAAACAAACATAAACCAGAGTTATTCAATTTGTAAGTTATTTAATTCCACACACACAGGTAAGTGAGATTTGTGTAGTTATGGTGTTTGTTTTGTTTTATTTCAGGGGACTTTGGATAAATGTGTCATATGTTTTACTACCTGTAAAGCCCTATTACAGTTTTTCTCAATTGCTAAAACACTAAACCCTGTTGTCTGAACCAAATTCTCAGTTGCCTGAACCCACTGATTGAATCAGTCTCTTTTGGCAAAACCATCAGCACTTTTCACCTGTTTAGACACATCTTACCAACACATTTTCATTGTGATGCACCTGTGTTGCATAATGCTGAGCACAGGTGGCAAAAGTCAAACACAAGTAAAGCACAAGTTTCACCGGTTGAACACAACAACTCAAAATTGATCACACTTATGTCCAATGATGTGAGGGCACATTTATATACTGTAAGCCAGTTCAGGATGAAGTCCTGTGGCCTGATCCAGTACAGAGAAATGATGCTGTGGCTGAGTTATACACTTCTCATTTCTATATTTTTGTACTTTATTTTTACGTAGGTTTACTGTATACAAGTGCTAAATGCACAAGATTTCTGTTTGTCTTTGTACTGTAAGTGCTACGTGTAAATGCACAAGATTTCTGTTTTTTGTACTCCTTTTTTTTTACTATGTACAAGTGCTACGTGTAAATGCACAAGATTTCTGGTTTTTGTACTTTACTGTATTTTTTTACGATGTACAAGTGCTAAATGCACAGGTTTTTTGTTTTGCAAGAGGAGAAGATGAGAGACGGCAGGGTGAAGGAAGAGAGGATGAGGGAGGGAGGGAGGGATGAACTGGGAAGAAAAAAGAAGAAGGAAGGAAAAGGGGATGAAATGGATGTGGGGAGGGAAGGAGGCGGGTGAAAGAAAGGGAAGGAGAGAAGTGCTAAATGCACAGGTTTTTTGTTTTGCAACATGCATTTAGTCTACAGTGAACGATAAACATTTATTTCTACAGCTTCATGTGCTGTAGTGTTTAGTGGCTGCTCAGTAGTGTTTTTAATTTTGATTGACTCGGGGCACGATTTGACAACATAGTTCAGTTTGGAGCACAGATTGAACTGTTTTGAGGTGAAAGTTTGGTTTTGCAAGAAGAGTCTGAGGCTTTGTGCATGTAGCTTGAAAATTGGGGTTTGTGTTCACAGTTTAGAGAAAAGGAGAGAAGCTTTCGAGAAATGTGTCTTAGCAATCGAGAAAAACTGTAAACAACATTGTAGTTTTAGACTTGACATGTGTTCAAGTGATTGGATAAATCTGTGGTGGTGTTAATAAACTAACAAAGAGTAAAATGCCATTAATTGATTTTTGAATTTGAATGATAATGATTTAATTTTTCTCTGAATATTCACACACTGAGATGCAAGATACCAACTTTGTTGTTTTCACTTTGTGTAGATTTAAGATTTCACACATTTAATCCACAGGACTTTTCTCTTTTCTGTCTGATTTTCATACCAATGCATCCTTCGTCGTCCACGAAGGTGCGAGATTTCAGGACCCGCCTCCTCTTCCTGGTCTTGGTTTCAGAGGGAACCTGCTGTACAGTAACAACCTAAGAACAGGGATGTTCGATCAGCCACTCAGTACACACACGAAGAAAGAAAGAGCCGTCAGAGACTATTGGTAGAATATACAGATTGATAATCAGTCATTACAAACTTACGCGTGAATGTGAAACAGGTTCGACCTCCATTTTAGGACTTGGTGGTGATGCCTCTCTAGTTTCCTTCTGCTGTGGAGAATCTGGAACGACTGGACAAATAAACAACAGAATGATGATCTTAGTTGTTTGTTTAAGTTTTCAAAATATAAAATGACTGAAAAAAAAAAGACGGAAAATAGAATAAAGTGGCAGTAAACAGCTCACCATCTTCATCACTGCTGTCTGGTTCAGGTTTCTTAATTCTTCGCCTCTTTTTCTTCTCCATCTTTTCCTCCTCGCTGTCAGAATCTACTATTCGCTTGGTTTTGCTTTAAAAAAAGAAGAAGACATTTATTTAGACAAGCTTTAAGCAATTTTAACTGTGATAAATTGAGTCCAACATTGTTCCAACAAACCATTTTTACTGCAATTTAAAGAAGAAAAAAAAGTCATTGCCTTCAACACATAGACAATACATATTAAATCAAAGCAGCTGCTCTCTTCTAATTTAACAAGCACAAGATTATTACTGTTTGATAATCTGAGAAGAATATTTAATCAGATTCCCCACATGAATGAAAACCAGACACATTCAAACCTTCTGGAGTCTTTCTTTGTGTCTTTGGGCGACTCCTTTGCAGGGGCGTCTTGTTTTTCTTCAGGTCGTGAACTCGGTTTTTGTTGCTCAGCTGTGGTGGATGACTGAGCTGCTTCTTCCACCTTCACAGATTTCTCAGGTTTCTCTGAAGCAGTGGGAAAACAGAAGGAAAAAAAATCAGTAATTGGATGGATTTGGCAGCAGTCTGCACTCTGCTACGACTTCTGGCCTTTTTGTTACTTGCATCAACAAATACGAAGTTGTGTGTAGCACAGAACTTCAAAAGCAGTCAGTCAGTCAGTAACTTTATACTAAATGTACTACACAACGACAGAGGTAGACATCACAGAGCAGCAGATAGTGAATTTAATACACACAATATACTCGTAATTGTACAAAGATTCACTAAATCAGACGTGGAGCAAAAACCTGCATCTTTGTTCTTCTACATCACTGATAATATTACTCACTTGCTGTTTGATTCCCAAAGAAGTTCATCATTGGATTGGCTTTTGCGGCCGGTTTGCTCTTAGGTGCGTCAACCTAAAACACAAAACACATTTATAAACACCTGCTTGTCTCTCGCTAACGCTCTGCTTTTCTATTTTTAGTTTTTTTTATGGATGAAGACCGAAGCCGTACCACAGGTGCATCTTCTTTCTGTTCCGACTTGACCTCTTGCTTGCTGCTGTCCTGGTTTTTAGGAGCAGCTTTATTTGCAAACATTCCCATGATGCCCTTTTGCGGCTTGGTGGACGGCTTAGAAGCCGCATTAGCCGCTCCGTTCATGGTCGGCTTCTTCACCACAGGCTCTGGCTGCGCAGCCCGTTGCATTTCTCTGCTCTGCTGCAGCTCCAGAGACGACATGGGCACAGCACTGGCACAGCGGATCGCACTGTATCTACCAAACAAATGAGAGCAAAAATATTCAGCTAAATATTGACAATCGCACAATCCAACAGGAAGCTTAATCCATTTTTTTTTATTGTCCGTTCTGGTCAAAATTGCATTTAAAAATACAACTTTCTATTAATATGCTCAACATACTTGCTGCAGTTCTTGAGATTATCTTTCACAGCATCATAGTCAACGCTGTAGAGGGGGCCGCTGTCTTTCAGTAAAGCTTTCTGGACGCTGTAGACGTGGACACTGACTATCAAGCTCATCTTGGCTTTGAAATCTGCAAAACAAAATCAGAGGTTAGATGGTTGTGCTGCTGCAACCACAGGTGACTCCCTGAATAAACTAATGAAAAACACATAAAGAAACGCAAGGAAATGAATGCCCGAGGACTCTCTATGTAAATTGTCATATTGAAAACAGAGGCAACAAGATTGAAAAGCACATTATCGTTAGGGGAACAGTCTTTACACACCATCCAGCTGGTCCTCTCTGACAACGGACACCTTGTGGCTCTAAAAACAAACAAACACAGTGTCAATGAAATACAGCAAATCAGCTGCATGAAGAACTGCAGTTCTGTATGTCTAGAAAAATTCAAACATCTTGCATGTCTCTTTACTCACCGTTTGACCATTGTCCACAAACTTCCCCGACACAAGATAGGTGGCGTGGAGCTGAGCTGAGCTTTCCTTCCTCTTGTGATCCAGGTAATGGAAGAGCATCCTGAAGACAGGATTCACATTTTAATTTAATCTTTTTATTACAGTACACATTAAAATGATACTAAATGGACAACGAGGAGTTTCTATTTGGTTATAAAAAAGTCTCATATTAATGTGGATGAATCTCCGTTACCACTTGTTAATGGTCCATTTTAGATAAATCTATGGTTTTGTCTCTATGGTTATTTTGTTATTATTAGTGGTGGTGGAAATGCTGGGCGAGCCGACCAGCGTTTCTTTACTTTCGGTTTCGTGGCGAGTCATGAGAATAACGCCGCCGAATCTCCGTTTATGGTGGGAACTACGACGGTATGTGATCGTCTTCCAACCTCTGACTTTAATTCTTGATGAATGAAAACATGAGTCTGTCTTGCGCCGGTCAAAGAATTTCACGGTGCGGAGGCTCATAAATGTAGTGTGTTGTCCCTTTAACCCATATTAATCAATACTTTGACAGAATTAGTGTTAAATAACTGCTTTGTTTTCAAATTAAATGATTGTTTTAACAATCTTTAAACAAAAACCTTAACAAAACTCTTGCTTGCAGAAGCTTCTTTGATGTTTTGTGATACTTTTCTTTGTCACATAAATGAGTAAACTTAATATAATATTAATTCATACCTACAGCCAGTCTTTTTTAATTCTTATGCAAATGGTAGACGAGCTGACAGAAAAACTCATTTCCCTTTAGGATTAACAAAGTCATTCTCATCTTATCTTATACATGACAAAACAACTGAGAAATGTATCATTACAAACAAGACAACCTGATGTTTGTCAAGCAAAGTCTGGCTCATTTAAAAAAAAAAAATTTGACTTCGTTCATTTGCTTGTTTATGTTTTTCCAACAGTGTGAAGAGGAGGATCACTCACTGTTTTGCTGTGTTGACATGGACACCAAGTGTTAGACTCAGCCATTTATAGGTCACCTGGTAAAACAGAAAACACCACATGTCATGACATGTCAGGAGACAAAGTATCTTGGGCATGTTCTTACTGAAGATTGGCATGATGATAGAGATATTTATAGGCAGTGCTCTAAGCAATATGCTCAAGCTAATATGCTCCTTCGTAGGTTTAGTATGTGCTCAGTTGATGTTAAATGTTCCCTGTTTAGATCTTTCTGTGTACACCAATGTATACAGCTCACCTCTGGTGTAGCTAGAAGAAAAGCAGTATGCGGCGGCTCATGTGGCCTACAATGATGGACTGAGGTTGTTGCTTCAGGTGCCCAGGTGGCACAGTGCGAGCCAACTCTTTGTTAATTTAAATGTACCCAACTGTGAAGCACTTCTAAGAAATTTAATGTATCGTTTTATGTGCCGCCTGGATGACTCGGGGAACAGCATTATTGGGGCTTTGACCAGCCCTGATAGGAGCTGCTATAGGTATTCCTCCAGGCTTAGAAAACACTGGTGGGATAGCCTGCTGCTTATGAATTATGTGGAGAGTTGATTCTCTGTCTGTGTGTATGTCTTTTTCTCTCTCTCCTTCTTAAATCTGTTTTAACGTGTCTGTTGTTGTTGATATGGACCGCTTGTTGTGTCTGCAATAAAGATTAATAATAAAGATTAATAATAATAATAATAAACAACATGATAATAACACTTCCGTTGACGTAAGACAATATAATATATTGAAATTAAGGCTGAAATTAACGTTTATTTTTTACCAGTTACCCCACAGTACAGTACTGTAGGCTACATTAACTTAACGTTGACATAACAGTCTAAACAGAAGCTTATAAACGACAATTATTGGGACTTTTTTGTTGAATTTAAGCACCATTATCTACATGTTTCAAAAGCCGAATTATTCTTATTGCCTTAAACAATCGTATAAAGCAGTAAGTTATATTCTAGTTGGATAAATTACCTTTAAAATCAAGGAAACGTCTAACAGGCGGTTTTATGAATGTGATTCAACGGCTCGTCGTCTCGAGGCTAAAACTCGGGTCCTACGTCACCAAGCCGCCGTTACCGCGGCAACAACGGCGGGTGGATAAAGACGGTAAAAGGGTTTTACTTACTATTTTGTCGTGGTCGTTGACATATTCGTCGATATTGTCCAGATAAAGCTCGTCCATGTCGCTGGAGTGACTGAACCGATGCGGATTCAACTGCGCGGGAGTTTAGTTTATTTACTTCCTGTTTGAGGTCACGTGTGTGTTCCTCCTTCCGGTGAGGGCTGCAGGTCGTCATGGCTGCAGGTCGTCATGGCGCCATCTACAGGCCGACACCAGCTACAGCACCGAGCCAGGGCTTTATCTACAGATATGGATGAAGGCGGATTAGTCTCAGTATTACTTCTTGTGTAAACAACAGATTAACAGATTATGAGGTAATGTATCAACATAGATAGATAGATAGATAGATAGATAGATAGATAGATAGATAGATAGATAGATAGATAGATAGATAGATAGATAGATAGATAGATAGATAGATAGATAGATAGATAGATAGATATTAGGCTATCTTTTAGATATTATAGATAGATAGATAGATAGATAGATAGATAGATAGATAGATAGATAGATATTATTATTATTATTATTATTATTATTAATCTTTACACATGGATAGATAGATAGATAGATAGATAGATAGATAGATAGATAGATAGATAGATAGATAGATAGATAGATAGATAGATAGATAGATAGATAGATATTATCTTTTAGATATTATAGATAGATAGATAGATAGATAGATAGATAGATAGATAGATAGATAGATAGATAGATAGATAGATAGATAGATAGATAGATAGATAGATAGATAGATAGACTGTAGATATAGGCTACTGTAGATACATAGATAGATACGGTAGATAGCTAGATAGATAGATAGATAGATAGATAGATAGCTAGATAGCGAGCTAGATAGCTAGATAGATAGATAGATAGATAGATAGATAGATAGATAGATAGATAGATAGATAGATAGATAGATAGATAGATAGATAGATGTATTATCCACCTGAACATTTTTGCTTTAATATCTTGAATTATCTTGTGTTTTTCATGGTGTTTTCTTAGCCTAAAAGTTAAGGGATAGGTCAGAGGTAATTCACCATTTGGATAGGAACTTCATCTGTGATAAGTAACAGTTTATAGTTAAATGGAATAAATATAAATGAATTCAGATGTTACAAGAGAGAAAAGGCACATGCATACATTTACAGCAAGATGTTTAGATTAGGTGTCTAGTAGTAGTGTGGAATGTATCCTGAGAAATGTGTTTCTTGTCATCTACCCATCTCTGTGGGTCATAGTTTTTGGGGAAACTTGACACTGTATCTATGTTTAAGTTAGCTTGGTCAAGAGGTGTTAGATGTCAGAAGGCATAGGTTAGATTCTGTTTTTAGATCCTGTCTTTGTCTGACCATCTTGGACAGACATATCCTTATATTGGAAGAAGGTGGAGAATTAGAAAACGTATATAAGGTTTAGAGCTTTAGGCCAAGAGAGAGAGATCTCATATTGGACCAGAGATGCTCCAGGATTCGACATTTTTGACACTGTTCTTTTTCTTGTAATAAATTCTTTTTGAATGCAAGAAAAGACGTGTCGGCGGTGATCCCTTCTTTTCATCAACACATCAATATACCACAATAGATAGATAGATAGATAGATAGATAGATAGATAGATAGATAGATAGATAGATAGATAGATAGATAGATAGATAGATAGATAGATAGATAGATAGATAGATAGATAGATAGATAAGGCTAAAAAGATTTAACAAAAACAAAACAAAAAGAACACGGCAAAAGATCTTTTTACAATACACACTTTACAATTACACACCAAATAAGGTCCAAGCAACAACCAAATTCACGTGACAAAACATTTGCTTGTTACGTAATACAGCACGCAGCATCGACGGAAGATGTTACGGTAATATGGACCAGAAAATAGAAAATATCACACAGAGAATTAACCACAAACTGAATTTTTTATCACTTCTCACCACTGATCATCAATTGTTTTGTTTTGGAAGCAGGCTGGGCACATAGAATAAAACAATTTTTCACAGTGTCTCATTTTGTCAAACAAATCTGTGTGAAATGATAAATAAATGAACATTGTAAACTTCAACTAAGGCTATTTAGAAGTATGCTGATGTTAATGAGCCGTGTGTTGTATGTACAGTAAGCAATAAAGCAGGGCAGGATATCAGATTTATGGTGGATTTTTTTTTTTTAAAGTACTTTTTTGATGATATGAAAACACCTAAAACATGACAGCTGTTTCCCCGGGTGTGAGCAGCATTTCATCACCTGCAGGTGTGATAATGTGTCTGCACTGTAAGAACAGCTTTTAGTGTTACATCTCAGCATTTTGCACCTCTTTAAATACCATTAGCAAGCACGGCATCTGTTCAGCTCTGGCCTGCACACATACTATATGCTGCACATCAGACATCACTTAACCTTCATGATTCCTATACATATATAACATGCTTCTGTCCTGTCCTCAAAATCTATCACAAAAAATAAAAAAATGTATTACATTTCAGCACTAGAACTAGGCTGGAAGACTTTCAATACAACTTGGCTTTTAGAATAAAATTAATGAGCAAGCCATTCAAAGTGACTCCCAGTTTAAGACAAGTTTATAGAAACAAAATGGACTTTCATCAAGGTTTGTGAAGTTTATTTTCATGGCACATTTAATGTCTAATTGTTCAGACATCACTTGTAGGTAGTTTAGGTTGTGTTGCCTTTTCAAATACAAAAAAGAAAATGCTGACTGTGGGTTAAGACAGAAGAATTACAAGATTATAAAATGGCTCATAGATAATTATCAGAACTTTTAATGTGTTTTAAATGGAGAAACTAACCGGCCAGGAAATGGAAACGGGCGTCATCGTCGGCTGTTATAAATGGAGTAAAAGCGTTTCCTCTGCAGGCTGCAGGCCAGAGAGCGGCAGCAGTTATTAGCACATCCAAACACAGTCAATTTAAATGTTGAATTTTAATGAGCTGCTGCTGTGACACAGATACTCAGGAAGGACAATGTTGATATATTAAACCCTCAGTTCATCAATTGTAGGTTTTCCAAACAAATCACTGGTCAACATGAGGGCGACTTCCTCCCAGCTTCACCGCCTGTCACCATTTGTCTGCATCAGGTGAAGCTCATTATGACTGGGAATGAGAACGGTGGAAGAGCTCATACATCACCTGTAAGGATGAATCTTTTTCACTATAATTCAGGAGCATGGATCAGATAATGAGCAGAACAACAGCTACAGCACCTGATGGCTCACTGCTGGAGTTCACATCCTTCACCTTGGGGTGTCTGTCTGCATGCAAGTCATTTGTGGCCAAGGCAATAATGCAACCTCTGTTAAATCAAAGCTCATCCATCTGTCCTCAGCGTTGATGGCTCAGTGGTAGATTTACCAGCAGCTCCTTGGCCGGCAGCATATGCCAGCATGGGATGATTACAATACAACATTGTAAAACCATCTGGCAGTCACCGACAATTGTCTGTGTTGCTGTCACAGAATCAGACCCAATGCAGATGTTAATTTGAAATTTAAATGGTCCCTTCACCCAAATTACAAAACACAAATCTGACGACGGTTTTCACTGGGCAGTTTTCTATCAAAGAAATAGTCCTAAAGTCTGAGGAATGATTTCTTTATAAACCTAACTTCAGGGGCAGGCCTCCAATTTTAGACACAAAGGATCAATTTATTCTGTTTGATAATGTTTTCCTCTGACTCTGGAGAAGGCATTTTTATAAAGTTTCCCTGGTGCTGCCATCAAGGTTGTTGAAAGAAGGTTTAAGAAAGAAAGAAAGAAAGAAAGAAAGAAAGAAAGAAAGAAAGGTATGGTTGTTTACCAAAGCACACAATGATGCTATCATGTTGCATTATGGGAAACATAGAAGTTTTTGAGTTTTTGGAGCTCGACTGAGACCATAAGGTTTTCTGCTTCTGCAGCTTGGTTTCATTTCAGTTTTGTTTTTCCAGTAGAATATGAACCAGACCTGCAGGCAGGTACTGGATGCTGTGGGAACTGTGGGAACATCGACTCGGGGATAATACTGTAAAGTAGCAAACACACAAACAAACCTCCACTGTACTGAGGCGGAGGCATCTCCATACCTGGGATTATGAAACCCCAAACTCTAACAGACGATGAGGTGGTAAAAACAGGTTGTTGTGATCATAGAGCTACATTTTGTTGGAGCAGAGGGAGAAGGTGTGGTTGACACACAGCAGCATGAAGTGCGACAAAGTTCATATCAGGTAGAGACTGCGTTGTATGGAGCAAGAGTGTTTGATTCCAACATGAAACCAGCAGCTTATGATTTTTGTTATCATGACAAGAAAGAACATCCAGTTTGAGGAAGAAGCCTATACTTCTTTGAACACACATCAGAATCTTTACCCAAACCTCAGTAGTTAGTAGTTTTAGGCCCCGTCCAGACGAATACGCGGCTTCACCGAATCTGATCTTTTTCTTTATCGTTTTGAAAAAAATCTCCGTAAACACGGCATCGTTTTACAGAAATACCTGCGTCCACACGGATCCACTGAAAACGACCCAAAAACCCGGAGTCGGCCGTTGTTGTTGTCCATAGGCTGTTGTGTAGCTGCTGTAGCAGTGTGTGTGTGTGTGTGTGTGTCAGGTTACAGGTAGAGCGGCGGGGGGCATGACATCATCGTTTCAGAAAAAGCCCTTATTGGCCGTCCAGACGAAAACGCTGGGGCGGCGTTTTCAAATTTTCCCACCCTGGGACCCGTTTTCACCCCCCGAAAACGGCGTATCCGCGTGGACGCGAGGCCGATCCGATAAAGTATTTATCCTGATTCGAAAAAAACGGATTCGTGTGGACGGGGCCTTAAGCAGTGTCCCAGTTCGGGGGCTATACGGGCTTATGTCACAGGCCTGCCCCAACTCGACGGCTCCCCATATCCGACCTTCTCTTTCCTGTTCTAGGAGGACACACCGCACCTATCATTCATGGCCTCGCGTATCCTCTGCGTGCGGGATATTATTATAGCCACCCAGAATGCCATAGTATGCCCACTGAGCAGGGCTCTGCTGGCTGCATAGTCCAAGGCAAAGAGCTATAAAGAGCTGTTGGAAGCGTAAAAAAGCCGCCACTTCCAAACAGTTAACTTTAGGACGTTGATTGCATTTGGTCGCAATCAGGAAATTCATGGAAGCCTGGACCGTCATATTTACCAAGGGTGGACGCAGCTGTTGGAGGTGCTTCAGAAGCCAGCGGCTCTGTAGACCACGTTGGCTGCATCCTCCGATGGATCCAGCCCCTGAAATGGGACACAGCTTTAGTGCCTAAAGAGGAACAAAGCAGGATTTCTCCCGTGGCTATGCTACATTTTTACCTCAATAAAAAAGCTCTAGACTAATTGTGATAGTTGTGATAGTTAACTACAGCTGTGCTCCTATGGGTGATACCAGAGGGTTGGACAGAACAACCTCTACACTGTGGGCCTTTATGTTGGATGACTTGTTGGGTTATTTATGTGGAGTGGTCCTTTAAGGTGGAGCAGCAAACACACATCGTGCAGGAAACATAATGTAATGCACAGACAAAGTACAAACAGGAGTTTGTAAAAGCCTGTAAACAAGCAGAGTGTCACAAAAGTGTGTGTGTGATGCTACGGACACAAGAGACGTCTTTAATTATTTGTGAGACAATATCGATGCTAATTCATGTTGTGCACTTGTCTCCTCAGACTGTTTTTTGTCTCCTCAGGTTCAATATTATTAATATTTGAACAGGTGAGAGAAAAACAAGTGAGCAGCAAACCATCCAACACTTGTTGTGTTGTTAATGATGTGACAGGAGGAGGTGGTCCACCCCTGTGATACTCCGGTGTACACGGGATGATTAGTCTGATTCAGCTGCGCTCTCTCAGATGATCTTTTACAACATTTAGACCGAGGCCGCTCCGGGTCTGCAGCTCGCCGCGTTGCCGAGAGGCCGAGAGTGTGACAGCCTCTAATGGAAATGTCAAACAGAGGGGCAGCGACGGCAGCAGAGAAGGGAAAAATATTCCCCAAATGGTGAAGGAGAGAGAGAGAGTCACCGTTTCACCCCGAAGAGGCAGATTAAAACCAAATCCACAGACTGATCAGGGTTGGTTAAGGTAAAGGAACAAAGTCAGTCAGCTCCACTTTGTTTTACTTCTTTTCTTCAACTTGCAACCTCAGACTGGTGGATTCTTCGGTCACCTCATGTTGTGTACCTTTGAGAAGCCTGCGAGGGATAGTCAGGGGTTATTTGGTGTGGGGTTCAGTCAGAGACCAACAAAACAATCCAATATGCATATTTTAATTAATTATTATTTATTATAGTGGCTGTGAGAGCTGAACCCACTGCAACTCAAGAAAACACCTGCAAAGACACAAAGGTGCTACAAGTTCAGAAGAACTTCATCAATTTGACAATAAACACTGTGCAAAGCCTCACAACAAAACAGAAGTGTTTCTGGGGACACAAAAACTTGAAGGACCCAGCTAAAGACAAATGCTAAGCTAACGGTGCTATTCAATCAATCAGATCAATCACGTATTAACTTATATTAACAAAACAAACCAAACCTCATTTGTCAAACTCCACTTACAGGTTGCCGTCTTCACAATGTCTCCAGTGTGGCCCCACAGGCCATCACTGATTTGTGTCCCTGAAACACAGACTTTGTGTTGTTTTGAGATTTTGCACAGTGTTTGTTGTCAAACTAGGGATGTCACAATTACTTGTTTTCACAATTAATCGTGGTATTAAACGCCACAATTAATTTATCATAAAGATTCCTAAATACCGTCACTTTCCAAAAAAGATTATGTTGGAACCATATCAACAGATGTGCGCCCAAGTAAAGGTAAATGCACAGATACTGGTCCATTTATCTAACGTAACACTGAGTGTCACTTGTAATTAAAAAAAAAGAAGGTTAAAATAAACTTAAATATTCTGTGTCAATGATGTAATTATATTTTGAATACATTTGAATTTACACATTCATAGTGTTGGGAAATTAATTAAAGCATAATAATCGTGATAATCATAATACCGTGATTATTTCTCTGACAATAATCATACCAAGAAAATCTGTAACCGTGACATCCCTTTGTCAAACTGATTGAGTTGTTGTCTGAATTTTCACTTCCTTTGTTTCTTTTCCATGTGTTTTCTTATAAGTTGCGGGCGTGTTGAGCTCTCAGGGCCACCGTAGTTTTCAATGCTTTAGCTTCCTGTCAAAACAGAGCGGAGCTGGGCTTTTGTTGATTAACGCCAGACCTACTGTAGGTATAGGTAACACACTGCTGACACGTGACCCCATGCATGTCAAATAACCCAAACTAAACTGTCTCTTTAAGGCCCAGCAGAGTTAGAAAACACAGTTCAACACGCTAAAAGACAGAGGTGCTCCAGATGTGACTAATACTTCACAGTATCATGCTGAATATGTCATGTTAAGGGAAAACTGCTCGACACACCTGGAGGTGTTGATGAGATCCCAGTGTTACCTGCAGATGTTTCACACGGACAGTTTTCACACCATGGAAGCATAGAAGCATCGTCGCCACCATCACGTCATCGCATACGTTTAATTAAAACTTTTCTGGAGCTCAGCAAACTCTTCAGTACAGAGGCCTTAAAAGGTTTTACATCAAATGTCACTCATTATGCTTATTATGATTCCGGAACATGCGCTTCAACTGGGAGCAGCAAAGTCTGGTAGCTCTGAGTTTTTGAGTTTTTACTCAACATTTGCTTTATTTTTGTTGTGTTTTTTGTTATCTACTGATGGATGCTTCTCTGGGGAGAAGAGATTCTTCAGAGATGAGCTTCTTTCATTGAAAATGGACAGATCTGGAGGACACCACCATCCTGTCCTCAGATGATCTGAAGAGGTGCTTTTGTGGTGGTTGTTGTGCTGCTGCTGGTGCAAAGTTAAAGGCTTGGAGGTGGAGATGTCCTATCAGTCCTTTCTGAGGTCAGTCATCATTGGAAATATCAACTCTCTGCCCAACAAGAGTGATGAAGAGCTGGAGATATTGGTGAAGACTCAGAAAGTAGACATTTATTTTATTTTTTCGAATCATAACAACACTTGTGTACATCCCACCTAATGGCAACTGCTTAAGTTCCATCTGAAGTTCTCCATGAAGTTGTTGCTAGGATACAGACTAAACATCCTGAGGCACTAGAGCACTGAAGAAGGAGGAGGCAATTCTGGACGGCCTGGATCATCCACTTCATGGCACCTTGACTGACCAGGAAAGCAGCGGTGGTGGACGGCTCCTCTCTCCTTGCTGCAAGATGGAGGAATATAGTAGTGGGGCAGATAAGCAAAATGATTTGGCCCCTCCACCAATGATCCTGATCCACCCAGCTGCCTCTTCACCATCGGTCCTGCTCCACCCGGCGGCCCTGCTCCACCCGGCGGTTCCTGCTCCATCCGGCGGTTCCCAGCGGTTCCTGCTCCACCCGGCGGCCCTGCTCCATTCGGCGGTTCCTGCTCCATCCGGCGGTTCCCAGCGGTTCCTGCTCCACCCGGCGGCCCTGCTCCATTCGGCGGTTCCTGCTCCACCCGGCGGTTCCTGCTCCATCCGGCGGCCCTGCTCCATCCGGCGACCCTGCTCCATCTTTCTTTCTTTTTTGTGTCATTGTCGTGTGAGCTACTACACTAATATGAATTTCCCTCCTCGGGATGAATAAAGTATTCTCTACTCTACTCTACTCTATATATGTGCAAGTGGCTCAAGGCACCATTAACTGCAATAGCATAACACACCACTTACCTCCTGATCCGTCAGTTGTGGAGTTGCATTGTGTGTAGGAAGAGTGCATGTTAGATTTCTGTGTGTGTTTCAGCTTTATTATCTTTCGTGTGAGCTCTGAACCACCAATCTGTAAAATCTTAAGACCAGATTCACACTGAAGCAAAGCACAAAGTTACATTTTTCTGTGTGAAAGCCCAAGAAAAAGCAGCTGTATCCCTTTGGAAATGAGTCTGATGAAATCTTGGATGTCTGGTCTGGGTTAAACCTTGATAATGGATTCTTTTATCAGTGATATCCCAGCGTAAGAAAGTAAATGCAAAGTGTTTGGCAGAGGGAAAAAGAGTTTCTTTTATTCTGATGTATTAAATACCTTTTATGTTGGACTGAGAAACCTGCAGCATTTTCTCCTCCGCCCCCCCCTCCTCGGTCTCTGATATCACATTTTGACTGCTGGGGCATCAGATCCACAGAGAGATTGTTGCTTTTAGAGAATGGCATAAGAAATGTATTAGATATCTCTCATGCTGCCTGCAGATGCATTTCAGGGGCCTTTGCCCTCCAACAAGGTTTAAGATCCCCTGAACAGAAAAGCCCGAGTCAAATCCGCCGCTGCCGACTTCCTCCAGCGTGCACGGCAGCGGCTGCACCGCCCGTCACAGCAGCACTCAGGGAAGCAGACATGTGTGAAATAACATGTGGAGCTCAGATCTGTGCAGGAGCTCAGGGCGGAGAAGCAGCAGAAGAGACGCTCCGTGGAGCCTCCTGCAGATGTCTGGTTCAGAGACTTTTTTTCCATGTCGGGAGCCCCACGTTGATCCGCTTCAGACCACACTGCAAAAACTGAAAATCTTTCCAAGAATATTTGTCTTATTTCTAGTTAAAATGTCTCATTTCTAGTCAAAACAATCTCATTCTACTTCAAATAAGACTCATCACATAAAAAGCAGCTTGTTTTTAGACACTTTTTACTTCTTTCAAGCAGATTTTCACTTGAAATAAGTTGAACAATCTGATAGTGGAGCACGTTTTTCTTTCTTATTACAAACACAAAAAAATTGCTTTCACTGGCAGATTTTTCTGCTTATTTCAAGTGACAATTAGTTTGAAACAAGTGAAAATGATCTAAAAACAAGTTAATTTTTAGGTGATGAGTCTTATAGAAATTAGTTTTGACTAGAAATGAGACATTTTTACAAGAAATAAGACAAATATTCTTGGAAAGATTTTGAGTTTTTGCAGTGCACAGACCACCAGCAGGTTGGATGTTCTCCTCACAAACACCAGCTGAGAGCACGGTTGTCAGTGCACACAATGTACAGTCAGAGCTGTGATGGTCTTCACTGTGGGTGGGTGGACAGGGGGCAGTATCAGTGGGTGAAGGGAAATTTATCATCAGAATACGTTTTATAGATTCTCTAAGAAGGCAACTGAGGAGAAGTGAATGAAACACAGCTGTTAGTCAGTTTGTGAAGGAAAACAAACTCCTGACAGTTGAATATTTAATAGAACATGGACAGAGAACATCTACTGACTGTGTTGTCGCTGTTTGCATCAATGTGAGCAGGTGATGTTCAAATGTACAAGCCCAGAGTGAACTGGAACCAGAGACATGCAGTCAGCCGCAAACAAAAAATATATAGACAACAGCATTTATTTACAAAAAGCTGAAATATACACAATGAAACATGGGTGGGACAAATTATATTATAATAAACACCAGGGTCGTTGCTAGGAATTCTGGGCCCCCTTAAAGAATACTAAAGTGGGCCCCTCCCGCTAACTTTTCCTTTTTTTTTCTTAGACTACGTATGTATTATCGTTTTTTATTTAGCCTTCTTTGTTTTGATGCTAATGCAGCATTACACTGCAAAAACTCAAGTATCTTAGCAAGAATATTTGTCTTATTTCTAGTCAAAATGTCATTTCTAGTCAAAACAAATCTCATTCTACTTAAAATAAGACACATCATATTAAAAGTAGCTTGTTTTTAGACACTTTTTACTTCTTTCAAGCAGATTTTCACTTGGAATAAGTAAAAAAAATCTGATAGTGGAGCAAGTTTTTCTTCCTTATTACAAGCACAAAAAACTTACTTTCACTGGCAGATTTTTCTATTTATTGTGAATTTAAGTGAAAATGATCTAAAAACAAGTTAATTTTTAGGTGATGAGTCTTATTTTAAGTGGAAAGAGATTAGTTTTGACTATAAATGAGACATTTGGACAAGAAATAAGACAAATATTCTTGGAAAGATGTTGAGTTTTTACAGTGTACTATGAGTATTAGTCAGGGTCTTACGCAGAATAAATGGAGTTTGAGCCAAACCCTTTGATCTTTCCCGGCCAATCAGATCCCGTGACCTTGGCTTGCGTCCATCGGCTTCATTGTCCGACGACGACGACGACCACTTGGAGACTTCTTCCCCTCTGAATCATAAAGAACACAGTGTGGATGTCACAGACGGATTTAGACGCCCCACAGCCCAGAGTATCAGGCTCTGTCCATCACCCCCCCCCCATCCCTCCTCCCCAAGGGGACCATCACCCCCCCCCCCACCGCCCCCCATCCCTCCTCCTTTTGCATCCGCTCCAACTCGGCCCTTTGTGGCTCCTGCTGATAAGGCCGAGCTAATATCTGCTCACTCTCTGGCTGCATGGGAAATGCTGAATGCTGAACACAGGCTAAGCTGCTGTCCACTCCACCAGGACAAAAGAAACTGGAAAGCAAACCCCCCCCCCCCGAGGCTATTGTCGCTCCACAATAGACAGTGTATATGCACGGCTGAAATCCAAGTCAGGTGCTTGAAACAAAAAACAGGAGACAGTGAAAGGGCGACAGATCGGCTTAGAGCAGGGGTGTCAAACTAATTTTAGTTCAGGGGCCACAAACAGCACAATTTGATCTCAAGTGGGCCGGATCAGTAAAATAATAGCATGATAGCCTATAAATAAAGAGAACTTTGAATTTTTTAAAACTTTTTTAATACATAATTAATATGTTTACAGTTAGTGAACACCCCTGGCTTAGAGCCTTCAAAATGTCACAGCTTCTCCTCCTCCTGCTGCTGCCGCCGCTGTTGATGCTGCTGCTGATGCTGCTGCTGATGCTGATCCTGCTGATGCTGATCCTGCTGATGCTGCCGCTGTTGCTGCTGCTGCTGCTGCTGCCGCCGCTGTTGATGCTGCTGCTGATGCTGCTGCTGATGCTGATCCTGCTGATGCTGATCCTGCTGATGCTGCCGCTGTTGCTGCTGCTGCTGCTGCTGCTGCCGCTGTTGATGCTGCTGCTGCTGATGCTGTTGCTGATGCTGTTGCTGCTGCTGCTGCCGCTGCCGCAACATGCTGCTGATGCTGATGCTGTTGCTGCTGCTGCTGCTGTAGCTGCTGCTGTTGTTGCTGCTGCTGCTGCTGCTGCCGCGTCCAGACTCTGGCCATGTCCTTGAGGGAGATAATGAGGAGGAAGCAGGAGGAAGGGGATTCAATTGGCTGCAGAGTAGTGAAAAGGTCATGGGAGGAGGTCAAGACTGCGACAGGTGGATGTGGGAAACCAGGAAGAAATAAAGACAGAGAGGACGTCCACTGTGGATGAACAAGATGATTACCAGGTGTGGAAGGAAGAGGAGACACGGTGGGAACAGGAAGTAGCCTAGCTAATCCCAACACATTAGGGATGTGGAGATTCACCGATTCATATCGGTGGTCCGATATAAACGTGTGCGATGCGACTGCACCGGTAGATTCAGGCTACATCGGACATAATTTATGGTTGAATTTGCGATGCATCTCTTCTAGCCTTCTACATCGGTAAATTCCATGGTTAAATCGATCATTTCATTTTCCGAGGCAACCTGAACGCACCATCGTGAAAGCCGTGCCCCGTGCGCAGCCTCCTGCCCTGCTCCTGCCCCTGCTCTGACAGGCAGCAGCAGCAGCAGCAGCAGCTGTAGTCAGAGCCGCCAAGAAAAGTAAACAGAGTGAAGCGGCGGGTCAATACTCGGGCATCACCGGCTGTAACTAGGAACTAGGAGCAGGGCCGTGGTAGATGTTCTGGTTGTAGTGAGCTGGGAAGCGGTGGTAGCCGCGGATGCTAACCGCTAGTTAGCGGTAGCGGTTAGCATCCGGACAGCTAGCAGGGCTAGTACAGTTTAATAGCTCTCCTCTACTCTGCTGCACGGACCTACACAACTGAGCTCTGTCACTGGCTGGAGAGAAAACACAGACTCTTCACCCAGAAATGTCCTGTGCACAACAAAACATCTGTGACTTGTCTCTTTTATGTTGTTTTGTGAAGCACTTTGTAAACTTGTGTTTTTAAAGGTGCTATATAAATAAAGTTAATTTATTATTATAATATAGCAAAAGACCAAACTGCAGAGGTGCCACCACACAAGATTAGCCCATATGATTAAGCTGGATTTCATTTCTACCATTTATTTCCTCTAGACTATACCTTTCAAATATGATTTATTGGTTTGCCCTGTAAAAATTAACCAAATATAGGCTACATCCCTCAAATTGATACAGAGAGTAAAGCAGAATGGTATTGAGGTAATAAACTTGATGTGGGAAGAAACTCTCATATCACAACTGTATCAAACATCATATCGAACCGAATCTCTTTGTAATTAAGTCATATCGTTATCAAATCGCATTTGAATTGCATCGCATCGTGAACAGGAGTGAATCGTATCGCATCGTATCGACGGGAGCTTCAGTGTATCGTTAATGTATCGTATCGGTGGCAGCGTATCGAGATGCGTATCGAATCGGCCTCAGTGGTGGAGATATACAACCCTACAACACATGAGCGGTAATGAGCGGTACACGGTAATTTTCTGAACGTGGTTGCATCAGCAGATGCGCCAGGTGTTGCTGTGACGGAAGCAGACGCGTCAAGAATCATGTAAACAAACCGGACACATAAAAATACAGTAAGAACAACCGGACACTTGCGGGAACATTTGAGGATGTGATTCTGCGTGGTTGTTTTTCTCGGACAATAAACTGTTAATAATAATAATAATTCATTTAATTTATATAGCGCTTTTCAAAAACCCAAAGACGCTTACGAAGACACAAAAGAAACAGGGTAGAGACATACAGGGGGAGACGAGGGAGAGACAGTACTCAGTGACACATTAATGAGCGAGGTGATGGAGAGACCGGCTATGGGTAGGGGAGGTCGTAGGCTTGGGAGAAGAGGTATGTTTTTAACCGGGACTTGAATGTGGGGAGTGAGGGTGAGTCGCGGACAGATGGGGGGAGAGAGTTCCAGAGTCGGGGTGCAGTACGGGAGAAGGCTCTGTCGCCGAAGGATTTGAGTTTAGATATGGGTGTTGTCAGGGAGAGAGTGGAGGAGGATCGGAGGGCACGGGTGGAGGGGTGGTGGGGAATGAGGAGGTCAGACAGGTAGGGGGGGGCCAGGTGGTGGAGGGCTTTGAAGGTGAGGAGGAGTATCTTGAAGTTGATGCGCTGTTTGATGGGGAGCCAGTGGAGAGAGTGGAGGACGGGAGTGATGTGTTCACGGGACCGGGTGTGGGTGAGGAGGCGGGCAGCAGAGTTCTGGACCAGTTGAAGTCTATGGAGGGAATGGGAGGTGATGCCGGTGAGGAGGGAGTTGCAGTAGTCGAGGCGGGAGGAGATGAAGGCGTGGATGAGGGATTCGGCAGCAGGGGGAGAGAGGCAGTGTCGGATTTTGGCGATGCGGCGGAGGTGGAAGTAGGAGGTCTTGACGACGGAGCTGACATGGTGATCGAAGGAGAGGGTGGGGTCCAGGATGACGCCAAGGTTGCGTGCCAGGGGGGAGGGAGTGATGGTCGAGGTGACGATGGTGAGGGAGATGGGTCCGGTTTTGCTGAGGGTGGATTTGGTGCCCATGAGGAGGAGCTCTGTTTTATCACTGTTGAGTTTGAGGAAGTTGTGAGTCAGCCATGTTTGTATTGTGGAGATGCAGGTTTCGATGTGGGTGAGGGGAGGGTTCTGGGAGGATTTGGTGCTGATATAGATCTGGGTGTCGTTGGCGTAGCAGTGATAGTCCAGGTTGAGATTGCAGATGATGTGACCAAGGGGGAAGAGGTAGCAGATGAAGAGGAGGGGGCCGAGGACTGAGCCTTGGGGGACGCCCTGCGTGACCGGGGAGAGGGTGGATGTGTGGCCGGAGAGGGAGACGAACTGTTGTCTGTTGGTGAGGTAGGAGGTCAGGCAGTCGAGTGCAGTGCCCTCAACACCCTGTTGGCGCAGCCTTTGAAGGAGGATGGAGTGGTTCACAGTGTCAAAGGCTGCGCTAAGGTCTAGTAGTAACAGGATGTTGAGGGCACCCGAGTCTGCAGAGGTGAGGAGATCGTTGGTGACTTTGACAAGGGCGGTTTCGGTGCTGTGGAGTGGGCGGAATCCAGACTGGAGGGGTTCATAGAGGTAGTTGGACTGGAGATGGGTGTGGAGTTGGGCGGCGACGATGCGTTCCAGGGTTTTGGAGAGGAACGGGAGGTTGGAGATGGGGCGGTAGTTAGAGAGGTTGGCTGGGTCCAGGGTGGGCTTTTTGAGGATGGGAGTGATGGAGGCGAGTTTGTAGACAGTGGGGAAGTGACCAAGGGATAGAGACTGGTTGAAGAGGGTGGTGAGGTGAGGGAGGAGGACAGGGAGGCAAGCCTTGGTTAGGGTCGTTGGAAGGGGGTCCAGAGAGCAGGTGGTTGTCTTGGATGCGGTGATGACGTCCAGGATGTGGGAGGAGTTGACAGGGGAGAAAGCAGTGAGAGGAGGGAAGGGGGGGAGGTCAGGGAGGGGGGGCGGGGGTAGTGGGGGAGGGGAGGTGGGGGAGGAAGAGTTACTGATGGAGGCAGTCAGGGAGCTGTTGATTTGGGAGACTTTGTTGTTGAAGGCGAGGAGGAAAGATGCTGCCTTCATGTGCTATGGTAATTATGGTAAATACCAAAAGACGACTTGAAAAGTGCACATGAACACCATCTCATGTGGTATTTTCCACTGGGCAACTCGTAGAATTTTTTGATGCCCGAGTTGCCGAGATGAGAATAACCTTTGACCTTTTCAACATGGCGGCGAGCATCGCAAGATTCGTTAATGGTAAGCAAGGCAAGCCTTTAGAAAACAGTTAGCAGCTATTCACTTTATGTATGCCTGCATGTACAGTAAAAAACGCTTTTAAAAAGCTAGCCAAATAGCCAGTGCTAAATCTCCATGAATATTAATATTTACCGTTTGAGTTTTGAAAATTCATCTTCTTGCTGTAAGAGATGAACTAGGCAATCCAAGATTGTTTTACCCCATACATGTAGATGTCGCACGTGTATATCTATGATTTTACCCAAGTAACAAGTCTGAATCTGTGTGTCCATGACCATCTTTATTTTCTCTGTACAACAACAACAGCACATGAACACAACGCACTGGTAAATACCAGGTCACAAGTGGAAAATACCATCTGTACCATAGCACATGAAGGCAGCAACAGTTACAGAGGTCAGGGGAGGAGGGTGGGTTGGTGGCCGGTGGCTGGAGCAGTTTGTTGACGGTGGAGAACAGGATGCGGGGGTTCCGGTTGGTGCTGTTGATGACGGATGAGAAGTGGGCGGATTTGGCAGCGTGGAGAGCGTCGCGGTAGGAGGAGATGTGTTGTTTGAAGGCTTCAGCGTGGACAGTGAGGTGAGTTCGTTTGTAGAGACGTTCAAGTTGGCGGCCAGTTTGTTTCATGATGCGGAGTTCCGGGGTGTACCAGGGTGCGGAGTTGGTGAATGAGACGGAGGAAGTTTTCCAGGGGGCAAGGGAGTCCAGGGAGTCAGAAAGGATGGTGTTGAGCATGATGGCGTAGTCGTCAGGGGAGGAGGGGACGGAGCCAGGGGGAAAGGCAGAGGATATGAGCTGGGAGAGCATGAGTGGGTTAACTGCCTTGATGTTGCGGTAGGAGATGGTGCGTTTTTTGGGATTGTGAGGCGAGGGTAGAGGGGCAGAGAAGAGGATACAGAGGTGGTCAGATAGTGGGAAGGGAAGAGGATGGGGGTTGGATATGGGTAGGAAGGAGGAGCAGATTAGGTCCAGGGTGTGGCCTTTGGTATGGGTGGGGAAATTGATGTGCTGGGTGAGATGGAAACAGTCGAGGAGAGAGAGGAATTCGGACGTCAGTGGGGCTTTGGGCTGGTCGATGTGGATGTTGAAGTCACCGGTGAGTAGGAGGCGGGAGGAGAGAGAGGATACAATGGTGAGGAGTTACGAGAGTTCAGAGAGAAAAGATGGGTGTGGCTTTGGGGGACGGTAAATGAGAACTGAGGTAATAGAATTGGGGAGGGAGAAGGCGAGGTACTCAAAGGATGCGATAGATGGGAGGTTGAGGTTCAGTTCAGTGATGGGTAGGGATTGTTTATGAAGAGCGGCAACGCCTCCCCCTCGCCCGGAGAGGCGGGGTTTGGCGATGTAGCTGTAGTTGGGGGGAGTGGCTTGGTTGAGAGCGTAGAAGTCCAGGGGCTGTTGCCATGTTTCACAGAGGAGAAGCAAGTCAATGTTATTGTCCAGTAGTAGTTCAGATATAACAGGTGATTTGTTGGAGAGGGATCGACAGTTCAGCAGAGCGAGGGAGATGGATGGGGGAGCGGAGGAGTGATAGTCCAAGGAGGAGATAAGACGTGAGAGCAGCTGAGAGTAGTCCGGGTAGCATATTAGCAGAGGCTAGCAGCTGATTAGTTAAAAAGTGGTGGGCAGTGAGATGTGTGGAGGCAGCAGTGGACCGGGTGTTGACGTTGGTGGAGTGAGTGGCGTTGGTTGCCCCAGACCGTACCCGCGTGGCCGGCAAGCCCCACTGTGCCATGTCGGCACACAGCTAGGCTACGGCTGACGAGCTGGCGGGGAGTGGAGGCTCCCCCCCGAGAACGCCGGCTGGGAAGCCAGACAGCTGGGGTGAGGTTGTTGGTGAGGGACGCAGCGGGTCAGTCCGGGTTGGCACAATCACCACCACAAACACACAAGCGTACTCACCCGAGACCAGAGCGAGCGGTCGCACACTCAGAGCCGGGGGACAGATGTATCCAGTGGTAGGGTTTAGCCAGCGGTTAGCTAGCTGGCTAACGTAGCTAATAGTCCATGGATGAGGGAAACAGATGAGTGCGAGCGGAGCTGTAGAGATGCACAATGAGCTGGAGAGGCACGGTAACAGCAGAACAACACAAATAAAACAAAAAGACGAGCACACTGGGAAACGGAAAACAAACGTTGGACACGGTCCGGGACAGAAGCGGCAGTCAACAGACCAGACGCCGGCGTTGCTCTAACCCGGAAGAGACGGAGACACACAGATCACGCGAGACGTGTTGAAATATTGGAAGTTTGGTTTGGTCGACTACTGACACTGTGTCCCGACTGTGAGCTGTGGCTATTAGCTAACCTCGTAAGATCGTATTTACTATATATTCTACTACAGTTTCTTTATTAGATTGATTTAATGCTGCCTGTTATTGTTGGGATGCTGCTGCCCAACTCCTGCTGCTCAGGCGAGGCAAACGGAGCGAAGGTCTGAGGAGTTTATTGGTAAATAACCTAAAGAAATCCTAGCTAACATGCTAATTAGCTTGCTCTTGTTCTCTGACAAAACACGACCGCATTGCATTGTGGGATACGGGAGTAGAAAGTAGTGTACATCGCTTGTTCACTCAATTTTGCAGTGCATTGTGGGTGTTTTGTCGTCCACTTCAGCCACGGAGAATTCGGACAACACTACAAAATGGCGAACACACTAGTGCACTACGACCGTGGGGCAATTTCGAACACAACTATGGCGTCTGGTGAGTGTTAGTGAAGGTATCGGCAGCGTCAGGCTTCACACCGTCACAGGGTTTGAGTCTCCTGCAGAGAAGAGAAGAGAAGAGAAGAGAAGAGAAGAGGGGATCTTCAGAGACACCTCGGCCTCTCACTCCTCTTCCTCCTCCTCCTCCTCCTCACCTCGCTGCCTCGTCGGCAGATTCAGGGCTTCGGGGCGGAAAGAGAGATGCCGACAACTTGTGGAGCAGAATGAGACGCAGGGATTTAGGGAGGAAATAGATTTTAGGCTGCGTTCATGAGATTGCTGTGTGTGCGTTTGTCCTCCTCTTATCACTCTCATCTCTCGAGTTGTATTCATATTTGTGCAAACAGCTGATTACCATTTTAACGGGAACAAAAACATTATTGCAACAGTTTTGTTCTTTCGTGAGTTGAAGTTTCTCTGAGCTTCTTTTTCTAAAATTAAGTTCGCAAATTAAAGCCAAGTTAGTGTGTGTGTTTGTCCATAATTTTGAGTATTATTTCAGAACAACATTTTTCCAACTCGTCCTGCCAACAGGGTTGAAGCCAGGATTTCAAAAAGCTCTGTAGTGCTGTCCTGTTTTGTTCCGCATAAACAGCTGCTCTTCCCTTTTCCTCATCAGCTCAGTGTGAAATTTAACATTTGTGTGAAAATGGAGTAATGTTCCTGCTGCAACACCGGCACAGAAAAAATAAACCCATCAGAAGAGCTGTCTGTCTCTTTTTAGCAGAGGTGGCAAAAGTACTCATATTCTGTACGGATAATTTCCGTTTTTTACAACCTGGACCTTATTTCTAGCATAAAATACGATCATTTACTCACCCAGATAACTTTGGTGTCATTTGGAGTTGTTTTGACCAAATTAGCCCCAGTGGAGCGGCGCGTATATCCGTATAATGCAAGAACACGGGGCAGCGCAATGCAGCCTCTAAATAACACATTATCCGCCGCAAAACTCCTTCATTTCACCAATATTTAGTTATGATACACTAGTGTTATTCCCCTCCGAGCCCGTGGTGACATCAACATGCTGCGCCTGTAGGTTGACTACTAACCTCTTATCTGGATGATGTCATCTCCGACCGCTGCCCGGCGCGGCTAACTTGCTACGGCTAATGCTATGGTTCGTTTCTGCGTGTTTCCGACTTGTCAGAACAAAATGAGCAGCTGGATGAAGTTCAGCTTCCACAGGCTTCCTCTCCTCAACCTGGACTCACTAAAGCTCCGGCTAGTTGAGATAAAAATGGACCCGAATGCCGAAGCACAATGATTATTATCAGAATGAGCCGGGCAGCGGTCGGAGATGACATCATCCAGGTCAGAGGTCAGCAGGTCAACCTACAGACCCCGGATGTTGATAACAGCTAACCCCGGACTCAGAGGGGAATAGCACTAGCCTATCAGAACTAAATATTGGTGAAATGAAGGAGTTTTGCGGTGGATAATGTGTTATTTAGAGGGGAGCGTGCCTATGTTCCCTCAGCCCTATGTTCCCTCAGCCCTATGTTCCCTCTGGACTCTCTCTACCTATCTGGACTCTGTCTATCTGGCCTGTCTAGCCTCTACCTGGTCTTTTTACTAAACTTAACCAACTCCTTTCTTCATTGCCTAAACCCAACCAATGGTGGGACCAAAGGGCTGTGAGAATAGGGCCTAATTTTCAGTGACGACAAAAGTTAGAAATGAGGGAACATAGGGCTGAGGGAACATAGGGCCTAATTTTCAGTGACGACAAAAGTTAGAAATGAGGGAACATAGGGCTGAGGGAACATAGGGCTGTGGGAACATAGGGATGACCCCATTTAGAGGCTGCATTCTGCTGCCCCGTGTTCTCGCATTATACGGATATACGCACCGCTCCACTGGGGCTAATTTCGTCAAAACAACTCCAAATGACACCAAAGTTGTCTGGGTGAGTAAATGATCGTATTTTATGCTAGAAATAAGGTCCAGGTTGTAAAAAACGGAAATTATCCTTTAAGTAGAAGTACAGATACATGTGTAAAGAAATACTCGGGTAAAAGTAGAAGTACTGATTCAACTCCTTTACTCAAGTAAAAGTAAGAAAGTACAGGCTCTGAAATGTACTTTCAAAGTAAAAGTAAAAAGTAAAAATGAATTTTTGCCGCTAATGAAACCTACATCATTTGATAATTTAAAAGTTCAGCCAGAATAATCAAGATTGAACTGACCAGAGGCAGTGTTTCCCAACGTTTGGGCGGCCACAGACTCTCAAAAATAATAATAATCATTTTTAAACAGCGTTTCATCCTCTCATCTCTGCCAGTCAGTCCACCTGCCGTCTCTCTCGCGCACGTACACACAGACACGGGCACATGGACAGGTTGCGCTTTGCTGCTCGTAAACGGTAAATGCACTATATCGCGCTGATTGTACAGTGTTCAAAATCCTCCATGCAGCTGCCTCCATGTCGCTGCTACAGTACAAGTTGGTAACTCGGTTCTCTCTCTACGGCCCCCTCCCTCTTCTTCTCCCTCTTTCCCTCTCTAGTTCGTCTTTTACCGGTGCTTTTACGTTGTGTCAAAAAAAAAAGAAAAAAGTAACGAGCTTGTTTTTACAATGTAAGGAGTAGAAAGTACATATTTTTGCGTATAAATGTAGGGAGTAAAAGTAAAAAGTCGTCAGAAAAATAAATACTCAAGTTAAGTACAGATACCTGAAAAATCTACTTAAGTACAGTAACTAAGTATTTGTACTTTGTTACTTGCCACCTCTGCTTTTTAGCCTGGATTTGTTTATGTTCTTGCAAATGCACCATGAAAATGTGACCAATTATCCAACAGCAGCTTCTGTTTGCAGTGCATCCACCAATGTGCAGATTACTATAACACTGTGTCACTTTGATCCTGAAGAAAACTTACAGAAGTTCTGAATCTACTGTTGCATTTTCTCTCCAAGTTGACAGCAGCAGGCCACCTGGTTAAAACACTGTTTATATGATTACAGCTCCTAAAAGTCCCAGTGTGTATATATTGTATTGTAAGGTTTGGATACTGATGTGGATTTTAAGATGTTTTTAGATGTAGGCTACAGTGCTCATATAGTTTATTGTTTATATATTTATGTTGCATGGGGCTGTTTTACATATTCATGTTTAAATATCTAGTATCTAACGTCTGAGGAAGATCCGGTGGTGCTCGAAACGTCATGTAGCCTACCTTTAGTAAATTATTACATTGGAGCTCCTTTGGTGTTGCGGACTTTTCTTTACCTTTATGTTATGTTTTTTTTGGTCCAGCACCCACCCAACATTGGGCAACTAGGATGTGCGTGCTGTTTTTTACTTCTATTAAATATCTAGTATTTACAGTACATATTCAAAAAGGTGAAATAATCACCTGTGAATTAATCTTTTAAAAGAATAGTACAGTAACCTTCAGAAGCCTCCAATTGGATATAAGTGACAAGACGGTTTGGAAACAAGACGCTCCACAACGAGTCAGTTTTCTGTCTCTGTGTTCCATGGGTTTCTTCATGACTCCGCTCCTTTAGGAGACCAGCAGCAGCAGCAGGTCTTGAGTCTATTGACTCCAATGGGAGAAGTGAACGTGAGCTCAGATTATGGTTGATTCTTTTGCTTGATAGTCACCGAAGTAAAAATTGGACTCATTTTTCACATCTCTTCTGAACATTTAGATTTGAGACGGACAAATCAGGAGCAAGTAAACTTTGTTCCAGACCTGTTTCTGTCTCAACAACCCACTCTCACCAGATCTGCCACTAGATCCCCTATTAGTCTACTTGCCAACAATGAGTACCCGGAAATGTTGAGTACCCCAAAGTTTTATGTTAGAAATATATAGTATTAGTCCATGAGCCAAGACCCCAAAATTGGCCTCCCGCAATCGAACGGGTGGGCAATTTCTAGTTTGTTTTTTTGACTTGGTAGACATCTCTAGTGAACAGTTTGGTATGATAACCATTGCAAACAGGTAGCTTAGTGGTGGTTATCATGTGTTGAATAGGTGGACCGGTAGAGTGGAAACTTGAAAACTGTGTATAGCGCTTGTTCGGTATTATGCTGTTTGTTGACCACTCAGTGCCTAAATCACTTAAAGGATGTTTTTCCCTTTTATCAAGACCCTACTGTAATAATAATAGACTCACCTCAGGAATATGTGAATGAAAATGTGATAAAAATTAGAACATACACATGAAATAGCCAACGTTTTTAGAGTGTTTTACTTTTCATGCAATAACAAGAACAAACAAATATTTTTTTACACAATTAAAATCAACTAAAGAGCTTGCTCCTTCTGTCACAAATAATGTGGAGCATACTGCCAGTACAGTATTTCAAGTGTCCCTCTGTCAATGACCTACTGTACGCCTGGCCAACAGCCTGAACGAGTTCTACTGCTGCTTTGAAAGACAATGGGACAGACATGATATCCCCCACACCTCCGACCACCAGCCATCGATCAGCAACAGCTCCTCCACACCTGGATCACCTACACAGCCACACACCCAAGTGCCACCCTCCCCCACACCTCTCACACCTCTCTCCATCATAGAAATCAAATCAAATCAAAGAAGGAGAGGTGAAGAGACTGTTTAAACGGCTGAACCCGTGCAAAGCTGCAGGCCCAGCCGTAGCCGTTTTCCTACTAACATCAGCGGGTCGACGCAGGTTTTTTAAATGCGGGTCGACCCGCTAACAATCGGCATTTGGCTCCTTTCCCATTGACCAAAATGAGCCGGGTCTGTCTGTCTAACCCCCGCATAAACCAGTCGCCCCGCTTTCATTCGCAGTGTGAGAAACACCGTGTCATGCCCCAGCCGCCCGCCACGGAGGACAGCGAGTCTGCCGCGGCCGCCTTATGATGGACGTCCGCGGCACAACATGTCAGTTAAACAGACTGTCGCATCTTTTTTTTCAATCTTTTTTGGTCAATGTTCTTTGATCTTCAAATCCCAGTCTTGAATGCAAGCAGAGCTTTGTTTTGGTAGCCTACGTGAGACGCGACTGGTGCGATGATGTGGCATCACGTAACGCCCAATGTCATCACATAAATTAGCGGGTTGAGCCGGGTCTGGTGTTCTCACTGCAAGCCGATCAGAGCCAAGCTGATTGAAGGTGACAGGGGGGCATACATCGGCTCATTTCTCCGACTACCCATTCTACAGTGTTAAGGTTAGGTTTAGGGTAAGGTTGAGGGTTAGGGCTACTTAAGTTGGAGAAATGGGAGGTCGGACTAATGGACGCAAAAATAAAGAAATGTATGGTCGGAGAAATGGGTAGTCGGACAGACGTCCCGGGTTGACGCGGGTCGGTGCGTTTGTGGGTTTAAACTGGTTTTTTGGCCAGTGGGAAAGGGGTATAAGTCTCCCCCTCCACCCTGAAGCACTGAGCCAATCAGCTCACTCCGGTGTTCACACACATTTTTAACACCTCACTGGAGACCTGTCATGTGCCAGCTTGCTTCAAGGCCTCAGCCATTGTTCCAGTTCCCAAAAAGACAAGGATCACAGGCCTTAATGACTACAGACCCGTTGCTCTGACTTCTGTGGTCATGAAGACTTTTGAGTGCCTCGTCTTGACCCACCTTAAAGACATTACAGCTCACCTACAAGCTAACAGATCTGTAGATGACGCTGTAAACATGGCCCTCCACTAGCACCTGGACTTCCCAGGATCCTACGCCAGGGTAGGCTACAGTTTGTGGACTTCAGCTCTGCCTTCAATACGATCATCCCAGCTCTGCTCCGTGACAAGCTCTCCCAGCTTAATGTGCCTGACTCCATGTGCAGGTGGATTACGGACTTCCTGACTGACAGACGGTAGTTCGTGAGGCTGGGGAAGCATGTCTCTGACACCCGGACCATCAGCACTGGATCCCCCCAAGGCTGCGTCCTTTCTCCTCTGCTGTTCTCCCTGTACACCAACAGCTGCACATCTGGACACCAGTCTGTCAAGCTCCTGAAATTTGCTGACACCACCCTCATCTGCCTCATCTCTGATGGGGACGAGTCAGCCTACAGGAGCGAGACGGACCCTCTGGTGTCATGGTGCAGCATGAACAACCTGGAGCTGAACGCTCTGAAGACAGTGGAGATGATAGTGGACTTCAGAAAGGACCCACCTGCCCTCCCCCCTGTCATCCTCTGTGACTCTACAGCGACCCTGGTTGAGTCCTTCTTCTTCCTGGGCACCACCATCTCAGCTCAGCTCAGATGGGAGCAGAACATCAGCTCCCTCACCAAGAAGCCTCAGCAGAGGATAGGCTATACTTCCTGCTGCAGCTGAAGAAGTTTCACCTCCCTGTGAAGATGCTGGTGAACTTCTACACTGCCACCACTGAATCCATCCTCACATCCTCCATGTCAGTCTGGTGTGCTGCAGCTACAGCCAGAGACAAGGCCAAACTGCAGCGTGTCATTCACTCTGCCCAGAGGGTGATCGGCTGCAGCCTCCCATCTCTTCAAGAGCTGTACATCTTCAGGACCCGGAGACCAGAGCCAGAATGGCTGCTGACCCCTCTCACCCTGGACACAAACTCTTCCAGCCCCACCCCTCTGGCAAAAGGCTCTGGTCCATCCGGACCAGGACCTCACACCACAAGAACAGTTTCTTCCTCTCTGCAGTCAGCCTAATGAACAATGCCCCAGTTCCCCCTAAATAACCCTAAACCTATGGATGTAATATGCTATAATGTTAATGTCATCTTTACTCACTACATCTTAGCCTTCTTAACCTTGGATGTATATATAAACCACTAAAAATTTTCCCTGTATAATGTGATTTCACAAAAGTCCTCTGCTACTTCCTGCTAACAGCAGTATTACGTAAAGCCGATTTTCCCCCTCGCTCCCTCATGCACCCAGTGGAATTAGCGCCAACTAGTGGTGCAAACAAATATTATCTGCAGGGCCTTTCTGCAACTGCAAAGGCGCTCTAAATCATCAGTAGTGGCACACAAATTATGAAATGTGCAACATCGGAGAATGGCCATAATTGGTGTATATGGCATTTTTATGGTCAAAATAGTGAATGCATGATAAATATTGTTAAGCTACTCTTGTGCGAAGGTTATCATACCAATTAATAATCTGGACATATATAGGAATAATAAAATAGCAACAAGAATTTGCCCACCCTTTCGATTGCGATTGGTGGTCTGGCTCATGGACTATATGGGTCCCCAGTATTCAGAAACTGCCGGATGCTAACTTATATATATTGGGCAATTAGCACAATTGACATAATTAGCATACATTAGCATAGTTGCCTATATGGGCAATATTTCAGCAAAATTGACTTGGCTGATCTGGACAATATTGGAGTGGTTTTAGGGGTTATTGATGATGCTGAATCCATTTCTGACATTTTCAAAATTCAAAATGGCTGTCTAAACCGGAAGGGACCAGATGAAATCCATCAAAATCGGCCCACTGGCGGTTTAAATCTGGTCACTACCGGTTTAGACAGCCATTTTGAATTTTGAAAATGTCAGAAATGGATTCAGCATCATCAATAACCCCTAAAACCACTCCAATATTGCCCAGATCAGCCAAGTCAATTTTGTTGAAATATTGCCCAGCAAACACGGACGGACCCGGACCTGTTCGAGAGAGCCCGATTGGGTCGTTATGACGTCAAATCACAACTAGTCCGATCAGGCCCAGAATATGACCCTATCACAACCAATTACTTGCGCACGGATCGAGGGGGTCGTGATCGAGTCATATAATGACCAGTCAGAGACTATATGACCATATCTCTAAATATATTAGGCTAATGTATTTATTTATTCATGTGATGTGGTAAAAAACGTATTTGCGACATACAGTCAAAGATAAACCGTCTTTGATACAGTCAAAGATATTCAATATTTGATATTGATTGCGACCGAGTTTTTTTTTCAATCAAACTTTATTAACATAAACAAACATGACATTATACAAGCGGAAACAACAGTGAAGTACAGGGAGTGCGTAATAATAAAAAGAATCACACAAAAGGAGCACACAACCAAGTCTTCTTGGTGAAAATCATGGATGTATGGTGAAAATACAAAAAAAGGTGAAGTGGGCGTGATCTGACCTACGACCCAGCACGTGATGCAATTCTCCAACACGCACACACGGTGCTGCACGGTGCTGCACGGTGAACGTCGATCAACAGGATTCAGCAACTCAGCGCGAGTAAACCAGCTCTGTAAGTAACCTTTTCATGATTTCGGAGTTTGATTGAAGTAAAAAATAATACTGTTGAAAGTGGTAGCCGAATTAAGAAGAGTACACACACACTCAAAAAAAACTAGGCCACAAAGGCCTGCTAGCAGCATTTGACCGCACTCAGTCCAACACAGCGAGGCTGAGAAAATAGTCATAAAGTTCCTTGACTATACTGTTTTTTATGTTGAAATAAGCCAAATAGCAGATAAGAAAATACACACCATAATAACTAACTATTTCGTTATTTTCTCGCCGAATTACGAAAACTAGGTTGTTGACTAGGTGGCGAAGGCCTGCTGCTAGATGCTAACAGCGTTAGCGCTTGTTGCAGTTAAACTGGGCCCCTCCTCTCGGGCTGTGTGGCCTCCTGCCCCTCACAGCAGCAGTTCATGAGTCATTTTAATGAACTGATTCTAACTTATTCAGTACAGTCAAAAGAACTGCTGTGTGTCTCAAGCAACGCCATGTAAGTTTCACATGATGGCCTCTCACAATTACAGACACTGGCTTAATTTGAAATTGTTTTTTGCATAAGGCACAATATGTGAATATGTGTATTGTTTGTTGTTCAACTGTGAATTGTGCTTTGTCAAATAAAGCAACGTTTGATTAATGTAAGTAGTATGTAAGAATTAGCATGGAGGTTTATGTAGAAGGGTAAACCTTTTCAGTGTACCATAACAGTAGTACTTTATTTCAGTGATCGCAAAGGCAAGATGGGTGTAGCTACATGCAAAAGTTATACTTTTCATTTAACTCTAATGTCCCATGCAAAAAAATTGTATACTTGCTGAAAATATAATGTAATTAATTACTTTTCACATTGTGCTTATACTATAGTGAGGAGATCCCCAAGGAAAAGCCAGCAACCAACCGCTTCCTTGACCTCACCAAGGAAGAAGGCGGCTGTTGGCTTGCCAGGGGGCACATCACCAGGGAAGAGGGGCAGCCAGAGGCCAACGAAAAGCACCGGCCTTCCCAGTGTCCCAAGAAAGTAAGTATAGCCATGCATATACAATGAGTTGAATTGTATAAAAATGTAATGTTTTTGAGGTGATTTGATTGCATCAATAACGAGATCCCCTCCCATCTGTTGTCTGTTACATCCTTATATTGTACTCAAGTGCTCAACTAAAATATTGAATTGCCATACTTCCTCAAATAGTAGCCGGGGCCTTTATTTACACAACTGCTCAGTATACCTGGCCTTTTTTTCTAAATACCTCAGTTTCTTTTTACACGTCAGTGACTAATCTCATCGTTCAGTAGCTCATCTTAATCTTTCTCACGTGCTGGTCTCCTCGCTGCGTGGTCGGACCTAGGTCTCTGTCTCCGTTGTGCACACTGTAGCACTTTGCTCCCATTCAGGTCAATCAGAGCATTTTCACAGCGTGTACAGCAGTCCGAGCAGAGACCTGTCGTCCTGCGGTGCAAGGCTGTCTCTCTCTGACGCAGAGGATGAAGTTAGCTTCACTCCTGTCAGTCTTCACAGATAGTCCAGAAAAGTTGAGAGATTTTCTGATCATATTCTTGTCAGTTTGTTTGTTTTGACCTGGCCTTAATATGAAAACCAGCTATTATTTAAGGAAATATGTTAAAGACACACATTTTAGTTGTAATAAGATGCATTTTCTTTGGAATTACTTTTCAGAATTTCAACGCAAAGTCATAAGGAAACTTCTGGATATTGAGGACATCCTTCACGGCCAAAGCGTCCTGTTGCAGGTGGGACAGGTGTATATGGTGGTGGTATTGCTGGCAGTAGCTAGTCTGTTGGGTGGTCTTTGTCTTTTTTGCTGCATCCGGACCGTCCTCTCCACCTCAAGTGTTTGGGTCCCATTGAGGCACAGGCCCAATTCCAATCCAACCCCTCATGGACTCACTGACTTAGAGGCGCGTTCACGGGAAGTTCATGAGTGTGTGAGGGCTGTTCTGTTGTCAGATCATCAAGTCAGTGAGTCAGTGAATGAGCCCTTTCTGCCCCCTTACCGTAAGTCAGCACCGACGCTGACTTTGGGTAGGGGAATTACCCACAGTTCATAGCGTTGTGAAGTCAAATACAGGGGCAGCCTTCTGAACGTGAGTGTAAAAAAAAAAAAAAAGTAAATAAACAAATGCAGTCAGAAAGCTCTGCTGCTCTCTTTATTGTTAATGTACAGGAGCGAAAAAGAAAAGTAGAAGAAGTTAACTGTCAGTATTAACGTGTGCAGTTTGTGATTATTGATGATGATTTGATCAGATCTGATCCAGGAACATTTTGTTTTGAGTCTGCCCCCCTCACACACCTTGTGCGTGTTGAAAGTACCTCACAGACTCTCACACTCTGACGTCACATAAGTCAGTGAGGGTTCAACCCTCGAGTAATTAGGGGGTGGATTGTAACTGGGCCACAGCTGCCATCAGGTGTTTTGGTGGACGGCCATGCTCACCAGTTCTCCGGGCTTGACGTTGCACTTTTTAAGTGCTGTTTTCATCTGGTCTTTAAATCGCTTCTTCTCTCTTCAGTACATGAAATTCTGATGTTCTTTATGCAAACTGAATAAAAACAATGCTACATGAAAACTCAGCTTTACCATCATTTTCCCAGTTATTGCCTCTTGTTCTGAGTTTTATATTGTTTTGTCTTTCTTCTATTTCAGATTGCTCACAAACAGCCTGATGGCATGAACATGAGGGGGAGGGGGATTAAGATGGCCTTCTGGCCTACGGCTCTACATGCTGTTGTCTTGGGTAATTACAATATTGTTTGTTATTAATGTTTTTACTTTACTAGAATTAAAGTTTTCAAACTCTGACATTGTTATTGATTTTGTATTACAGATGCCATCAAACACTGGGACAAGTCAGCTGTTGTCATCAGCTGTTAAAAAACATGCCCCAGGAAGGTCTGGTGGAGGGGGGTACGACAAAAGGAACCCGGCAAACAATGTGGCTTTTGATACCCCTTAAATGGCGTCATTTGCAACCCTCTCCTCTCCCCATAACACTGGCGAAAGTTAAATAAAGTTTTATAATGTTGAAGTGAAGGTTTTTTAAATAAATGTTTAGTTTCATATTTTTACACAAGTGAGTATTTTTAATTGATTTTGTAAAATGTTGTTTGTTTCATTAGTGTTGTTGTGTTCAAGGTTGTTTTTGTTCATTTGTTTAACAATAAATAGTTCAGTTTGAATGTGTTGTGTCTTCAATATTGTTTATATTTTTCAAAAAATATTGTAGCTACTGAAATTAATGAAATGCTACATTTTGTAAAATATGATTGGTCATCACGTAGCCTATTGCATATTGCCTTAACTTGGACAATAATAGTGTAAAATGAAAAATTTGATTTGGCACTTTTCTCTCGCTCTGGATGTTTTAATATGACGCGAACGTTATTGCTTTTCAGCAACGTTTAGTAATAGGCCAGATCACAGCTGATTAGGGGGACATTTGGACGTCACTTCCAGGACGTGGTCACCAGGACGTCCTCTCGACGACATAAATTTGACCGGTAAGTGGTCGGTCAGGGTCATTAAAAAGCCGTCGAGGTGACGTCCTGGTGAAGACGTCCTGGAAATGACGTCTAAAACATCGCCAATTTGGCCTAGTCCGGAACGTCACCGAATGACGTCAGCTCGACGTTAACTGGACGTCATTTGGCTTGCTGGGTGCCCATATAGGAAATTATGCTAATTTATGCTAATTATGGCAATTGTGCTAATTGCCCAATATATATAAATTAGCATCCAGCAGTTTCTGAATACTGGGGACCCATACTATATATTTCTAACATAAAACTTTGGGGTACTCAACATTTCCGGGTTCACAATGGGGCCCTATGGGCTGGCAAGTAGACTATATTTACAAACATTCACACATTTTCGTAATGCTGAAATATGACTGTTAGCTGAGTACATAGGCCTATAATGTTATTTATACCATGGTCTGGGTGAATCCTCGATTCTGATTGGCTGCGGGGTGTCCATTAAAAAGTGATAATGGACACCTATAAAGACGTTCCGGTCAAATTGCCTGATTACGTTCTAAATATTACTGCGCTGGCTCAAACGCTTGTTGGTAACCACGGCAACGGACACTCGGACCATAACAACTTTTTTCCAGCGCATCATGGCACTGGAGTCTGTAAACACACAAGCGGTAAGAAGTGCACTGGCCGTCTGAAATAATACTTTGTGTCACGTAACATTTGAGCCGTCACATCACCTCCCTCCAGTGATCAACTACCAGGCTCTGGCAGAGTCATTGACTGTACGCTGCGGTCACAGCGGGTCCCTCTTTTTTTTTTCTTTTATCGCCGACGAGTGTTATTAAATAGTCCGCTCGGCTCAGCCGCTTAAAAAGACGTATGATTTTAACGGTAAAAACAGCATTAAATCATGACTGAATTATTTAATATGTATTTTTCTCGTAAGTGACCATGGTATAAGCGGGATAATGCCCTTCGAGGTGTCCGATTATCAGAGATTAATGGACTTCGCGGAAGCAACCGTCCTCCGCTTCGCGTCGGACGGTTCACGCCTCCGCGTCGTCCATTAAAGCAGCACGGCCGTTTCGGCTAATGCTGCGTTCAAGGCAGGCTTTTGAAACCGTAAGTTACAGCTTCAAGTCACAACTACGACTTGGTAGCGTTCCAGGTAACCCGTAGCTCGTGTTTTTACCGTCCTGTTGTCTGTGAAAGTTCCCTATAACGGCCACTCGTAACTTCCGACCCGTGAACTCGTACCAGATCGAACTGGTATGACTTCACAGGAAGGAAAAACACAAAGTACGAGTTTCCTTGAACGCACCATGAGTTAGCAGCCCCCGCCCTTGTCAGGCATCAATTGGTCCTCGTGCTACGTCACCACATTCACGCGCATCCCTTGGCTGCACACACAGCCCTTCATGCCGTTCTCTCCCCTCATTGGATAACACTTGTATCCCACAAGGAAAATTTTCTCCTCGGGTTACAGCAGAGCAGAGTGACGGAGAGACTCGTGTTTAGGCTGAAATACTTCATGTAAGTGATTGCTGACGGAAAATAGGACTATCCCACTGAGCAAAGAGACGTCCAAACGACGTCTTTTCTAAGTCATTTTTGCACGTCTAATTTTGGTCCCCTGATGGTGCAGACTGTTACTCCAGACGACGTCTTTTTCCGACGTCTACTGAACGTCCAGTATTGACGTCCACAGGACCGCCGTATAAGGGCTATTTGTTGTCCAAATGTGGTCATTATAGACGTCTTTTCTGCGTCAAAATTTAAACCGACATCCACTGAACGTCCACAGGACCGCCGTATGAGGGCTATTTGACGTCCAAATGTGGTCGTTTCGACGTCTTTTCCGCGTCAAATTTAAACTCATTTTAGACATTGTTTTTATACTGCTTCTAGGCTCTGTGCATAACTGTAGTCCCATTTCAGAAGGTGTCAGACTGTTCCAGTTCACTTTCCTATAGCTTCATTTGGTTTTCTCAGCAGCAGATTACCTGGAAATGCATACAAAGGTGTAATGCATTTCCAGTTCAAACCTGCTGCTGAGCCAGATGAAGCTACAGGAAAGTTAAAGCAGATATCAGTGGCTACGGCCGTTTCGGCTAATGCTGCGTTCAAGGCAGGCTTTTGAAACCATAAGTTACAGCTTCAAGTCACAACTACGACTTGGTAGCGTTCCAGGTAACCCGTAGCTCGTGTTTTTACCGTCCTGTTGTCTGTGAAAGTTCCCTATAACGGCCACTCGTAACTTCCGACCCGTGAACTCGTACCAGATCGAACTGGTATGACTTCACAGGAAGGAAAAACACAAAGTACGAGTTTCCTTGAACGCACCATGAGTTAGCAGCCCCCGCCCTTGTCAGGCATCAATTGGTCCTCGTGCTACGTCACCACATTCACGCGCATCCCTTGGCTGCACACACAGCCCTTCATGCCGTTCTCTCCCCTCATTGGATAACACTTGTATCCCACAAGGAAAATTTTCTCCTCGGGTTACAGCAGAGCAGAGTGACGGAGAGACTCGTGTTTAGGCTGAAATACTTCATGTAAGTGATTGCTGACGGAAAATAGGACTATTTAGGACTTATATTAACAAAAACATTCCACTGATATCTGCTTTAACAGGAAACAGATCCTCCACCTCCTGTAAACATATGGGACTACAGTTATACACAGGTTTACCAATAAATCACAATTCAATCCCCATTCATTTATTTCCATCTTTATTTTCTTAATCACTGGCACAAACATGTCATTCTAATAAAGTTATTGGTATCTGTTGAAATCAACACTGCTGGTAAAATACAAATAAATACATAAAGTTACACAGCCCACCTTGCTTGGGTCTGTAGCACAACAACAAATATAACACAATAAAAATTAAAGTGCTAAACTCAATGTGTTTTGAGAAGAATTACAAATCAGAACCAACTACTGCATACTTAACACAGAAAATACATGTACAAAAGTGATACAAAACTGTGACAAGATTCTCCACAATGGATAATCAGTCCTGGGTGACTGCTGTGTATCCCTCTCCTCCAGCATGTGTCTTTATGAAGTCCTCTCTGGCTGTGTCATCAAAATGTATGCCTCCATCTGCACAAGAAGAAGAAGAAGACAAATAATTAGAAATATGTAAAGACAACCTGCAGCCTGTGTCTCCACTACCAATACTGGATTCATACAAAACCATCTCAGCAAATGTTAAGATATGACATATGGGCTTACCTTGTATTGCTCTATAAACCTTTGTCTTCTCCCTTGATATTAGATGTCACCATCAGGGCATTAGTGAAGAGCCTATAGGGGAAAAAAACATTTATAAATAAATGTGAATGATACAGTGCTTTGCAAAAGTATTCATCACCTTGAACTTTTACTTTACACATTTTGTCATGTAACAACAGCTTTAATTTATTTTATTGGGATTTTATGTGATAGACCAACACAAAGTAGTGCATAATTGTTAAGTGGATGAAAAATACGTGTGGTGTTACAGATTTTTTTTTTTAAATACATGCAAAACTCTGGTGGAAACTGCACAACACACCATCCTCACTGTGAAACAGCACCCAGGAAGAGTAGCTAGTGGAAGCTTGTGTGTATGACAGAGCCCCGGAGGAGCTCCGTACAGCAGAGTATAGGAGGGCTGTTAGCACTGTTAGCTGTCCTGGATGCTAGTGAGTGCAAGCAGTGGATGCTATCCGCTAGCCCGATGCTAATTTCCGCTAGCACGATGCTAACTTCCGCTAGCCCGATGCTAACTAGCGGTGGCGGCTAGCATCCGTGACTACCACTCACATCCCAGTTTACCACAACAGTCCTCATACTCATTACAGCAAATAGAGCAGACACCGGGGCCGTGAAGGTGCACGCCGCAGCGCGTCTTGTGTGAATGACACATCGGTTAAAATGGGCGCCGGAAAGAAACTGACACTATAAATGCATACAGTAAACATAAAATCAACTAAACCAAGCAAACTTACCTTCCACTTAGTGGAAAACGATGTTGTTGTAACCAAGGCGTTATGTTGACCACAGTCTGCTTCTGCAGGAGAAGAAACGCGCCAGTTGCTTGGTGTATTTCCTCAGCCAATCAGAGTGGCGTTTGCTGGTGCCTCAGCCAATCAGAGTATGATCACATGCTGCCTCAGCCAATCAGAGTGCCTTTGACTAGTTTAAATAATAAAGCCTCTTATCAAAGACTGTTCAAAATTATATTTACTTCTCCCTACTCTTATGAACCATGATCGGGTGAAATTATTTTCTGAAGCCATAATCTCCCACAAATTTCATTTCAAAATATATAAATTAAAATATTAATTAATTAATTAATTGAAATAAAATGAAATGAAATTGGAAAAAAAAAACAGTAGGAAAAACAAAGATGTAAAATAACAAAATATCACATGTACTCAAGAACAACAATGTCTTAAATGAGTTTAAATTGAACATAGAAAATATGTCTACAATGCCCACATTTGGACGTCATCTGGCGTAACAGTCTGCACCTTCAGGGGACCAAAATTAGACATATAAAAATGACGTAGACAAGACGTTGTTTGGACGTCTCTTATAATGTTAAATCACAAACAATATATATTCGTATTTATTAATCATGTTGATAACAATATTGTTATTTGTCCACTACTACTATTACTAAAACTACTACAATCATTAATCATGTCAATTTCCTGCACCTGTCTTAGACGTCCAAAAAAAGTGACCAAGCCTGACGTCCAAATGTTTAACTGCATATTGACGTCCAAGTGGGGTCATGATTAGACGTCCAAATAGTGGACCTAGTTTGGACGTCGTTTAGGCGTCCAGAATTGGTCTTGGACCGACGGACGCAATATAGACATGATCTGCACGTCCATCAGACGTCCAATGTTTGGTGGGATTTAGGACTTATATTAACAAAAACATTCCACTGATATCTGCTTTAATTTCTGATAATGGACACCTCGTCGGGCATTATCCCTTACATATATTACCGTATATCAAAATATTATAACAAAATATAAATAGCTCACTTTCCTTCTACTGACAACTTTTATCCATCCACACTCACACGTTCACAACACGAGGTGGTGGTGCGGGCGACCATGCCCTCTAAGGAGACAGGAAGTTTATACCATTTCATATCATTAGTGCAGTTTATAATGAGCCATCTTGTCATGGTAGAGGATCTTTGATGTAAGAAACAGGAAGTGACAAAGTGTGGAGTAAAGTAAAACTCAGTCTGACTCCATCCATCTCTTTATTTTAACTAAAAGTGATCCATACCACGACACGGTGAACCCTCATGTTTTAATGTAATAGAAAAGGGAAAACACTGGAGATGGACTATGATGAAACATATTCTGAGCTGAAAACCTGAAACACACTTTATTAGATTCTCATATTTTTGGAAAACGATGAAAGCGTCTAATTCCCGGCAGAACCATTTTCCCCGCCTCATTAACTCCCGTCCCTCCAGCCGTGAAGGTTGAGTGTCAAGCTTCGCCGAGTCGCAGCGAGTCTTAGTTTATTAACATTATCAGCCGCTGGTTATGAATGCTGGTCATCTGTCTGCTTGGCTCTAATGTAATACTAACATATTTGTTTAGATTTCATTAAGATGTGGCGCCTGAAACATCCTGGGAGAGATGAGAATGAAAGGGAGAGATAATCTTAGTGGTGGACAGTAAATACACACACACAGACACACACACGCACACACACACACACACACACACACTTTGAGACTTTAATACCACATCTGCATGACGATCACACTCCCCACAGTGAGCTGCATGTCAACACACAGAGCGTTGACATGCAGCTCACTCATCCAGACGCCTCATCAGATGAAGAAGGGAGAATCTGATGCACGCACACACACACACACACACACACACACACACACACACACACACACACACACACACACACACACACACACGGTTTAAATCTGCCATTTGTGTCTCCCATTGTGTCTCATGTGGCATTTATGACTTCACGTGTTCCAGTGTGAGTGTAATTTACACTTAATGATCGTTAAGTCTTTTGTCTCCAGGGCAACACGTTCACATTTACTGCATTAAATGAGGTGCAGCTACTCTGATTGATTCATCTAAGCCGATAAAAGACTGGAGAGTATTATTTAGCATTAAGAGGAATATAGCTACTGTACTGGAGTCTGAGGAGAGACGAAACCAAACGCAAACAAACTAAAACTTGTGTTTAATTAGCTGCTGAACCGATGGCGATATTGTTAATGAACTGTTAAAAAGATTTTGTTTAGATGGAAGTGACAGTGATGGAGAATAGAGCATGACAACAGGGTTATTCAGTTTGAATATGTTTTTCTGGTACAATACCCATGAGCCTCAGTTGGTGTTATCATGGAGAGACGGTGAATAAGAATAAGTGACATGGATCAGAGTTCGAACTTCATCTAACATCATCAAAATCATCCAGATTCAATTTAATAATAAATTACAGTAAATGCTACAACTTCTCTAGTTTCTATAAACAGGCTTGAAATCTGACTTTTTCTATACTGTAATACACACTCTCATGTCCATAAGCCTTGGTTTAATCTGAAAAAAGAAAATGTGTATGTTACTTATAAAGCAAAGGACAACTGAGAACTCTTTTTTTTGTTTGTTTTTCAATCAATCAATTATTGTTTTATGGTCACAATTTAAGATAATTTCACTGTTGTAAACGACAAACAAACACGAGGTGATGATTTTGCAGTCGCACTTGATCAGACCACATTATCAGAAGACTCCCATAAGAACAGGATTAAGAAGAAATAAGTGACACTTATAAGACACAACAAGTAGCCTACCATAGATCAACTTAAAGTGAAGTAACAATGCCACTAGGTCCAATAAAAACAGTTTTATGTGATACTGACTTGATACTTTGCTGCAGAGGTGTTGGATTCAGAGTCGGTCTGCACTGCTTCAAACTGCTGCAGCTCTAACGAAACGAGAACATTATTTAACCTGAATGCAATTTGCAAATTTTTTTTTTGAATATTCATTTTTCTGAATGGATTATTAAAAACCAAATTGACCCTGACTAAACTCACCCCGAGTCTTTTGAAACTCACGGTCTCAGTTCTGTGTTTAATAAATGGTAATTTAATGCTCCGCTCTCCCTCTCTGGAAACTGAATCTTGGTGACCTCTGATTCATCAGCTCAACCTCCGTTTGTGTGTTGAACGTCGTTGAACGTCCTGAAATGAAACAGTTTCTCACACGTTCCTACTGTGAGACGCCACCACTCGAAGTGCCGTGGTCGGGATGCGCTCCGACATCTCAGCAGTTCGCGACTTCGTGGCCATAATGCGAGCTGACGTGGCCAAAACTCCGGAGGATATGGCCAAGTTAAACGCGGCGAAGGCTGCAGAGGAGATGGATGAATGAAAGAAAATGGCATAAAGGGTTCTCACACCATCCCAACAAATAATTAGTACACTGGACTTTGCTCTCTGTCGATTGGACCATTCTGTGACTTTGTGACATGTCAGGCTACAAGATGAGACTGTTGTTCACTCATGACGGACAAATATGGACACATGTGCAGACACACACGTAATCTGTATGTAGCTACTGTCTAGAGCTAAACTTCAGCTCTGTATACTACCTACTGCTGTAACATGTTATGTCAAAATGTCATAAGTAAAGAATGTTATGTCAAAATGTAAAAAAAAAAAAAGCAAAAGAAAAGAAAAGATTATGATAAAGATTTTTATTCTGTGGGTAACGGGGGCGGGACTAGATCAGCTTTTGCTTCTCCCGCTTTCCCTTTCGGCCATGTGTGTTGTATTAATTGAACTAAGATGAAGTGTGATGATGATGATTTAAATTGACATGCCCGAAATAAACAAATTGATTGATTGATTCATTCATTAAACACTTCTTATTTATTCCTTCTTTAACTTCTTTTCCTTTGTTTCCAACGACGGCTCAGTGCTGCTGCCCTTCAGCCGAAGGAGTCGATAGGACTCAAGTGCCTTTTGTTTTTTTGTGTGTGTGTTTCTATTGACACACAATCACAGGTTGCTAATTAGACTAATCACTAATTGATTGGCAGCCAATCGAGGAGGGCGGGTCTTATCTCAATGAGCCTGTCAGAGACAGAAGGAAGGAGGAAGAAGAGGAAAACATGTTTGTTGCAACTTTGATGTATTTATTGTTATGTTTTATTTGTATTTCATAAGTTTGAATTAATTCTCATTTATCAATTTGCAACCTGTTGCGAAGATGAAGCTGCTCCAAAAGACCAACGTCGTCATGACTGAGCCAAACTGAAGTTCATATTAAAGTTGCAGACGTCACATCCACATATTGTTCATTTCAGCATGTTTCTCTAAAATCCTGATGCTACTAAAATGTTTCATTTATTCATTTATTTATTCGATATTTGATTTGTTTCTGCTCCGAAAATAAAGTAAAGATGAAATCCACCACTACCATCAGTCTGTTCTGTCTTGTCCTGACAAACAGAAACACTATGACCTGAGTCATGAGTGACATAAAATCAAATATTAACTCTGTATTGTGTAAATGATTCGTGTTTTATCACATAATCCCACAGTGGTGAGTTATTATTTGATGTATTGATCCAAGGAGGAAGGAAGGAAGCAAAGAACGACATGTGGACTATAAGTTTAAGTTTGAGGGGTTTTTTTGCAGGGAGCAGGGTCATTATTATTAAAAACCGTTTAAACACTGACTGAAGCTTCTACATCTGTGGCTGTGCAGAGCTCAGACTGCACTGCAGCGCCGCCGACACAGATCACTGCTGGAAGGCAAAATGTCAGATCAATACTAACATTTCTCCAACACGCCTGAGGCTGCAGCTGCCTCCATAAAGGGCAAATAAAGAGGAGATTAGCATAAAGCTGCTGCTGGTCGCCACTGTTTGTACTGTTACTGTCTGCACTGCAGCGAGTGAACTCATGGTGAAGAACACGTTCCCGTAAAAACATGTGGCTTCTAGGCTGAGTGGTTGTGTTTTTGTTTTTTAAAGGGATAGTTCAACATTTTGGCAAATTGGCCCATTGCCATAATTGCTATAGTCATAGCAGTATAGGTTTGTTTCCTTTATTTGTCGGTGCAAGCTGCTCAGTTCAGAGCTTTCTTGGTTTCCCTCATCAAACTCATCAACAACTCCACAACGCTCTGGTGGACAAGTTGTGAGCTGCACATTCACCACACTATGAGATAATAACACAACGTTACCACACAGAGTTGTTTTAGAGGGAAATTCATGCAAAACCACTGATGCACGTTGCCTTCAGGGACAGTTTTCATCAACAGTCTCCGCATTTGCCTCTAAAACAACTCTGTGTGGTAACGTTGTGTTATTATCTCATAGCGTGGTGAATGTACAGCTCACAACTTGTCCACCAGAGCGTTGTGGAGTTGTTGGATTGTGTATTTGATGAGTTTGATGAGGGAAACCAAGAAATCCCATAATGAGCCTCCGTAGCGTAGCTCTGAGCAGCTCACGGCTCTGCTCCACCGTTCTAAAAATAGCTTGCACCGACAATTAAAGGTAACAAACCTACTGCTATGACTATACTATAGGGGTTATGGCAATGGGCCAATTTGGCAAAATGCTGAACTATCCCTTTAAAGAAAACACAGGGAGCAGTTTGAGCTGATCAGAAATCATGAAGTAAATCCTGCAGATCGTTGCAGCATCTGCTAACACAGCAGAAGCCTGGATAGATCAGTGAGCTTCAGCTCCACAGGGAGACTGTGGAGTAAAAGCAGGAGGAAGAAAAACGCCACATTCTGATGTTACATGCTCGGTTAAGTTTATCCACCGTGTCGGTTTCTGCAGCTCCGCTGTCTCGCCTGATTACTCCCAACAAGTTCCACCTCTCCACTCGTTTACTGTCAACAAGTTGCTGTGGACAAATATCCCACGCTTTGATTTCTGGAGCCATTTGCATAATAGCTGCTTCTCTGTCACTACGACCAGCCGCTGGAGGAAATACAGTTTGATGTTTCTTTTTTTTTGCTCTTTGCTCTGATTTCCAGCAGCAGCAGCAGCTTCTCCAACCTGCTGCTGTAGAATCTAGACGACTGTCGTGTCTGCTCTGATCCAGGCTGAAACCTGTTGCCTGTGACGACGGAGGAGGCGTGTGCTGCTGCTGGCAGACGAGCTGCAGATGTTTGTGCTGCTTGAGCTGCTTCTGGAAGGAAAAGGACAAATGTTTCCTCCATGTTTCCATCACTAATCACTGTGATCACAATGACTGAATCCTTCCAGAGAGAAACAACAGCAGCAGCAGCAGCAACAGTCCTGGAAATCACAGCCGCCATGTGAATTAAAGTGGAGGAATCCTTGTGCTCCGTGTAATGCAAGTCAACAGGTTTAACTGTGGAGAATAATGGTGGGATGCTGCAGGACAGAAAGAGGAGAATGGAAAGAAAAGCAGAGATGCTGAGAGAGAGAGAGAGAGAGGCAGTCAGTCTGAGTTCTGTAGATGCAGCAGCTGTTTCCAGTAATGGTTTCATTGTAGATGTGTGTGTAATGGTTTCATTGTAGATGTGTGTGTAACTGTGCTGCTGTTTGCTGCTGATAAACCTCAGGAAGAGTCGGGCCTCCACTGGATCGTATCAGGAAGCCGTCAGACACTAAGTGTTGGCCCGGACACCAGCCAGGAGCTTCAGGAGCTGCTGTCGCTCGCTCGCTGGAGTTTCTCCCTCTTTGTCTCTGCAGCAACCAGACGATTCAGCAGCAGCAGCAGCAGCAGCAGCAGCAGCAGCAGCAGCAGCAGCACCTCACCGTACAGACGGAGGAGCACACTCTCTCCGTTCAGACGCTCCCAGTGGAAATCAAACCAGTGACCGTGGAGGAGTCGCTCCACCCATGTGTCTGTTTCAGAAACTTCTCTGACACTTTGATCTCTGGTGTTTTCAAGTTTCACCCACTGAAAGGCTGAACAAACGCACACACTAAAAAATGTTGGGTTATCTCTGTAACCCAATTTCTGAGGTATTGGTGTTGGGTTAAGTCTTTGGGTTATTTTTCCAGAGTGTAACCCATTTTCAGGGTTATCGGCTATGAATTTAACCCAATTCCTGGGTTGTTCAAGTAATTGGATAAGAGTTTACTTTTAATAGGTTTATATTAAAACATAAGATAATCAATCGAGAAAGTTTTCTTTCTCTTTTGAAGAGGTACTAATGATAAGTAATTGTACTTGAAGGACCACTTCACCACTTTTCAATCTAGGTCTGCAGGGAGCGCTCCAAACTTGTTAACCAGTGACACCACTGCCATGTATTTCTGTGACAGTGGTGTCACTTGGTAGAAAAGTTTGGAGCGCTCTCTGTAGTTTTTAACAACCAAACTGTTGGGTTAAAAAAAAAAAAACCCAACATTAACCCAAATGTTGGTTCAAATAAGGACCAACCCCTTTTTTGGGTTATTTTAACCCAATGGGTTAAGAGAAAAAGAAAAAAAAGAATAACCCAACCTGTTGGGTTAAAATTAACCCAAAAAAGGGGTTTGTCCTTATTTGAACCAGCAGTTGGGTTAAAATTGGGTTATTTTTTAACCCAACTGTTTTTAGTGTGCAAAGAGGGAAATGATCCAAGAACATGTGACTCAATTTAGGATTTTTATTTTCACCTGGAAAACTGAGTGTGGCAGAATAAACAAGTCTCTTTAAGCTCATTACTTTATATTGATAATGAAAGAACATCTTTACTGTTTACCATGAACCTATGAACATAATATTTGTACATATATTTAATTCCTATGTCATAATTAATAATAAAAAAACATGCATAGAGGCAATTAGAATAGAAATTGGAACTACTGAATTTACAATGACATACAAATTACAAAATGTTGAATAAATATACGGTTTATATAGTATGTGGAGATACTACACACAGTGTAAAAAAAACATTGTATATATTAACATGTTACCATATAAAACTTTCGCAGAACTCCCTCTATTATTGTTTTGCATAAATGTAATAAACTTAATATTGTCATATCCATGTTCAATCTTGACATATAGGGACATTATAAATTGCATTTTTAAACATGGAGCTCATAAACACTGTGCACTTCTCGTGTTGGTCTCATTCCCTGTTTTAGTTCCTGTTTTATTTTGAAGTTCAGTGTCCTGTCTTCCTGTGTTCTTCCTCCTGTGATCCCCTGACGTGTCTCACCTATGTTGATTTCCCACCTGTGTTCTAATCTCGCCTTTGTGTTTCCTGTAAATCCAGTAAATCTGGCCTTTTTTTTTTTGCCTATCTTGTCTGCATTTTGGGTCCTTTTGACTGAAAATCCCCAACCTGACACAAAGAGCTCATAGACACAGTCAGTGATTAAAGGGACAACGAGGAGTTTCTATTTGGTTTTAAAAAAGTCTGATATTAATGTGGATGAATCTCCGTTACCACTTGTTAATGGTCCATTTTAGATAAATCTATGGTTTTGTCTCTATGGTTATTTTGTTATTATTAGTGGTGGTGGAAATGCTGGGCGAGCCGACCAGCGTTTCTTTACTTTCGGTTTCGTGGCGAGTCATGAGAATAACGCCGCCGAATCTGCGTTTATGGTGGGAACTACGACGGTATGTGATCGTCTTCCAACCTCTGACTTTAATTCTTGATGAATGAAAACATGAGTCTGTCTTGCGCCGGTCAAAGAATTTCACGGTGCGGAGGCTCATAGATGTAGTGTGGAAACACTTCACTTTTCCTAAACTCCTCGTTGTCCCTTTAAAGCAGAAGTAAGCGATCCGGTGGTTTTGGCTAATGCTGCGTTCCAGGCAGGCTTTTGAAACCGTAAATTACAGCTTCAAGTCACGACTTACGACTTTGTAGCGTTCCAGGCAACCCACTCGTGTTTCTCCGACCTGTTTTACCTGTGAAAGTCACTATAACGGCCACTCGTAACTTCTGACCCGTGAACTCGTACCAGATCGAACTGGTACCACTTCACAGGTCGGAAAAACACGAGTTACGAGTTGCCTTGAACGCACCATAACGTCTTGTCAGCCGATGGAGTTAGCAGCCCCCGCCCTCGTCATGGATCTATTGGTCCTCGTCCCTACGTCACCACATTCAGGCGCATCCCTTGGCTGCACACACAGAGAGGACTGCCCCTTTATGCCGTTCTCTCTCCTCATTGGATAAAGGTTGTAGGATACAAGGAAAGTTTTCTCCTGGGCTCAGAGCAGAGCAGAGTGACTGACAGACCCGTGTTTCAGACCAAACACTCTATAGAAGTGATTGCTGTCGGAAGATACAACTATTTAAGACTTAGATTAACACAAACATTCACCTGACTTCTGCTTTAATGAACAAAAGTGACATTTTAAAGACTCATCCAGGTGTTGGTGGAGGCCAAAACACACACACACAAAAAAACACAAGGTGGCCAAAAAACAACTTTAAACGAAAAGAGAAAACACCAAAAAAAAAAGAAAAACCTACTGTTGCTTTGTGTCTGTGAGTCTTCGCCGACACATATGAATGCAGGTTTGATTAAATGTTATCTTGACCTGGCCGGTCTCTGGCTCGCCCTCATGAGCCAGTTGGTCCCTGGGAACGTTTCAGTCCGGTGGAAAGATAAACTCCTTCATCATCTGGCAGGAGGAGGATAAAACACCTGCACCACCGTCTGCTCAGCTTCTACTAGTTCATGTGCACATGAGTCGACTGACAGTGTTTTGAAGTGACTAAAATGTGTTTTTGTGTAAAGATGCTAAATTTGAAAAAAGTTCTAATTCACCCACATCCTTCACAAAATCACAGAAATACTATTATATCATGATACAGTACATATAACTCTCTCTCTCTCTCTCTCATATGATTTTATAACATATAATATTCCAATCATAAAATCTGTATGGAAAATATCTAAATAATTAATTTTATACGTCATTATATGTTACAATCATGTTAATATATGTTTAATTTATACATGCAAATGTATTAAAACAACATATTGTATGCCTATAAATAGATGCTGATACAAGTTTTGCTAATGAATAAACATGAAACATACAGTACATGAAATACATGTACATATCATATGTGAGCATACAGTACATATAAAAGAGATTTTTACTGGTAAAAATCTATATGGCTTTATATGTTGTAGTGACGTATGTCATGTAAATGTGAATAATGGACTCCATGTATGTGTTATTTAGATATTATATACACACTAAATACATATTTACATGTATGAATAGAAATTACATTATTTATATATTTAGACTAAGTATTATTCCTACATATTTATACAGTCTAAACACATGTCACCATATCAAAGTTGTTCATTTTTTCCACATATAGGAATAATTACTACATACATGACATGTATTAGGAATCATCATAGATGGTACATTATCATGGGACATGCATATTAAGAGGATAATAACCAAAATTGGAAACATTCTTTCAATGATTAGGAGATGCTCTAAATATCTAACAATACAAATTACTAAACAAGTCATTCAAGCGCTGGTTTTGTCACATATGGATTATTGTACAGTTGTTTGGTCCAATACCTCACTAGCCAACATCAGAAAACTGCAACTTATACAAAATAAAGCAGCACGTGTTGCACTTATGTGTGGAATAAGGTCGAATATTTGTCAAATGCATGATGCCAGTCTTGGTTGGCTGGATGTCAAGCACAGATTGTCATATTTGTTGATGGTTTTTCTTAGAAATATAATAACAACTAAAATGCCATACATTTTGTATAGAAAATTATCTTTTAGTTCAAACATACATAATTATTCAACTGGACGCTGCTGGAGGTTATTTTATTTTACCCAGGGCACTCTCTCAAGGTACAGTATTATATCGAGCTATGAAGGAGTGGAATGCCCTTTACTTCTGAATTATGTTATACAACAAAGAAACATGGTTAGTTTTAAAATGAAACTAAGAGATTATTATTTTGATCGCAATTTTGACCATTAGTAGCCTATATCTGTAAATTGGGCCCTGGTATCCTTGTTGTGTAGTGATTCAATGTAGGAGCGGGTAACATATGTTAAGTGTTTGTCTTGGATGTTTTGTTTTGTATGTGTATGTATTGAGTATGTGTTTTCTGTATGTATTTTTTGTTTCATGTATTAATGTGTTGTGTGTTAATGGTTTGTATTTGTCATTTATTATGATGAAAAGACCCCAGGAAGAATAACTGCTGCATGGCACAAGCTAATGGGGATCTAAATAACAAAACAAAACAAAATGTATGTTTGTACTCAAGAAAAGTTGATTTGTATCGCCCATTTTTACAAACAGTTTGTCTCAGCATCATAACAACATCCTGCACTTATTAAATGTGGAGAGAGTGAGAGAGCAGGTTTGAGGATCTCCTCAAGGACAAACGCTCACACCCACCTCCTTCGTGTGTTGGATTTATGCTCAATAAATGTAGTTCTTATAATGTTAATGATGAAAATGTTAATTGGCTGGTATTTAATTCCCCGAATTTAAACCGAAACTCACTCACTTACTCACTTACTCACTCACTCACTCACTCACAATGTCGTCCTCACCTTTTCATGCGTTTAGTCACTTTTAAATCCAACAGGCTTTAATCAGAGAGGCTTTGAGGAAAATCCCCCCCAGTTCACTAAATAAAAGTCTGACTCTCCGTTTGCTGAGGCGTGGTGCAGCTGTTTGATGACTTTAAGCCATTTTCCAGTGAAGATTTATAATCATTATTCCTCAGGACTGTGTGAGAGTCTCTCACGACGAGTCATGTGAGAACGGACCCTGAGAGGTGGAGGATAATAACGCAGAGAAAATAAAGTTTTCAGCACTGTGATGTAAGAGGATTTACCTCAGCGTGTTCGAGGGTTTAACGGGGGGATGAAGCTCGGTGAAATGAAATGAAATGTAGAAAAACTGTTTATGAAATTAAAGACAGTGTGAAACAAGACAAGATTGTGGTGAATAAAGAATGAAGCAGGATGAGCTTCACATTTCACATATGCCCAAAAGGCAGTTTAATGTTAAATAATGTATAAAAGGTATTGGATTAAAAAAATAATAAAAAAATACAGCATTTGGGATTAAAAACAAAATTTTAAGGATGAAAAAACAAATTGAAAATTAAAAAGAGGGAAGAGATGTTGTTGAAAAGAAGCAGCCTGAGGCTCAGAGGGAGTGTTGTGTTGTTAAAAGTCATCGTCCATTTGTTACCAACTGTTTTGTGCCTTTGTTGTTGTTGTTGGTTTTAATTGTGTTGGCACTGACATGAATAAATCAGGTCATTAATTTTGAATTTGTAGTTTCTTCAATAAATAAATTCAAAACACTGGAACAGACTTTAGTGTGTCTGAAATAAAGTTGTTTCTGCAAAAATGTTATTTATTGAAAAGATGAAGGCAAAAAAAATCTGTGATTGGTTTCAATGTGCTTCGTTTAAAGGGATAGTTCAACATTTTGGCAAATCGGCCCATTGCCATAATCCCTATAGTCATAGCAGTAGGTTTGTTACCTTTAATTGTCGGTGCAAGCTGTTTTTAGAACGGCGGAGCAGAGCCGTGAGCTGCTCAGAGCTACGCTACGGAGGCTCATTATGGGATTTCTTGGTTTCCAGCATCAAACTCATCAAATACACAATCCAACAACTCCACAACGCTCTGGTGGACAAGTTGTGAGCTGCACATTCACCACGCTATGAGATAATAACACAACGTTACCACACAGAGTTGTTTTAGAGGGAAATTCAGAGACTGTTGATGAAAAACTGTCCCTGAAGGCAACGTGCATCAGTGGTTTTGCATGAATTTCCCTCTAAAACAACTCTGTGTGGTAACGTTGTGTTATTATCTCATAGTGTGGTGAATGTGCAGCTCACAACTTGTCCACCAGAGCGTTGTGGAGTTGTTGGATTGTGTATTTGATGAGTTTGATGAGGGAAACCAAGAAATCCCATAATGAGCCTCCGTAGCGTAGCTCTGAGCAGCTCACGGCTCTGCTCCGCCGTTCTAAAAATAGCTTGCACCGACAATTAAAGGTAACAAACCTACTGCTATGACTATAGGGATTATGGCAATGGGCCAGTTTGCCAAAATATTGAACTATCCCTTTAAGTCTTTTTCTTTTATTCATTTATTTATTTTTTTAATGAAACTGTATTAAAAGTAGGTAGTTTAGCTGCTCAGGTAACAGGTAATAATGTCGTCATGGAGATGGATGAGCTAGTTGTGCTGCAGAGCTGTTTCCTTCAGTCTGTGGCTCTGGAGAACAGAGGGAGGACGGTAACACACCTTCTGTCCGCCTGAAGGAAGCCCGAGGCGTGTTTCTGTTTACTGCAGGGACGATCTTTATCTCATGATTAGTTCATGTGTCGTCTGCTGCCTCTGTCTTCTTCTCTCAAGAACAGAAGGAACTAATCCTCTGGCCTGCAGCCTCGGATCTCAATAAAAAGTTCTCAATAAACCGGTGTTGGACCAGTCTGAACGAAGAGCAGCGTTTCTGTTTTATTGGGCAGCAAAGTGTGTAAAAGTAAGACAATCCCATGATCAGCCTCAGCCGTATTTGTGCATCATACTAATGAGAAAATCCACACGCTCCAATTAAAGGTCCAATAAAGGTCGAGGTTCATGTCTTGATTGATTATAGATCGGCTCTATAGGTTCTATATTAATACTTCAAAAGTATCAAAGCCTCAGTCCACAGAGAAATGCACACAGCCTGGATTCAGAAACTGAGCCTAATAAACATAAAACCATGTCAGGGCTTCCTGTCACTTTATGATGTCACAGCAAAGCCCCGCCCCCTCACCACCACCTGGACCCACCATCCACCAACAACTTGCAGGATTTGGTTTCTCTGAGTGTTTTATTCTGAAATCTGCTTTTTTTTTTTATTGGATCACTTTAGAAAACAGTCAGCCAATCAGAAGAGAGGCTCAGGGCCTCCTCTCTTCTGATTGGCTGACACTGATCTGAGCTCTGCTACCAGAGCTCTAGAGAGAAGCTGAAAGAGGAGATGGGAGATAGTTTTTGGTTCTTAAAACCACCAATATACTGTATATTCCTTAGATTAAAGCAGAAGTAAGTGATATATTTGTGTTAATATAAGTCTTAAATAGTTATATCTTCCGACAGCAATCACTTCTATAGAGTGTTTGGTCTGAAACACGGGTCTGTCAGTCACTCTGCTCTGCTCTGAGCCCAGGAGAAAACTTTCCTTGTATCCTACAACCTTTATCCAATGAGGAGAGAGAACGGCATAAAGGGGCAGTCCTCTCTGTGTGTGCAGCCAAGGGATGCGCCTGAATGTGGTGACGTAGGGACGAGGACCAGTAGATCCATGACGAGGGCGGGGGCTGCTAACTCCATCTGCTGACAAGACGTTATGGTGCGTTCAAGGCAACCTGTAACTGGTGTTTTTCCGACCTGTGAAGTGATACCAGTTCGATCTGGTACGAGTTCACGGGTCAGAAGTTACGAGTGGCCGTTATAGTGACTTTCACAGGTAAAACAGGTCGGAGAAACACGAGTGGGTTGCCTGGAACGCTACAAAGTCGTAAGTTGTGACTTGAAGCTGTAACTTACGGTTTCAGAAGCCTGCCTGGAACGCAGCATTAGCCGAAACGACCGGATCGCACTTCTGCTTTAAATTAAATACCCTTTATGTGTTAAACATCAACATGTGAGTCTTGTTTCTGTGTGTGAGATAAAAAATCTCTTCAATACGATAAAAAGACAAACAGCAAATCATTTCCTGGAGTGAAGCTGCATCAGTTTGTGTTTGTAGGCTACTTGTGCTGAAAGTGTTGAAAACAGAGTCAGCTGAGCAGTGTGTGTGTGTGTGTGTGTGTGTGTGTGTGTGTGTGTGTCTCCAAACAGATGCTCTCACACTCTACTCAGCCAGACAAACAAACAGGAAACAAACATTCAGGACAAATTCTCCCGCAGGAGGATCAACATGATTACAGCTCCGCATGATGGAGCTGCTGATGGACGCTCGACTCTGTAAGTGTGTGTGTGTGTGTGTGTGTGTGTGTGTGTGTGATTTAATGTGATAACTCATGTTTTGATCGCAGTTCTTCAACCCCGCTGTAATCTCTAAGTAATTGATGTTTTGTTTTCCTCACAGTCGATAATTAAAGATAAAAAAAACCTCCCTGTGACTGGATTAACACTTGGACGGTTCAGACTGTGACATTTATTCTGTTATTCTCTTTCAGGCTTTTTCTTCTATGTAACATTCCCAGGTGAAGTTTTGAGTAGCACCTTCACATAAGAAGTGCAGCTATCATCAGACTAAATAAAAAGGTGTGAATGGTTTTGAATGAGAGACTCTTTATTTCGGTGACTTTTGACGATTATGATTTTGTTGATCCTCTGACTTTTCAGAAAATTTCTAGTCTTAAATGAAATGTATCCATAATTATTGGATGAATTACCATGAAATTAGGTGCAATAATAATCTGTAGCAGTAATTATGTCTTGACATGCAGCGACAGGTCAAATTTACACGTTACATTTAAAATAAAAGCACAGTACTTTACATATTACAAATCCATATATTGACATTTACATCTACTCCATACAGTTCTATATGTTTGTGTTGGTCTAGGTCCATGTATGCTCATGTGTCTCATAAATATACTGTACATCATAAACAGCGGGTACCAAAAGTCCTAGACCGGTTTCCCAGAATGTAAATATACACATTAAAATCAATGTGAGATTTTAAAAAGAAGAACATGCAGTAGCTATATACATGTATAGCATTTGTATCTATGTTTGCTGTTTTAATAAACTTGCATACATGAAAACATCTACATAACATCTTAGACCATGTGAAGTCATAATATTTTCAATATAAGTAAAAAAAATAATATTAGTTTTCATGTGTTTTATAATGATGATCTTCATATACATATACGGCAGCATCATTCTGGATGCAGGGACGTACTGTATAAATCACATACGTCATATGTGACATTTCTACATGTGGTTTCCATTTGTACAGTAATTTGTATCACGACTGAATCATGAATAATTAATGAACCAGTTTATGCTGCTTCTCATGCAGTCACCTTGAAATGAGCAGAGAGAGAGACCTCCAGAGAAAACATCACAACATCTGTATTCACTGTAGTGACACAGACAGATTCCTGTTACCGTGACAAAGTTGTGATTTTTTTTTTTTTTTGGAAGGACGTGAGAAAATGTCAAATCGTTAAAGGGACATTGTGTAACTTCTACTGTTATCTATTCACAAAAATCGATTTTTTGGTTCAAAAGTCTGTTTTTCATTAAAGCAGAAGTAAGCGATCCGGTGGTTTTGGCTAACTTCCTGTTCCGTCACCACATTCAGGCGCATCCCTTGGCTGCACACACAGAGAGGACTGCCCCTTTATGCCGTTCTCTCTCCTCATTGGATAAAGGTTGTAGGATACAAGGAAAGTTTTCTCCTGGGCTCAGAGCAGAGCAGAGTGACTGACAGACCCGTGTTTCAGACCAAACACTCTATAGAAGTGATTGCTGTCGGAAGATACAACTAAGACTTATATTAACACAAACATTCACCTTACGTCCGTCTGCCGTCTGCCCAATTTCACCTGAATGCAGCATGAAAAATACGACTGAGTTGCTTGCGATATACAACCACAACGCTAGATGGGAGTAATTCCTACACAATGTCCCTTTAAACATAACAACAGAAGATTTCCCGTGCAGGCGAGAGGAGGAGAGAAGAGGAAGAGAGAAAAAAAACAAGAGGTTTAAAGGACAAAAGAGCAGCGAGTGAGGAAGACGAGTGCACGGCAGGAGGTGAGAGGAGGAGAAGGAGGAGAAGAAGCAGCAGCGTGTTGACTCCAGCCCTCTCATTATAAAGGTCATTAGTGCTTCTTCTCCTCTGGGCGCTGATTAATAACATCATCTGGATCAAAAGGCGGCTTAACTGGAGACCTCTGAATTATCGTTTAGAGAAATAAGGTCATCAGAGAGAGAGAGGGAGGGAGAGATGGAGGCAGCAACTCTCTGCTCTTAAACACAAATACTTTCATCTTCTAACAGTCGGATTCTCCAAAGTCTGCAGCGACAGGATTTTAAAACCTCGGAAAAGATGAAAGAGGAGCGTTTGTAAAACTCTGAACAACTGTAAAACCTTCAAAACTCAACCAATATTTGATGTGAAAGCAGTCGACTGCTTTTCAACTGCACCGAATATGGAGGGAAGTCAGAGACGGAGAGAGATTGTCCCTGTGTGTTTCACCTCTAGTTACAGTTACTGGTTACTTCTACCAAAAAATAATTGAATTTACTTACAGACTAGTTACTTTTACATTACTTTCCCCCCTTTTTTTTCCCCACATGTGGAACAATAAAACAGTTTTCAGGCTTTCAAAATACAATAATGATACTTGAGTAACTTCATTAGAAAAGCTAATTAGTTACACTACTTGTTGCTGCAAAAAGAAGAGGAATCACAGTAATTTGTTCCTTCCTGCACTGACAAAGACAAATCTAAATTCATATATCAGACTCAGACTAATTGTCACCTCACTTCAGTTTTCCAGTTTTTGATTATTCATTCAGTTTTCCTCTCGTCCTTCTGTCTAATTTCACGAGCCCTGGTGGCACATTTGACTCTGTCTCATTCAGCCGTACACCTGGCTCAGTTGAAATTTTAATTTCACCTCTCTGCACTGTTCATTATGTGTGTAATTGTCCTGTTTCTTTATTGGCAGACTTTGCCTGCAGCTCAGAGAGCAGAACAGAGCAGAGCTGTGGTCGGGTTGTTAATGACAGCAGAGAAGAAACAGAGTCAAACTGTGTTCGTTTGTTGTCTTCACTTCCAAATCCATTTCTGACATTTTCAAAATTCAAAATGGCTGTCTAAACCGGAAGTGACCAGATTTTAACCGCCAGTGGGCCGATTTTGATGGATTTCAAAATCCGGTCACTTCCGGTTTAGACAGCCATTTTGAATTTTGAAAATGTCAGAAATGGATTCAGCATCATCAATAACCCCTAAAACCACTCCAATATTGCCCAGAACAGCCAAGTCAATTTTGTTGAAATATTGCCCATATAGGAAATTATGCTAATTTATGCTAATTATGTATGTTATGCTAATTGTCCAATATATATAAGTTAGCATCCTGCAGTTTCTGAATACCTAGGACCCATACTCTATATTTCTAACATAAAACTTTGGGGTACTCAACATTTCCGGGTTCTCATTGTTGGCAAATGGCAAGTAGACTAGTCCAGTGTTTCACCTCGTCAGCCCTGCACTGCTCCTTGTGTGTCTCCACCAATCAGCTCTCCCCGTCTCCCCACCTGTTGCTTGTTGCTTTGATTAGTTGTATTTTCTTTCTTTCAGTTCCTCAGTTTCTGTCATGGTGTTCTGTTTGTCTGCCTGCTTTGGATTTAATAAACTTTGCCTTGCAAGTACCTGTTCCCGTGTATGCTGCTGCATTGATAGTTATGTTACTTGATTTCATAGCTTTGAGTAAAGTATGACAGCCCTGTTTTATCATGTTTTATTTATTTCAACCAGGGCAATGATGACGATGAGTGACAGTAACAGACAACTTGCCTGTCATTCTAATTTTAAACTTCAGTTTCTTTTTGTTTGTTTCTAATGTCATACCTATGAAAACATAGTATAGTGTTAGAGAAGTGAGCGTCCTGTATTGATTCAGTAAGGGACAGTGCATTTTACTGTATCTTTCAGAACAGGACTTGATCCACTATTTTCTTTTATTCATCATACAAAATCATGTTTTAAGCAATTCCTGTGTAATTACTGTGTTACATCTGTGTGGGCCAAGCCTGATGCCACACTGTCTCCGCTGCTCTCAGGGGAACTGGGTCGCTGCAATGAAGAAAAGCTGCACATTTTATTTTTTCAATATGGGACGATCCCATACAGTATTATATGGGACAACTGGAAACACCCAACCATTTCCCATCGCCTTTTCCCCCTATTGGCCCTGAACAAAGGTAAATATTTACAATATATGTGTGATATTCATAATAAGAACAGCAGCATAAAGAGATTTTAAAAGCAACAATGTGTCTGATACAGGGACAAAACATAAGATGAATCAGACAAACAGACATAAAAGAAATGTAACACAATAAATTAAACTGAAAAAAGCAATAAATATGAGTTGTTAAATACAAATCTATGTCATTTATGAGTCAGAGCACAAAGAGGAGCTGTAACAGGCAGCTAAGCGTCAAAACAACCTCAACGACAAACCATTAAAGGACCAGTTCACCTTTATCAAAGATTCATCACATGGAGAAGAAGTAAAAACAAAGCGTTTCCTTTATTTGCATCAGTTTCCGATGTCCTCGTGTCAATGTTTAATCAGGTAAATGATAAAGAAAGTGGGTTTAAAGGTTTGAGTCCTGCAGCTTTGAAGCTGCTGTAATCAGTGTCTTTGTAAGAACAGAGGAGGATTATCACCTGGGTCTGCAGCTCCCTCTGCTTTAATGAGCTTCACAGTCTCAGTCTGAATCTCAGCTCGTTGTTTGGTGAATTCACTGCTGTGGTTCATGTTTTCTCAGACGGGCACAGACACAGTGTTGGAGTATTTAGCAGAAATCATCACAGCTTTAATATATATAGTCATCCTCTTTTGTAACTTGAATTATGAGCCATTCAATTTGGTTAAATTCAGTTTGTATTTGTATAGTGTAAATACATAATGTGCATTATCCAGAAGCATTTTACTGGGTGGGATCAATAAAGACCTGAGTTTATCATTATTATTATGTTCACAGTGTTGCTTGAGGACACGTTTCACATGGTTCATTCATGCTCTTCTTAGTCTTTCTATTTCTTCTGAAATAATTCCTGTAGATTTTCTTTGTACATAACTAGAGTGTCTTTTTATATCTTACCCTTTACATTTGCTTGTTGTTTACTTCTCTGCTGCTGTGAATTTCCCATAAGTGGGATCAATTACAACAAAAAAGTGATCTTATCTTATTGCCTGCAGACATTGTATAATTGTCTTGCAGTAGATTTGATATCTATTTTATATTGTGGGTGCTGCATCAGACCATAAACAGTGGCAGTAGATGTAGTGGTTGTTAACTCTTTGACTGCCAAAGACGAGTTATCTCGTCTTAGCGAATCCAAGCGTAGTCTGCCAAAGACGAGATAACTCGTCTTAGCGTTTTTTTAATGGCAACGCCATGCTGAATGTCTTGCCCTACTCCTCTGTGAAGATCAGACTTGTATCATCAAAATAAAGTGCAGAAAAACACATTTGGATTGAGAGATATAAAAAATATAGCGTGTTTCTCCCCCCTCACGGAGCGGAGCGGGTGTCTGACTGCAGCGCCGCCGCTCCGTGACACTCTGGCCGCCGGTGAGAGCTTCAGGGGCGGCGGCGGGGCTCATGGCGGCTCGGCAGCTCCGTGCAGCTCCGTGATACAAAGCACAAACGTTAGTAACAACAACCCCGTCGATCGCTCGTTGTTAGTCATCAAGAGCGTTTGGAAAGTCGCCAGATTTTGCGAGAAATCACTCAGATAGCAGCTTGAAAATCCCGCGATCTAGTGTGGATGAGGAGCGGACGGCGCCGGTGAACGTGAGGAGAGCTAAAGATGGTGGAGTGTCTGTTGTGAGCGTCTGTGGCTGTGAGTTCAGGGGGCACGTCAGCCAGAGCTGCTGTGTGTAGATGTGTGTGTGAGACAGAGAGAGTGAGTGACACCGCTGCCTGCTGACCAGAGGAAGCTGGATCTGATCTAAAGCGCCGTGTTTCGGCTACAAAAACCTGTCGAACTGATCCGAACACACGCACACACACACACACACACACACACAGACACACACGCACGCACAGACACACGCACGCGTACATGCACACGCACACGTCACGCACCACGCACACACACTAAAAAAAGGAAAGAAAAAGTTGTAACTCAAAGAAAAGAAAGAAAAAAGGCTGCAGAAGTGTGTGTCAGTAGCTAAATGTTTTGTCTTTTGTCATCAAAAGTCATTTGTCAGTGTTGATTTAGTTGTTGTTTACAAGAGAACAACTGTACAGATGTTGAGGCGTCACTAAAGCAAAATATAAAGGAGCCAATTGTACTGGTTCACCTGAAAATGACACCCGACACAAAAACCTCTTTTTCTCAAGATTTTGGTGCCAAAATGGCATTTTGGGCTAAACCAACCTATATTCAACCGCCAATTCCACAAGACTGGAACAAGATAGAAACAAACAGTTTTTTTTTTGCTGGAAACTAGAGACCCTCATCTTTCCTTTGATGGGTTGAATGTGTATGTAGTAACAGTACATAATATATGGTGGGTCTATGAAAATCAGTCAAAAAGCTGGAAAATGCCTGGCAAGCTGGAGGAAGCTGTTGTGAGAATGGCTGGCAGTCAAAGAGTTAATTGTAACAGTGAGAATGATATAAACAGTTATGTCCCTACAGGTAATGGTGGTATTGTATATTATACGTTTAAGTATTCAACTAACATGTCAGTAGGTGCGTTTCCATCAGCTGTTTAGATGCATCGAGATGTATCGCATCGGAAAATGATGATGGAAACGCCGTGATTCGAATTAAAATCCCCTGATTCGCACAAACTGAAATACGCTGCTATGGCCGGGTTTTGGTTGATTCGAATGGGATGGAAACAGCTGTATGCGAATCAAGTGTGACGTAGCCACTTTCACCCCGTCTGCTCCCGTGTTGCAGTTCACTCACAAGACAACATCAGGGTTTCCACTGTCACACAACAATTAATTAATTGTGGCGCATCGCCACGGCAAAATAAAAGCCCCCACACACCTTCATATGTGATTACTGCACAGTTCTTCATAGTTCCTCCTCAGTAAAAACCAAACTTATCAACCAGCGCGTCCAGCGTTTATCATTAATAAAGTCTGGGGCGGCCGCTTCTCTCTCTCTCTCCCACACACACACACACGGACAGGTCGCGTTATGAAGGTAATAAACATATGCGCTAAATCGCGCTAATGTGTTCAAATCATCACCGTCCGTCCGTCCGGCCGTAGCAAAGTCTGTAGATGGAAACACACATGATTCGAATTTCTTTGAATGCGCATTTCCCAGTAATTCAAATCACTTTGGATGGAAACATGGCTAGTGATGTGTTCACTGTTCACTGGACAGAGAAGTTTCACAACTGAAGGACAAATCAGTGTTTTCCTTCAGCGATGTTGGTTTGGTTGTGGGTTTGGAGGTTTCACCCACTTCAGAGTGTCAGAGGTGGAGGTGGTGTGATGTTTTCTTTTCTTTTTTTTTTTTTTTAATTTACGGTTACAAACAGGTTGCCGAGACATCGACATCTTTGGCAGCTCTACAGGAGCCAAACGAGCTGAATGATGATGTGGTCGAACAGCGTCGGAGTAAATGGAGCGCACTTATACAGCACTTTCCTGGTGTTATCCAGCACTCAAAGCACATTCACCTATTCACACTCATACATCACAGCCGTACAGCCGATGGAAAAGCCATCAGAGGCAGTTTGGGGCTTCGGCTTCTGGTCCAAGGACACGTCGACACGCAGACTGGAGGACCGGGGATCGAACCGCCGTCTGATTGGTGGTCGATCTGCTCTGTGAAGGGAACACACAGGCCTCGACGTCTTCCACCACCCATCGTCTCTCGTCTTTAGTCTTAAAGGGATAGTTCACCCGTAATTCAAATTTCACTTATTATCTAGGCCAGTGGTTCTCAAACTTTTTTACATCAAGGACCCCTAAATTGACACAAATCAGACCATGGACCCCCATTGGACAGAATTTTGAAGCAAATACACAAATATTTGTTATGAGACTGAAGAACATTACTTTTTTAGTCAATGTATGTTCCAATTAGGGCCAATGGCAGGAATCTTTGGAAATATGGTAGAGAAATTTCTGGAAAACAGAAAATCCTAGAAGAAACTGGTAAAACTTCTTTTAAAAAAGGAAAATAAATAAATCTAGAAAAAGTGGTCAAATTTCTAATTATATATGTATATATAAATGTTAAAAATAATAATAATAAAAAAAACCTTTTAAAATTCTAGAAAAAACCTGGGGACCCCCTTGAACCCTCTCAAGGACCCCTGGGGGTCCCCGAACCCCACTTTGAAAACCACTGATCTAGGCTACTCATGTGGACTAAGGGTTGGGAGAAGTTTCAGAGTCCTTCTCTGAGTTACAGCGGGGCTCCGTGCAGCACTGCATGTCCATATGACGGTTGAGAACGGAGCTCACTTTTCTTCGTAACAAAAAGACACACCAAGAAACATCCAAATACCTCCATAGCCAGTCCCTCCAGGATTTCGCGGGCTTTTTTTGTGATTGTTGCGGCCTAAAATGCCTGATTTTGCGGCCACATTTTGAAAAAATTTCGGTGCATGTTGCAATGTTTTAAGCCCTTTTGTTGCGATTAAATTGCGGGAGACAGCGAAAGTTGCAAAAAAAAGTTGCAGTTTTGTTCTAAATAATTAAAAATCAAAGGAAAATTGAAAATTTTTAAATGTCACAAATTAATGTGATGTCATGTTATACCAGCAATTTTCCACTTGTTAAGAAAGGCACAGGAAAATTATATAGAGTTGAAAGTTGTTTTACTTTTAATTAAAATGTCTGTTTAAAAATCGTGGTAAAAGAACTGTTTTATTAAAACAGTCCAGTCTTTGAATAATAAGGGGAGGGTGGCTACTCAAATCCAGGGCCAGGGCCTTAGGATGGGGGAAGGGGCACCAGGCCGCCGGCTGCTCTGCTCCGGCCCTGCAGTGGCGCACTCACTGGATTCTCCCTCGGCGAGTGCTGCGGGGTTGACACACAGGCTCGGGTGGTCAACCAGGACAACTCACACACTCAACACGTTGAACTCAGCTTGCGTTCCTTTACTTGTCACTTGTAGTGCACGTTGTATCAAGTTTCTTGCCGTCAGCCCAGCCACGCTGTTCCTCTGTGAACTCACTTTCAACCACCGCTCCGTCCAGACTCGCACTCTCTGCTGTGTAACTCGCGGAAAGCACCGACAATTGCTCCAATTTGCGGAAAAGTTGCGGTGATTGTACAAAATTGCAAGATCGCAAAAATTCGCGGGGATTGGCTGAATTTGCGTTAATTGTTGCGATCGCAACATCGCGAATTCCTGGAGGGACTGCATAGTGCTCGTCTGCCGGCACAAATCGCACGAGATTTGGACAGCTTCTGTAACACGTGTAACCCTTTAAAGTAAGAATAGGATTTAGATATAATAGGCCAAAAGTTATCAGAAGCTCTAAGATCGACTACGGAGCCCAGGATTGACCAACCGATGCTCAGGAACGACACAACACAGTGTATTCTCTTTAAGAAACAAATGATGCTTCCCTTTTTATTGCAGGATGGGAAGACCACATTAATAACACATTTATAACACTCTTACCCGGGTAAGTATGAAAAATAAAAAATAAAATAAAATAAAGTTCTGCAGCTGCTTTAATTTCTAGTGTTCAGTTCAGTCACTTATCACCATATAGGTGGAATATCAGTCCCACCTCACTTGGGTGTGGGTGGTGTGTGTGTACTGGTGCAAAAGGATTCAGATTCCACGACGTCGGTTTCTCAGGATTCTCCGGGGTCTGGCTCGCCATCAACATCAACTGGCTCCAACTTCCAGGTAGGTCCGTATCTCAATGGTATCCAACGAAAAAAACCTGACCTACGATAAGTAGGATCAGAGCATTCATTGTCATTTTCTAAACTCTCAATGAATTATTGAAAATAAATCATGTTAAATCTAGGCAAACTCTACTTCAATAGAGAATAATTATTTGTACTGAATTACTGTTGTAATATGACATTACAATTATCAGTAATAAAATAAACAACATTCGAATAATCAAATTATGTCATTCATCATATTATGTTACTCATATTATTGAAATAACCTTTCAAAAACCCAATATCACATATTCTGTGCTCTTTACATGGTAATATTCACACAAACATCATTAGCCATTAAGAAAATAAAATATATAATGTGCACAGTTTTTAACTTGTGGCTAAATGTGCTTAAAGTTCAGAAATAAAGTGCTAAACACACACAGAATACAGCTCAGTGTGCATAGAAACAGTAAACAAAAGAGAAAATAAACATCACATATGCAACCTTTAAAATATCGGATAAATGCTTCAAGGCAAGGCAAGGCAAGGCAAGGCAATTTTATTTGTATAGCCCGTTTTTACAAACAGTTTGTCTCAAAGGGCTTTACATGGCATCGTAACAACATCCTCTGTCCTTAGACCCTCACATCGACTGAGGAAAAACTCCATGGAAAACCCTTTTAACAGGGAAAAGTCGGAGAAACCTCAGGGTGAGCAACAGAGGAGGGATCCCTCACCCAGGACGGACAGACGTGCAATAGATGTTGTTACAGACAAGAAAACAGTTTACAGTTTGTCACAGAATGTGCGAAATATGGAAATGTTAGCAGGAGTTGATGAAGGCAGTCTCTGGTGAGGGGGGGGGGGGGGCGGGGGGGGGGCCGGGAGAGCTGGCCAGCTCGATGGGAGGACTGGGTGGCAGACTGGTCCATGGGAAGGAGGGGGAGGCCGGTCTAACAGCAGGGGAAGGGGTGGGAGGGGGGGGCGATGCAGGCGGCGGCTGGTGCAGAGAGATGGAGCTCCGGTGGATCTGCGGAAACACAGAGAGAGTGCGAGACACCAAGGCCAAACTACAAAGTACAACAGAAAATGACAGTTCAAAAATATACTGAGGAGAAGAGAGGAGAGGAGAGGAGGAGAGGAGAGGGCTCTGTGTAACCAGATGTGTCCCCAGCAGTCTAAGCCTATAGCAGCGTAGCTATAAAATGGTTCAGAGCTACCTGAACCAGCCCTAACTAAAAGCCCTGTCATAAAGGAAGGTCTTAAGTCTACACTTAAATGTAGTTAGAGTGTCTGCCTCTTTGACCCATGGAGAGAGCTGCTTCCACAGTAAAGGAGCCCGGTAACTGAAGGCTCTACCTCCCAGTCTGTTTTTAGAGATACTGGGAGTCACTAACAGACCTGCATTCTGGGAGCGGAGTGCTCTGGTAGGACAGTAAGGAATGATTAGTTCTTTCAGATAGGTTGGAGCTTTATCATTAAGAGCCTTATAAGTCAGCAGAAGGATTTTGAAGTCTATTCTAAATCCTACAGGAAGCCAGTGGAGAGAAGCTAAGGTGGGAGAGATGTGCTCTCTCTTCCTAACTCCTGTCAAAACCCTCGCTGCGGCATTCTGGACCAGCTGGAGACTCTTTAGAGAGTTTTTCGGACATCCTGACAGAAGAGAGTTGCAGTAGTCTAGCCTAGAAGTGATAAATGCATGTACTAGTTTCTCAGCATCACTCTGGGAGAGGATATTCCTAATCTTAGTGATACTGCGCAGATGGAAGAAGGCGGTCCTAGTCACGTGCTTTATGTGGGAGCTAAAGGAAAGGTCCTGGTCAAAAATGACTCCAAGGTTCCTCGCGGTAGTACTCGGGGTCAGGGTGATGCCATCTAGAGTAGCGATCTGATTGGAGAACGTGTCCCTGAGATGTTTAGGTCCAAACACAATAACCTCAGTTTTATCTGAATTCAGTAGCAAGAAGTTAGAGGACATCCAGGATCTAATGTCTTTCAGACAGTCTTGCAGATTGATGAGGCGGCTTCTGTCATCTGGCTCCATGGACAAGTAGAGTTGCGTATCATCAGCATAACAGTGAAAATTGATTGAGTGCTTCCGGATGATGCCACCTAATGGGAGCATGTAAAGAATGAAGAGGATTGGCCCTAAGACTGAACCCTGCGGTACACCATACGTAACTCTGCTATACTCTGAGTGGTCGTTATTAACATTAACAAATTGAAACCTGTCAGATAAGTATGACTTAAACCATTTTAGGGCAGTTCCTTTAATCCCTATTTCATGATCTAGTCTCTGCAGCAGGATGCTGTGGTCGATGGTGTCGAATGCAGCACTGAGGTCCAAAAGTACAAGAACAGAGACGAGACCTCTGTCTGAAGCTATAAGAAGATCATTAGAGACTTTGACAAGTGCTGTTTCAGTGCTATGGTGTTCTCTGAATCCAGATTGGAAAGCTTCAAAGAGCTCGTTGCTGTGCAGATGTTCATGTAGCTGCTCCAGGACAATCTTCTCAAGGATCTTAGAGATGTAAGGAAGGTTGGATATAGGCCGATAGTTGGCAAGGACATCTGGGTCAAGAGAAGGTTTTTTAAGTAAAGGGTTAATGACAGCCACCTTGAAGGCCTGTGGCACGTAGCCTGTGGCTAAGGAAAGATTGATTTGGTTCAGAAAAGAAATGTTAATTAAGGGGAAGACATCCTTAAGTAGTCTTGTCGGAACTGGATCCAGCAAACATGTGGCTGACTTGGAGGAAGTAATTGCAGAAGTTAAGTCTGACAGGTCGATGGGAGAGAAGCTGTCCAAGTGTGTACCAAGTCTGGGAGGTGCTTCAATGGGTACCGTAATCTGTGGGCCATTACTAGCAATTTTTGTTCTAATATTAACTATCTTTTCGGTAAAGAAAGTTAGGAAGTCGTTGCTGCTGAGAGTTGGAGGGATGGATGGCTCAACAACACTATGGTTCTTGGTCAGCCTGGCCACAGTGTTGAAAAGGAACCTGGGGTTGTTCTTATTCTTTTCTATTAGAGATGAATAGTAATTGCTTCTAGCATTACGGAGTTCTTTTTTATATATTAATAAACTATCCTTCCAGGCTTGACGGTCTTCCTCATGTTGGCTGGAATGTGTTTTCCTTTCCAGCTGTCTGGTCTTCTGTTTCAAAGCGCGCAAGTTTGGGCTGTACCAGGGAGCTATTCTTTTCTGATTGATAACTTTCTTTTTGAGAGGAGCTACAGCATCAAGTGTTCCAAGGAGTGCTGCTGCAGTGCTATCCACAAGATAGTCCACCTGTGTGGGGGTGAAACCAGCATAACTGCCCATAGTATGGTTACAGAATGTGGTGAAGTCAGCATCACTGCCCATAATATGGTTACAGGATGTGGCAGCAAGCTCTGCTGGAATAAGCTCTTTAAATCTAGAAACAGCAGTGTCAGATAGACATCTACTGTAGCGGGATTTTTTCCCAGGTAGGATATAATTTGTTAAAGTAAATTCAAATGTTATTAAAGAATGGTCAGACAAGACGGGGTTCTGAGGAAGAACTGTGACATGGTCAGCTTCTATTCCATAAGTAAGTACTAAGTCAAGGATATGATTAAAAGTGTGAGTGGGTTTGTTTACCCTCTGAGAGAAGCCGACTGAATCCAAAAGTGACTTGAATGCAGTAGCCAGACAATCATCATCGACGTCCACATGAATGTTAAAGTCACCTACTATAATGACTTTGTCTGAACTCATTGCTAAATTTGACAGAAAGTCAGGGAATTCTTCTAGAAACTCAGAATAAGGTGCAGGAGGACGATACACTACAGCAAGTAAGAGTGGTTTTTCTGCTTTCCAGTCTGGGTGAGAGAGGCTGATAGTAAGGCTTTCAAATGTATTATATGAACTATTATGTCTAGGGTTGATAATCAGATTTGACTGATAAATAGCAGCCACTCCTCCTCCTCGGCCTGTGTTACGAGGCACATGACAGTTAATGTAACTAGGAGGGGTAGATTCATTCAAACTAACATATTCATCTTGCTGCAACCAGGTCTCAGTGAGTGTTAATATGTCAATATGGTGACTTGTAATTAAGTCATTCACTAGGAGAGACTTGGATGGGAGAGAACGAATGTTGAGCAAACCACATTTAATAGTTCTATTAGTTTGGCTTGCAGGAGCAGTGGTTTTGATTTTAACTAAGTTGCTATAAACAACTCCTCTAGATTGGGGTTTAGGCTTAGACAGCCTCGAGGCAGACACAGTTTCTATAGGCTGGGTGGGTGACAACAAGAGGGACCCAGCAGAGGGGCGTCTTAAACTGCGGCTCTGCCTGCTGGTCTGAACTCTGGGTGCTTGTCAGGGATTAGCACGGCTAATAAAGTTCCCTATATTCCTAGATAGGAGGGATGCGCCATCCAGAGTAGGATGGACGCCATCTCTCCCAATCAGACCAGTCTTTCCCCAGAAGGAGGTCCAGTTATCTATGTAAGCCACGTCGTTATCTAAGCACCACCCAGACATCCAGCGATGGAATGAACGCATGCGACTAAACATATCGTCACTCACTAGGTTGGGCAGCGGGCCAGAGAAAATTACGGAGTCCGACATTGTCTTTGCAAAGTTGCACACCGAAGCCATATTAACCTTAGTTAACTCCGACTGGCGAAGCCGGGTGTCATTACCGCCGACATGGATTACAATCTTACTGTATTTAACCTTACGTTTACATGCCAGCAGTTTCAGATTAGCCTCAACGTCGCCCGCTCTGGCCCCTGGGATGCACTTTATGCTCGCTGGTTTCTCTACCTTCACGTACCGTAAAATGGAGCTGCCAATGACTAATGCCGACTTCACAGCGGGGCTGTGAGCAACAGAGTCGACATGTTGAGTTACGTTCTCAGCGGGTGTGTCGCTGAGTGGGGAAAAGCTGTTGGAGACGTGAAGGGGTTGGTGGGCCAACACGGGCTTATTGCGTCTATGTTTCCCTCGGTTTGTTGTCACCCAGCCGGACTGACTAGTTCCCGGCTGCTCGGGGGCTGGGAGGGAACTGCTAGCGGTGGCTAGGCTAGGTGGCTCCGCACCGGCTAAGCTGGACTGTGAAGCTACTATAGCTGGACTAGCCTCCATGGTGCGGAGCCGGGACTCTAGCTCGCTGAGCCTCGCCTCCAGGGCTACAAACAAGCTACACTTATTACACATACCATTACCACTAAAGGAGGCAGAGGAGTAGCTAAACATCTGACACTCAGAGCAGGAGAAGGAGACAGAGGAGGGAGGGGAAGCCATAGCTAGTATGCTAAGCTAACTAACTAGCGGACCTGTGGCAAATACAACAAGTTGAATGGAGAAATACAAAGAGAGTCCTGTTAAGGACTTAAGTGACAGAAAGTTGTGTAATGTAGCAAAACGTGGTGCACACTGGTGCTTAAAGTGATTAAATTAGCAGAACACTGGACGGAGGATTGAGAAAGTCTAACACAACACAGCAACAGTGCAGCAGGTACAGGCAGGAAATGACGTAACACGCTCACCGTAAGTCACGCAGTCATCTTCAGCATGAATGTATCTAGTGTGTCTGCACTGAAGCTAATTAGCACAGGGAGCTAGCGCTCCGACATTAGCTCGTATGCTAACGGTTAGCTCGTTCCGCTATTAGCATTAGCGATTTAGCATTTAGCATTTCGAATCGGTTGCTCACCGATGCTTTTCTCCTCCCGAGCGGCTCCTCCAACTGCACTCACGCAGGTCCTGGTCGTCCGGGGGATCTTCTCCAACAGCTTTCTCTGTGTTTTATCCGTGTTTTTTATTGTTTCCACCGTCCACAGTGTGTTTTTCGTGACTTGTGTCGGCTCATGTTCAATGTGGCTTGCTCTCCTCCTTCCAGCAGCTTCAAGAGGAAGTGAACCTGCTCCGATCGGGTCAGTGGGAGGGAGCTTCTCCTCCGATTGGATGAAAAGATCGTCTTCCGACCAGCTCTTTCAAACTAAAACTCCACATAACTTTTTTATTACAGTTATGTTCTTCTTTTTAAGTGAATATTGGCATCTTAATCAATAACAAAACATTATATTTAATTAATTAATTTATCCACTATGAATTTCACTGTTTTTAGTTCAAACATCTTGGTTTTAGATATACAATGAACTAATTTACTGCTTTTAACTCAATTATGTCTGTTTTTAATACACAATAAAATACTTTTAATATACATTTTAACCTGGGTTACACCCTCCCCTCTTGAATCTATGCACGCCTCTGTGCATGGGAACTGTTGTCCGATAACAGGTTGAAGGATGAGTTCAGGTTAGTCTGTTCGGCTTCCAATAGCACTTCGGTAAGAGCGGTGCTCAGGCCTTGAAACAGAGATTGAACAATGGACACCAATGGACTGCCAAGCCGTGAATAGTGCAGCCGTTCAGGCCTCTCCCTGTTTCTGGTTGAACGTCGCACAGTATCACTGGAATCTCCTGAGCCATTATTAATCTCTCTTTCCTTTCTTCCAACAGGGACATCCTTTCCAGCAGGAACATCTCCGGCGGATCCAGGAACATTGGTAGGTAAGTATTCACTTGATGAGTCTGTAGTCGTTACTTCTTTTTCAGGTTCTGTGCGAGATGGAGCAACAGGTAGAACTTCAGGCAGGTCTCCTGCTTCGGTGCTGCATACATCGCCACATGGATTATCAGGTAAGTGATTGTCATTCGTTGGAGCATCAACAGGTAAGTGATCTTCACCGACTGGAGCGTCAACAGGTAAGTGTTCTTCACCAACTGGAGCGTCAACAGGTAAGTGTTCGGATAGGTTCCTCCCCTCGTTCTTTGGCGAAGGGGTCTCAAGGTGGATGTTTGGTCTAGGAACTTCATAGACAGTTGTAAATCTCGTAATTTCTTTGTCAGGTTGCTCTCTGAACCACTCGTATGGAATGTCATCCTCAGAGTCGCACTGATCTTGTACATCTTCAGATTGTTCAACAGACTTTCGTGTTCGTGGTTTGCGGGGTTTTGGCAAATCTGGCCTTTCAATACTCAGTGGAAGAGAACCACAGGGAAGTACGAGGTCTCTGTGAAGGGTTCGCAAGGGGCCTTCCTTGTTCTCTGGTCTGAGGGTGTAGACTGGGAGATCTCCGGCTTGCTTCACCACCACATAGACATCCGTCTCCCACTTATCGGCAAGCTTGTGTTTGCCGCGCAGGCGGACAGCTCTGACCAACACCCTGTCGCCAGCCTCCAACTTAGAAGCAGTGACACGGCTGTCGAATCTTGCCTTGTTCCTCGCTGCTGTCTTTGCTGCGTTTTGAGTGGCTATCTTGTAACTCTCTTCCAGATGAGATTTTAGTCTTTGAACGTACTGTGAGTGGGACTTGAACTCACCGTCCTTCAAGGGTAACCCGAAGGCTAGATCGACAGGTAGCCTCGGTTGACGACCGAACATAAGTTCATACGGTGTGAACCCTGTTACATCATTCTTCGTACAGTTGTACGCGTGTACGAGAGGTTTCACAAAGTTTCGCCACTGTGATTTGTCTTTGTTGTCGAGTGTTCCCAGCATGCTCAGCAACGTTCTATTGAAACGTTCGACTGGATTCCCTCTGGGATGATAGGGCGTCGTACGGATTTTACGGATTCCAGCAATTTTGCAGAGCTCTTTGATTGTCCGTGACTCGAAGTCAGGTCCTTGGTCGCTATGCAATCGCTCCGGGATTCCATAATGAACCATGAAGTTGTCCCAAAGGCACCTGGCGACGGTCTGAGCTTTCTGATTTGGCGTTGGTATGGCAACTGCATACTTCGTAAAATGATCCGTTATCACCAGAATATCCTTCGTATTGCTTCTATCAGGCTCAACAGACAAGAAGTCCATACAAACAAGCTCTAAAGGCCTGGTGGATGTTATGTTCACCAGCGGTGCGGCCTTTTCTGGTTGTGCTTTTCTGCGGATGCACCGTTCGCAGGTCTTGATTTTTCTTTCGACATCAGCCGCCATCTTTGGCCAGAAAAATCTGGTCCGTACCAAATCCAAGGTACGTTCGGTACCTAGGTGGCCCATATCATTGTGAAGACTCTGAAGAACAACCGTCCGGAGCTCCTCAGGTAAGACAAGTTGATATGTGACTCTGCCATTATCTTGACGTCTTCTGTACAGGACTTCATTTTGTATTTCGAGACGATTCCACTCCCTTAAAAGGAAGGGAATGTCAGGAAGTTCTTTTCTGACCGTTGGAGGTAGCTTTTCTCCACTTTCGATTTGAGCTATTACCTCTCGGAGACAGGGGTCAGCTCGCTGCACATCTCTGATTTCAACCTCGGACAGATGAGGGAGACCGGGTAAGCCACCATGCTCGACCACAAAACTGTCCGGTAGGGCCTCAGGAGAGGTTGCAAGGGATTGCACCAGCGCCATGCCTCCATCGCTGTCTCCACGATCATCTGGTGTGCCGCAAACAAGATGCCTCTCACAGATGGCGTGCACGATGTCTTGGCTCACACCACCCTCAAGTTCAGCCAAATGTGTTCGTGTGAACTGATCGATGCGCTCCTGTTCTTTCTGGGACTTCAGGTCGTTTGAGAGTTCTCCGTGTGGCCTCCTAGAAAGACCGTCCGCATCACAGTTCAGTTTACCTGGCCGGTATTGGAGCGTGAAGGTGAATGTTGAGAGGGCTGCCAGCCATCTGTAACTGGTGGCGTCCAGTTTGGCACTGGTAAGGACGTATGTCAGGGGGTTACTGTCGGTTATGACAGTGAATTGGTTACCATACAGGTAATCACTAAATTTTTCGACAACAGCCCACTTTAAAGCTAGGAATTCTAGCTTGTGCGCCGGGTATCTTGACTCGCTGCGCGACAGGCCCCTGCTAGCGTACGCGATCACTCGCATGTGGCCATCTTGTTCTTGGTATAAGGCTGCCCCAAGGCCCGTCGTACTGGCGTCGGTGTGGAGGACGTACGGCACCTTGGGATCAGCGAACCCGAGAACAGGAGCTGTGGTGAGCTTCTCGATGATGGTGTTGAACGCTAGCTCACAGCTGTCAGTCCAGCGGTCACCGAATGGCTTCTTTGGATCGTGGTATGTCTGGTAAGTCGGTGTCTTGTGCTTGGTGTTTTTGTGTAGTGGGGGATAACCCGATGTCAAGTCAGTGAGGGGTCTGACTATGCTGGAATAGTCTTTTATGAATCTTCTGTAGTACCCCGAAAACCCGAGAAAAGACCTTAGCTGTTTCAGGTCTTGAGGTCTTGGCCACTTTTTCAGGGCTTCCACTTTTCCGGGGTCGGTTCCCACTCCGTCCTGGGACACGATATGCCCCAAATACTTGACCGACTTTTGGAAAAACTTGCATTTTTCCGGGGAGAGCTTTAGGCCGAACTCTCGCAGACGGGTCAAAACTTTCATCAGCCTCACTTCATGCTCTTCCAATGTTTTGGAAAAAACAATGATGTCATCCAGAAACACAAGAACTTCTTTTAGATTCATCTCCCCCATACATCTCTCCATTAGACGTTGGAACGTGCTCGGAGCGTTTGTGACGCCTTGAGGCATCCGATTAAATTCCCAAAACCCCATGGGACAGACGAAGGCGGTTTTGGGTTTATCTGCTTCTTCGACCTCTATCTGATAATAACCGGATTTCAGGTCGAGGACCGAAAACCACTTTGATCCGGTGAGTGTCGAGAATGCTTCTTCCAGGTTTGGGAGCGCGTAAGCATCCTTCACAGTCTGGAGATTGAGTTTCCTATAATCAATACAGAGACGGACGTCTCCGTTCTTCTTCCTCACCACGACTATAGGAGACGAGAATGAGGAGTCAGACTCTCTGATCACTCCAGCTTGAAGCAGTTCTTGTAGATGCTTACGGACGGCTTCCAGGTCATGGGGATGTATGGGGCGGGCTCTGTGTTTGAACGGTGTCTCATCAGATAGCTTTATTTGATGCTTGACCTGGTCGGTTCTGCCGAAATCAAGGTCATTCTGTGCAAAAACGTCTGGCATGCTGTTCAGTTTCTTTGTGATGTGCTCTTTCCATTCGGCAGGAACGGGAGAATCACTGAAGTTGAACGTGATGTCAGACTTCTGGGGACAGTCTGATCTTGAGGTAAGTACACCATGTTCTTTTGAGTAAACTCTCTGAAAGGCACCGATCTCACCAATAATACACCTCTGAGGAACGATGACATCGTGGTCTGACTCGTTGGTAAGTATTACTGGGACTTTGCATGGCTGTTTATTTGGCAAATCAACAAGACAGGTTTTAACCAGCAAACCACCTGGCAACGAAGATGAGGAAGGATGTTCCAGGACCACTGATTTCTCAGTAGCGAACCTACTGGCTGCAACACAACCTTCCAAGACGACGGTTTGGCCAGCTGGGACCAACTGGGGGCCTTTGCCGTGCATCTTCACCAGCCCAAGGTTTCCATCCTTACTTTGTCTCTGCCGCAGCTCAAGGACTTTGAGAACGGCTTTGTAGCCATGTGCTGTCGGTTGCTGTGTCTCAGAAGCCGTTTCACAGTACATCTCATACAATACATCGAGCGTGTTGGTACCTACGAGCATGAGCGAATCATTGACAGCATGAACATCTGGAACCACCAAAGCGAGTGTTGGTCCACTCCTAGGAACTCTTTGGGAAAGGTGATGTTCAGCTCAATGTATCCCAGGTAAGGTACACACTGGCCATTGGCTCCTTGAACTTCCAGTAAGTCGAACAGTGGCTTTATTTCATGCTCAGAAAGGTTTTGCTGATGGAACGATTGAGGGACTGTGGTGACCTGGGAGCCAGTGTCCAATAGGGATGTCGTGAGGCTCCCTTCCACTTCCACACGTGCTGTGCTCTTTGTACCGACCAAACCTTTAGGTAGCTTGAAGGGTTGAGCTCTTGTGTGAGACTGCTTCAGCATAGCACGTTGCTTGACTTTCGGTTTGGGTTCAGGGGGACCTGGTTGATCAGTCTCAGTTCTTGTCCGTCCCGCGACAGGAACTGAACTCAGTTTAAAAGAAAAGGAGAGGTGTTCTGTGACTCCCACATCTGCTGTCGTTGTCTCAGTTCTTTTCTTTTGGCTGCTACCAGGGCAGGGTTGGCATCAGACTCACAGGTGGCAACCATGTGCCCATCCTCCCCACAGCGAAAGCAGTACCAAGGCTTTGGCTTGGACGTTGCACTCCTAGGAGAAGGTAAGTTGGTTTCTGTGGTTGCATGGTCAGGTTTTTGTTTTTCTTTCACTTTCACTTTTTCTTGGTTGGGAGATGCTGTGTTTTTCTTTTTCATGAGGGATGTTAGCTGACTTTTCAGGTCTGCAACTTGCTTCCTTAGCTCATGTATGCTACTAGCATCAGACTCGGCTTGGGTCTCACCGCAGTTACACACAGTTTGCACGTGGGACGCAGCTTTCTGTTTTGTGGTACCCAAGTGTTGTTTCATTCTCATGACCTTGGCTTCTTGCTTTTCCTCTTCAGTGCGTAAAAGCTTTAAAAGCTCAGCAAATGATGGAGGGTTCTGTTTTTTCTGTTCTAGGTGGAGGTCAGCAAGCAGGGCGTTGTCCCAACAGCCCCTGCAAAACTGTCGGAGTAGGTGTTTGTCTCCGTCCAGTGCTGGGACACCTCCTCTGCGTACAGCGTTACCCAGGGCAATCTGAAGGCGCTGCAGGTACGTAGATGATCTTTCTCCAGAATCCTGGAATGTGCTCATGAACCGCACAAACAGTTCTTCTCCATCTTCAACCGTGGCAAACGCAGAGTCTAACAATTGCAGATAGGCTGTTGGAGGCGCTTCAGGACCGAGATGCCTGATGACATCAGAAGCTGGAACAAGAAGACTCTCGAGGATTTTACGAGTTTTATCAAGGTCAGAGACAGAAACATCTTTCATCATCAAATCAACATGGGACCTCCAAGTATCATAATCTACCTCACTGTATGGTCGAGGGATCTTCCCAGAGAAATTTCTCAGTCTCAGGGTAGAGTGAGAGTGTGGGGGTCTGTCTTCACTCCTCACGATGTGCTCCACCACTATCTTTTGCACCTCAGGTGGGTTAAGCTCACTGGGACTCAGGGTTGAAGGTGTCTTTGGGTTAAAGGTGGGAGCAGTTGTTCTCTGATTAACATCAGGGGGACCAAGATCAATGAGAGGGGGAGCACCAACCAACAGCTGTGATGTAACGTCATGCTGGCTGGGCTGTGCAGGCTTCTCAGCTTCCAGTGAGTGTTGGGGGGAAGTAACAGGCTCACTAGATTCAGCACCATCGATAGATTCCTCTATTTGTGACATTACCTCCTTTAACACCTGCTCGAAATCCTTTCCACTGAGTTTGGCGATTGCTTTCAGCTTGTCCAGGTAAGTTTGTGTGACATCACTGCTTACCTTTTGTGTGTAGACACTTGCCAGGGCTCGAACATGGAAGGTGACATCAGGACTGACTGACGATGGGTGAGTACGAGGCAAAAGAGGTTCTAACGCTTGCATAGCAGTGCCATGGTTATACTCTACTATCAGGTTTGTATGAAACTCTGTAGTTGGATCATCAATCTTCTCAGCTCTATTGATTGAACCATAGGTTTGCAAAAACTCAAGAATCTCATCATCTTTTTCTGATCCTGTCAACCCACTCACTATAACTGCATTTGGAACCTTAATACCTAACTTATCAATGACTTCCATTTTTTAGCAATGTATATTATCATGAAAATAAAAATGAATTGGTTTGTTCCAGGCGATCGTTTGGCAAATAACTAGGCTCCTGGCTGGCTCGCCACTTGTTGTAACACGTGTAACCCTTTAAAGTAAGAATAGGATTTAGATATAATAGGCCAAAAGTTATCAGAAGCTCTAAGATCGACTACGGAGCCCAGGATTGACCAACCGATGCACAGGAACGACACAACACAGTGTATTCTCTTTAAGAAACAAATGATGCTTCCCTTTTTATTACCAGGATGGGAAGACCACATTAATAACACATTTATAACAACTCTTACCCGGGTAAGTATGAAAAATAAAAAATAAAATAAAGTTCTGCAGCTGCTTTAATTTCTAGTGTTCAGTTCAGTCACTTATCACCATATAGGTGGAATATCAGTCCCACCTCACTTGGGTGTGGGTGGTGTGTGTGTACTGGTGCAAAAGGATTCAGATTCCACGACGTCGGTTTCTCAGGATTCTCCGGGGTCTGGCTCGCCATCAACATCAACTGGCTCCAACTTCCAGGTAGGTCCGTATCTCAATGGTATCCAACGAAAAAAACCTGACCTACGATAAGTAGGATCAGAGCATTCATTGTCATTTTCTAAACTCTCAATGAATTATTGAAAATAAATCATGTTAAATCTAGGCAAACTCTACTTCAATAGAGAATAATTATTTGTACTGAATTACTGTTGTAATATGACATTACAATTATCAGTAATAAAATAAACAACATTCGAATAATCAAATTATGTCATTCATCATATTATGTTACTCATATTATTGAAATAACCTTTCAAAAACCCAATATCACATATTCTGTGCTCTTTACATGGTAATATTCACACAAACATCATTAGCCATTAAGAAAATAAAATATATAATGTGCACAGTTTTTAACTTGTGGCTAAATGTGCTTAAAGTTCAGAAATAAAGTGCTAAACACACACAGAATACAGCTCAGTGTGCATAGAAACAGTAAACAAAAGAGAAAATAAACATCACATATGCAACCTTTAAAATATCGGATAAATGCTTCAGCATGAATGTATCTAGTGTGTCTGCACTGAAGCTAATTAGCACAGGGAGCTAGCACTCCGACATTAGCTCGTATGCTAACGGTTAGCTCGTTCCGCTATTAGCATTAGCGATTTAGCATTTAGCATTTCGAATTGGTTGCTCACCGATGCTTTTCTCCTCCCGAGCGGCTCCTCCAACTGCACTCACGCAGGTCCTGGTCGTCCGGGGGATCTTCTCCAACAGCTTTCTCTGTGTTTTATCCGTGTTTTTTATTGTTTCCACCGTCCACAGTGTGTTTTTCGTGACTTGTGTCGGCTCATGTTCAATGTGGCTTGCTCTCCTCCTTCCAGCAGCTTCAAGAGGAAGTGAACCTGCTCCGATCGGGTCAGTGGGAGGGAGCTTCTCCTCCGATTGGATGAAAAGATCGTCTTCCGACCAGCTCTTTCAAACTAAAACTCCACATAACTTTTTTATTACAGTTATGTTCTTCTTTTTAAGTGAATATTGGCATCTTAATCAATAACAAAACATTATATTTAATTAATTAATTTATCCACTATGAATTTCACTGTTTTTAGTTCAAACATCTTGGTTTTAGATATACAATGAACTAATTTACTGCTTTTAACTCAATTATGTCTGTTTTTAATACACAATAAAATACTTTTAATATACATTTTAACCTGGGTTACACTTCCGCTACAAACAAGCTTGAAATATAGACTTATTTAATTTTTTTCAGAACAATTTCTCATGTTGGGGCTTCAATACAAGAGGGACATTACATACGAGCAGCATGGAGGTATTTGGATGTTTTTCGGTGTGTCTTTTTGGATGAAGAAAAGTGAGCTCCGTTCTCAACCGTCATATGGACATGCAGTGCTGCACGGAGCCCCGCTGTAACTCAGAGAAGCCACGGAGGACTCTGAAACTTCTCCCAGCCCTTAGTCCACATGAGGGGGAGGAGCCTAGATAATGAGTGAAATTTGAATTTTGGGTGAACTATCCCTTTAAGTACCAGCCACAGAGCGTTTCAGAGCTTGGGAGCTAAGAGGCCGGTTAATACTGGAGCTGTGTTTAATATGGAGTAAAAAACAAGCCTGAGTTGCTGCTGCTGCTGCAGGTGGAGAGAAAACCCTTCATATCACATCAGCAGCCAGTTCAGCTGCTTTCACTCCTCATCTGGGAGCCGAGCCTTTCCCCCACGCTCCGTTTAACGCCTCAACAGTTATCAAATCATTAATTAAGCCTGCATCAGATCTACTCCCACAGAGCCCAGTGTGTGTGTGTGTGTGTGTGTGTGTGTGTGTGTGTGTGTGTGTGTGCTCTACCCTGCAGCGCTGATCATCATACAAAGAGGTCTCTGTGTTGAACTCTGGTTTTTAAAGCCCGCTGACAGAAAAGCTCGACTTGTCCCCGGGGGGAAATGTTGTTAAATTATTTTACAGTGTTCCCTGAATTAGACTTGACAGGGTTCAACAACAACTACTACAACAACAACAGCAGCAGCTGCTCTGTCCCCACAGGCTGATGAAGATCACACTGATTCATGATGTTATGGCACCAAACTGTAACATCAGAGACAGTTTATGATCTTTCCTTAAACGCTGCTTCATCTTCGTCTCTGTTTCTATGCTGATGACGCCTCGTTGTCTATTGTGGTTGTTGCTTTTGTTTTGTTTTTTAGACTTAAACGCACATGCAATCATTAATTTAATATTTTCCCTGCATATGTTTTTCTATAAATTAAATATGAATAAAATGTGTGCCCATAGCGTTAATGAATTAAATCAGACAACTGAGATGCTAAAGAAGAACAAAACTGGATTTGATGATGAGGCGCGTTCCTTTTCTGATGAAACAACTCTTGCAATGACCAAATAATGAGAGATATTTGACGCACATTTATGGATGGGAAGATTCTGTGCAACTATTTCTCCAACTTACTTTGATCTGATGCAACAAAAGTTGTTTTTTCTTTCGTCTTAGATTTGTTAATCTTCTTGGAAAAGGTAGACATACTGGATGCATTTGAAATGAGATTGGATGGCAACAAGTAACAGTTGATGTAACTGTACCAGGCTGCTACTCAAACATTGATGAATGTTTCAACATGTGGATGTACAATAATTCAAAAACTATTAGTGTCAAATACTATAGCTATCGCAAGTTTATTTGTTTTCTTTTTTTTTTTTTACATTCCCTTCTCATTTAAAGGGATAGTTCAACATTTTGGCAAATTGGCCCATTGCCATAATCCCTATAGTTTTAGGAGTAGGTTTGTTACCTTTATTTGTTGGTGCCTCATCAAACTCATCAAATACACAATCCAACAACTCCAAAACGCTCTGGTGGACAAGTTGTGAGCTGCACATTCACCACGCTATGAGATAATAACACAACGTTACCAGACAGAGTTGTTTTAGAGGGAAATGCAGAGACTGCTTGATGAAAAACTGTCCCTGAAGGCAACATGCATCAGCGGTTTTGCATGAATTTCCCTCTAAAACAACTCTGTGTGGTAACGTTGTGTTATTATCTCATAGCGTGGTGAATGTGCAGCTCACAACTTGTCCACCAGAGCGTTGTGGAGTTGTTGGATTGTGTATTTGATGAGTTTGATGAGGGAAACCAAGAAATCCCATAATGAGCCTCCGTAGCGTAGCTCTGAGCAGCTCACGGCTCTGCTCCTCCGTTCTAAAAACAGCTTGCACCGACAATTAAAGGTAACAAACCTACTGCTATGACTATAGGGATTATGGCAATGGGCCAATTTGCCCATTAAAAAAAAAAAAAGGCAAAATCAAAGACACTAGAAAACTTCTGCCCAAACAGCTTCAGACATGAGAGTTGTGGTGTTTCCTGTGTTTTCTATCACATCTAAATATTGTTATGTGTTAATGTGACTCTGGCTTCATTCACAGAAACTAAAACTTCAGCCCGTGACCGTAGTCCAGACTGGATCAGATCTCTGGTTCCTTTCACAGCCACACAATGACTCTTACAGGCGGCTCATCTGAGGATTGGATGACTGAGATTCAACCTTGATAAACGTGAGAATAAAATGTGTTTATGTGAGGAGTTTTTTTTCCCCCCAGAGGAGCTTTATTCACCGGCTGAAAACACAGCTCCTGTGTCCTGACCCGCCGCCAGCAGATGAAACCTGTTTGCTCTTTTATTTCCACAGACGCCTCGAAGGCGGACATGTTGGACAAAAACAGCTTTTATTCCTCTCCCTGCTCTACCTCCTCTCTCTTTTCCATGTTGGAATATGTTACACTGAAGTCGGCCGAGCATCTTTGATCCTTTCACGTTGTGTCTCCTCTTCTTTTATTACCCTTTCTCAGCCTCTCTTATTCCTGCACGGGTTGAACACATCTGTACCTGACAGCAGCTTGAAGGTCTTTGTTATTTCTCTGACATGGTTGTAGCCTTGACTGGACAAAACACATATTCAGAGGCACTCTGATAAGAAAAAAACTAATCACGCCACAAAAGTTTGAACCTTGGACATTTTATAAATGCATGACAAAAAAGCTCCTTTCGTCTTCTTGTTCTTGTTCTTCTTCTCCTTTTTTCAGCCTCCATGTCTCTATTGTGAATATGGTGGAAAGTCTCATTATATTATATATATAGTCCTCCTCCTAAGAAAAAAGCCAGATCTATACTACAATTATAAAGAGCAAAAGTGAAACCAAAACCTCCAGGAGTGAGAAAAGCCCAACTTCAAAATCCCATCAGTAGGGAGAGTGGGGTAAGTTGAGCCACTTTTTGTATTCAGGATCACTACATCAAGACAATTATAGTTTTGTTGCTAACTAACACATCTGCATATATTTCAGGATGTTTTGCATCCCTACAAATTAACAGAATGAGTGTAAATATAACTGTTTTTAAAATATAGCATGTTCAAAAAAAGTGGTCTTGTGACTCAACTTACCCCATGAATGGGGTAAGTTGACCATAGGAGTGGGGTAAATTGATCAACCCCCCCTTCTTTCCTTCCATCCATCTCCTACCTCCCCCTTTACTTAATATTTCATCTGTCCAGGTTACAGGTGAACACAAACTGCAGGGACTTCCTGCTGAGCCACCAACTCACTGAGATTTGGGGAGTTTTGCGATTACGTGGCATCTTGGGAAGAATCCCAGATATTTTTCTTTGAAAGTAAAGTTTGGCCTCACTATAAACAACTTTTCCTGTTTATAGGAACATACTTACTGTAATCACAAACATACAGAATCTTGATTTAATCATTTGGACATTTACAGCCAAAATACATTCATTAAGTGTATAGGATAGGTGGCTCAATTTACCCCTGGTCAAATGGATCAACTTACCCCACAGCTACCTTAGCTTGGGTTTATTGCTCTCACAGCTAAAATGGTGCAGTTTCATGCTAGGTTTACTACCTCATGTTGTAGCTCATAGATACCACAACCCATGTATAAAACAAATTTGCAATCATCTCTTTTGGTCTAAACACAATTCTCATGAAACTTATGATCGACAAAATTCACTCTCAAGAGTGAAAAATGATTTTTTTGGTCATAAATGTTAAACCACTTTACTCACGTGGTTCTAATCTTCACAGACTCCATGAAATGATGCCTGCCTCCCTAATATTTGGTCACATGCTAACTTTTTCCTATAGTTTCCTAGAAACAAGGGGTGGGTCAACTTACCCACTGGCTCATCTTACCCCACTCTCCCCTATGTTGTGTGACTTGAATTTTCATTTTAAACCAGGACAACAACAAAAATATAATGAAATAAAACAACAACAACAACAACAACAACAAACAAATAGGCAGTTTCCTGAACAAATCATGAATTGTAGTTTTTATATTATGTGTTTATAAAGCAATCTATTAACACACTCAATAACAATTAGTACATACTAAATAAAAATCATTGTACAATGAAAAAGTGCTGCAAAAATGTTCACCCTGACAGTTTGTTAATCATCTCCTAATAACTGGTTTGAATGGGATATAAGACTTTTTTTATATATATAAATGATGAATTAAGAGTCAATCATTTAGATCTGTGTATGAATTACACACTAATTAGTGACAGTGTCGGAAGTGCTACCCTTGAATAGTTTGTCATTGAAAAACTATGAGAAAGATATTATAATAATAGATATTATTATAAGTTATTATGATTTGACAGCTGTGCAGCAACAGCATGTCTCTGCAAATTCAGGCCCACAGGTCGAGGCCCCTTATGTTTTTTTGCGACCACCTACTGCACAACAGTAAAACTGCAACTCAATCAGCATTCCACCCAAATACCACTTTTTGTAAAAAAAACAAAACAAAACACAATTTTAAAGTTTTAGTACACCCAAATACAAATACCACCCACCACAGAGAGACCTTGAGTAAGGATGACGACCGTCAACAATGCTATTTAGAGTTGCTAACAGGCTACTTTATACAACACAACACTATGCTACGACTTGACATATCGCACACGCTCAAAAGACTGGCTCACACTGCTGTTCCCTCAGTTAACACCGAACTTGGAAAGACCAGTTTCTCTTACTGTGCACCTACAACCTGGAACACTCTGCAGAATCATTTGAAACTTACCTCACTTTTATCTATTTATGGGACAATTTAAAGCCATAACTACATCTTATTTTACCTCTAACTGCTCGTGCTTTTAACTATGTTTCAATTTACCCTAGTCACCTTAAATTCTGGTATTCTGTTATGTTTTTGTATGTTTCAAATGTCTTGTCTTCTGTCCTTGTGTGTTTTGTGTTTCATCTCGGCTATATTGTAAATGAGGTTACTCCTCAATATATCTCAGAGTTTAAATAAAGGTTATGAAATGAAATGAAATGAAATGAAATGAAATGACATAACACCGTTTTCATACCAAAACCACAGTGTGTTTGTATCTAAACCTGCTCTGTGATCAGACAGACAGACACAGTGCGGCACAAATCTTACAACAACACAGAAGACGAGAACTAAAACAGTCAATTGAATAATGATTAGTTATGCATCCATACGTACATAAACCCACCTGGCCTATCACAGGATCGCAGTCGGTTTCATTTGATCCAGATTGGCTTCGGCAAAAAGTTTCAGCAAAGAGAGAAAACCATCAGATGTACAGTCTGACTGAATACTTTAAAAGGACAGTCTGCTCTTTGCTCTGGTCTCGTCTGTTCCTCTTCACCTCGCCTGACACGTGAAAAACTTCAGGTGTGCGTTTTAATCCTCGGCTGCTCCAGTCAGACAGTTATGGACAGACCGAGCCGTGTGGGCTGCAGCTGGTGGGAAAAGGTCATGACTGAGACAAAGAATTAATGACTTTGTTTTGCTTGTGAAACACAGTCGACTTGTCTGAGTATAATTTTATTCTAATTCCTCCCACAGAAGAGTTTGTCTCTCTTGTCGGAGCTGCTGCAAACCTGTCAGTGGCTTAATTAGAAAGACATTTATCTGTCTCAAAGTCGACTGGAGACCAGAATAATCTCCTCTAATAAGTCAATGTAACGCTCTTACATCACTTAAGAAGTTTCTAACAACTCAGTTTTGCATGTTAAATACATGCACCCTCTAAAGTTTCATTTATTGCGTGTCCAAAGCAGCTCAACCAGCTAACGTCAAACGTGCGCTGCATTAACGTCCATCATCTGGATGTGTTTACCAAACATCCACGTCTGTAGAGTTTGGTGTAAATCACTTAGCGTCCGTCTCAACACACTTACAGTCAGATCGATGTAAATCCACAGAACTGACGGTGTAAACGATAAACAGCCTCTACAGCTTGTTGTTGATGTTAGCCAAATTCAGATCAGTTTATAAACACTGAATGAACCAAATAGATCACACACAATGTCCTCTTACTGCACCTTCCCGAGCTTTCCTGTCTCATACCAGGAATTCACTCAGGATGGTTTTCAGTCACTGATGTTTCTATCTATCTATCTATCTATCTATCTATCTATCTATCTATCTATCTATCTATCTATCTATCTATCTATCTATCTATCTATCTATCTATCTATCTATCTATCTATCTATCTATCTATCTATCTATCTATCTATCTATCTATCTATCTATCTATCTATCTGTCAGTGAAGTTCTTCTGGAACACTGGCTACCAAACAACTGTTCATGCCAATGTTAGCATTTACAGTAATCTGCTATTTTGGTGTATGATTTTTGCTTATTATCACAAAATGAGTGAAGTTTATGTATCTTTATTGAGTAAAATCCATAATATATTAAACACCATGAATCAGAAAAAAGGGGATAGTTCAACATTTTGGCAAATTTGGCTTTTTTTAGAACAGCGGAGCAGAGCCGTGAGCTGCTCAGAGCTACGTTACGGAGGCTCATGGGATATCTTGGTTTCCCTCATCAAACTCATCAAATACACAATTCAACAACTCCACAACGCTCTGGTGGACAAGTTGTGAGCTGCACATTCACCACGCTATGAGATAATAACACAACGTTACCACACAGAGTTGTTTTAGAGGGAAATTCATGCAAAACCACTGATGCACGTTGCAGTTTTTTGGCAAGCAGTCTCTGCATTTGCCTCGAAAACAACTCGAGAGGTAACGAACCTACTCCTAAACTATAGGGATTATGGCAATGGACCAATTTGCCAAAATGTTGAACTATCCCTTCAACACTAATAACTTCCTTTTCTCGCCTACAAGAGCAGCTCTTTTCTATATTTCTGAATATTCTTCACGCTGTCCATTTAGGTTTTTTTTTTTTTATTGCCAACCAAATGCACTTGACATGATGTTGGCTACTTGTGGATTTCAATCTCTGTAGTGGGAGTGTATGAGGTGCAATTAGCCAGCAGGGCCATTAGCCTGCCAGTCAGGCCTTGACGAGGCAAGTCGGCGGGGGCCTTCCGCTGTTTTTTCTCTGCTCCAACGTCTAATGAGGCTTGTCGGGGGCCGAGGGCAGCCGAGCTGACACTGGAAAAACCACACGATTTATTTCTTTGAAAATACGGTCAGAGCTGACAAATGATGTGTGCTGATGGGAATACGTCAGGACAAACACAGGATACACAGGATTAAGAGAAAAACAAAGAAGAGATGCATAAATTTAAAAGACACCGTGAGACAGTGATCGTCATTCAGCTCCTGAAAAATAGAGGCTCTCCTCAGTCCGGGGGGTTGAGATTAATCAGCTTTTCTTTTTTTTTCTTTTTTTTTACTTGTCTTTCAACCCCTCAACTTGACAAAACAGTCGCAGCAATTAACACGCTTTCCCTCACTTACTTCAAAGGCGATTTAGTTTTCTTTTTGTCACATGTCAGCCTTCGTCGGAGGAGGAGGAGGAGTTGAAACGAAAGGATCGGACGTCTTTGTGTGTTTAGGATTTGCATAATTCGAAGGAAGGTCAAGGCTGAAGAGGAAGTTTGAAAAGCAGGACTTCTACGTAGTTTGATCACAGGTCAGTAAACAGGATGTGAAGACAAACTGCCTGGACCCGACCTCGGAGATTCCCAGCACACACACAGGGATCATTTAGCTCCTATTAATCATTTAGCTCCTATTAGCTGCATCCATAGCCTGTAAACAGAACGGCCGTAGCACCGTGACGTCACCCATTGGTTTGGGGGAGTCTGTTTTGTGCCGCTACTACGGGGGTTTGAACTGCGCCATGTTCAGAGGTGGCAGAAGTACTCATATTCTGTACTTAATTAGAAGTACAGATACATGTGTAAAAAAATACTCTGGTAAAAGTAGAAGTACTGATTCAACTCCTTTACTCAAGTAAAAGTAAGAAAGTACAGGCTCTGAAATGTACTTTCAAAGTAAAAGTAAAAAGTCAAAATTTATTTTTGCCGTTAATGAAACCTACATCATTTGATAATTTTGTTAAACAAAAAAAGTTCAGACAGAATTATCAAGATTGAACTGACCAGAGGCAGTGTTTCCCAACGTTTGGGCCGCCAGACTCTCACTAAATAATAATAATAATAATTTTTAAACAGCGTTTCATCACCTCTCATCTCTGCCAGTCAGTCCACCTGCCGTCTCTCTCTCGTGCGGTCGCACGTACACACAGACACGGGCACATGGACAGGTTGCGATTTGTCGCTCGTAAATGGTAAATGCGCTGTATCGCGCTGATTGTACAGTGTTCAACCCCCCCGTCGGATAGTCCGACCACCATCGCTTCCTTCCTCCATGCAAGCAATATATTCCTTTCCTCCATGTCGCTGCTACAACTTCTCTACCGCCCCCCCCTCCCTCCTCCCTCCTCCCTCCTCCCTCCTCCCTCCCTCTTCTTCTCCCTCTTTCCCTCTCTAGTTCGTCTTTTACCGGTGCTTTTACGTTGTGTCAATAAAAAAAAAAGTAACGAGCCTGTTTTTACAATGTAAGGAGTAGAAAGTACATATTTTTGCGTATAAATGTAGGGAGTAAAAATATAAAATCGTCAGAAAAATAAATACTCAAGTAAAGTACAGATACCTGAAAAATCTACTTAAGTACAGTAACGAAGTATTTGTACTTTGTTACTTGCCACCTCTGGCCATGTTGGATTCTACTTGCCATATTTGGAGCAGTGCGGCGGTTAGCCGGCCAAGAACCCGCCCACTGGCCTCGTAGCAGCGGTCTCCAGACCTGTCACTCAACGTTTCCGCGCCCTGATTGACCAGAACTTTAAACCTAATAATAGTAAAACGGTAGTTAAAAAAAAATTCACCCCCGGAAGAAAGGAATAAAGAAAAAGCCTGGGGTTGGAAACAAATGAAAAAGCAAAAGCTGCGAGTCCTGAAACAAACACAATGAGTTGGATTAAAAGATTAGGACACACTGTGCAGACCTGACAGGTAGTCGGCTATAGCTACCTGCAGATACTGATACATGGATTTGTCGCTACATTACATTCAATCCTTTGATCTATTATTAATATGAAATTATTGATCTATTGCACCTTGAAATCTACAGGTTTACAGCGATTGAAGATCAAACAATAAAGCGAATAGAAGATGCCATTCACAAATACATTATTTTATTATTTTAAAGGTCGCTTCATGATGATGACAATATTTACTATTCAATGTGACTATTTCTCTTGATGTACTATGTACTTGTTATCTCACGTTATTTTTAAACACCACATACAGGAGACCGTCTTCACAACTTCTTACTGTAATGGATGGTTTCTGCCTCAGGGGGCAGGAAGGTAAATGATGTGGTGATGAGAGGAGAAGGAGAAGGAGAGGACTTCTGATCATAAAGGTGTGAGACCACGTCTTCTCTCTGTTTCACCACTTTGTCTGGTTCAACCTGCAAACACCTTTTAATTCTCCTCAAAGGTGTGAAATAGCAGCAGTGGGTCATTTATTCATAGTTACACTCATTTATGTTCTGCCAGGACTAATTAGCTGCTTAATATTCCCTCTCTGTCACGGCAGAATTAATTAATGCCCTGACCCCACCAAAGAGAAAAAAAAAATCTCACACGACATCTTGGTGGTTTTTTTTCTCTCTCTCTCTTCATATAATGAATAAATATTAAAGTGAGGACTGACACTGTTATGTTGGCAAACAGAAGCTCAGAATCTTAATTGTGATTAAATGACTGCCGTGTTCAGTAATTAAGAGCTCGTTTGGGTGTTTCTGAAATAAAGTCTTGCTGCAAACCTCTTTCATGAAAGTATCGGTTCTAGTGGACGTCGGAAAACACAAGTTACACCTTCATCAAGTGTTTCTGGGCGACACAAAAAGGTGCCGGACAGTGGGGTGAACTTTGGTTCGGTGCTTTTTGACTTAAAACAGCTGAACTGTCTGATGATCTTTGACCTTTAGTGGGAAATGAGGTGTTTGACTCATTCTGTGTCAGTCTGAGCATTAGTGTCAGTGCAGACTGAGTCCGACCTTTGACTGGGCCTGAGCAACAATCTGACATGAGGCTCCCACAGTTTTACATTCAAGGGACGGGTTAATGCTTCAAGAGCGTCCACCATGATGGACAAGAAACACTGTTTCTGTTGGGAACTTGAAATAAAACAGTAGTGCACATACAAAACACATAGAAAACATAAAAACTAATTATTTCTCCTTTCTGCACATCTGTGGTAAACGATGTTGCACAAGATGTCACAATTGACTCTCACCATTTGCGCTATTGCCACCAATTTCCTTTGGATACTTTAAAGGAATAGTTCACCAAAAAATGAAATTCATCCCCCTCATGCTGATGAATACTCTGGAGTAGTTTTTTATTCCTCAAAGTGCATCTGGAGACCCGGGAGGGGGGTTTGTAGTCCAACGAACTTTATGTGAGAGTAATAGCGCCCAACACAAAAAGGTCCATAAAACTACACAAAAACCGTTTAATATTCCTCCACACTGCTCGTCCACTGCAATCCAAGTGTCCTGAAGGGAGATAGTCCAGAGTTTACTGCAAACAATGTCATTTTTACAGCCTAACTGTATTGAATTTGCCTGGGGCACGCTGACGTGTTCTCATGAGGGTGAGTCACTAATGACTGAATTTTATTTTTTGGTGAACTATTCCTATAATTTACTGGCACGTTCATTGAAACAAAGGAATAACAGGCGGAAAGCCTCTAACCAATTCATCTAAGTGTGTGTGTTCAGACTTAGTGTGTAATATGTGGCATGGTTTATTGGGAAAATCTGAATCTACTACCCATGAATATATTTGTATAAGTGTATAATCGCTATAAAATAAAATTTGTTTGGTTTTCGTTGCCTCATAATTCTTCTTTTATATATACATATAGCAAGGGTCTTGCTTTAGAGAGTGTCGCCATCTTGCGCTGCCATGCTTATACGGCAGCCCTGAATGGAAAATCCAGCCAATCAGAGAGCACGTTTTGCAAGTTACGCGTTCATAAATGAATACCAAAGAAGAAGGAGGTGGAAGGAAATCAGAAGGAGGCCGACGGAAGTAAGCGCTGCAAACTAGAATCTGAACGCTAGATGTCACGGTTTTCCCTCCATTTTACACACTGGACCTTTAACGTTCATCTTAGCGTGACTCCAGATGAGGCTGGTGAGGCTGCTCCATGACAACTTGATGCTTCTGTTTTCTATTGTTCATTATAAAACAGAAAGATGAAATCCGGCGATCTGATTGGTTGTTAACCGTGGTATATTGAGCATATACCACGGCTACTATTCTAAAGCCTTATCACAGCGTAAGCTATCACTCCGCCTCAGGCACGTATGACTGGTATGAATGGAAGTTGTTGTCATGTATCCATGACAACGGACTGTTGCAGTCCGTAGCCAAAGACAGTTGATGTTTTTACGATGTTAAAAAACGTAGTAAAGTAGTTAAATTCACATGTTTAAAGAGGAACTAAACCCCTAAATCACTTTTTTCTGCTGAAAACAAATGTATTTGGGTATAAGGTAGTGTTGATTCTGGTCCAACTTTTTACATTTTAGTCAAAATATTTCAATTTGGTGTATTTTGTAGTAAAAATGTAGAGTGACTGCCCTCTATGGGTTGAAACACGGCTATTACAATCGAATTTTCCTATTGGCTGAGATGGAGGCAGATGACGTTTTGGAGGCAGCTTTCGTCACCGGCCACTAGCTCCCCGGCCAATCAGCACCGGCTGCTGCCTGCCGCTAACGGTTGCTAGGCACTCTAGCTGCTCTGCTGCTGCTAACGGCTGCTAACAGCTGCCTGAACGGGAATCGTTAGTGCGGCCGGCGCTAACGAGCCGTTAACAAGCTAACGAGCCGGCGGATCAGCTGTAGATGCTGTGTCACGGCTCTGGCGTCCTCTCCTAGTAGTGTCCACGCTACTAGTGCTGTTAGAGTAGCTCGTTAGTAGCTCGTTAGCGCTAGCAGAAGTGTCCATGTGTGTTTATTACTTTTTTTTTCTCTTTTGTGTGATTTCGCGGGTGTGAATGGGGCGCAGGGGCGAGGGGGGATCGGAGAGTGCTCCTGAGTCCCGCCCATAATCAAGGCATTTTTTGAATTTCAAGCTTAGAGCACGTCATCCAAAACTGAGGGGTTTAGTTCCCCTTTAAGGTGAACTTTGACCTCCAGAGGGTTAACAATGGTAGAGGGGACTGAGCAGTGACAGAGGAAAAGACCAGATGCAGAGCTACTTGGAGCTAACGTCTGGAGAGGTGGGACTAGTTTTTTCACAGTGAGGCTATTTTATTGAATAATCTATTCCTGGTTGAATAAAACTACATGAAATTGATTGCTTATCCCTCTTTCATATTGTCATTATTGGTAACCGTTTTATAAAAGCAATATATCACGACAGGCCGTGGTCTATGCTCATTCTACCACTCTAAGGGGGAACAACGCCCCTTATTAGAGTGGTAGAATGAGCATAGACCATGGCCTGGAGTGATATATTGTTCATTGTTCCTCAACCTGCATGTGGCCAATGAGCTCAGTTTGGATGTGTGCCAGGCTGAAATCAGGCTTTTGTCACCTGGTAGTGAGCTGCTGCTGCTGCATCTCAGGTTGTTGTTGTTTTTTTGTAATAGAGGAAGATTGCTGCACAGAAACGTCCTCACCTGTTGTGGAATTGAGGTCAAAGTTTCACAAGGTTTGTTTTGTTGAAGCCCTGAAACACATGAGCTGTGGATGGGCCGACATCATGTAGCATCTCTCCTCCTCCTCCTCTCTCCTCCTCCTCCTCCTCCTCCTCCTCCTCTCTCAGTGTTTCAGTAATAGATGTTTACATGGAGGCAGCAGTAGTTTGCTCAGATCAACCTGCTGCTGTCAGCAGGAGAAACAAGTGTCGGCTGTGAGAGGAAGAGACTCTGCAGAGGGAAATGACCCGCACCGACAGGAGGAAAGACAGTGGATTGATGGACAAAGGAAAGGAAAGAGAGAGAGAGAGAAAGAGCTGATGGACAGATAGACAGGTGGAGAGAGAGAGAGAGAGCTGATGGACAGATAGACAGGTGGAGAGAGAGAGAGAAGCTGGACATTACAGGCAGAGAGAGAGGAGGTGAAGCAGAGGAAGACATTTTCCCGTAGAGACACCGACTCCTAATCTACTGCAGCCTGGGGCGCCGCTAAATGTATTAAGAGTTAGTGAAGAGCAGGAAATGATGTTATTACCAAGAAGTGTGAAGCAGGTTATTAGAAATTCATAATTGTCCAAATGTATATGTGAGCAATTTCCTTTTTCGAGGCCGGAGCTGTGAATCCAGATCAGCAGCAGCAGCAGCAGCAGCAGCAGCAGCAGCAGCAGCAGCACTGCAGTGTTTCATAACCAAACCCTCACAACCACAACAGTCTTTGTTTTAACTTGTAAGACATTTTACTCTGTGTTTACAGTAAAACCAGTGAGATGAGTTCATTTTAAAAAGGCTTCACAAGTTGAAACTAAATGCTTTCTGTTGCTTTTATTGATTGCTCAGCCTGCTCCGTTGGGTTGCCAGTCTGGCTGCTGTTTATCCCCCTTTTGCTTTCCACTTTCCACTTCCACCTTATGTCCTGTAAAGATGCTGCAAAAATCAAGTTTAACAGCTTTACCAGCATTTATAACTCTCTGTGTTGATTTTTCCTTTTCAATCAAATACTGTTTTGGTATTGGCCTTTACTGGAATAATTCATGATTACACTTTGTTGCATTTTAGTTTTGGTCTGGTTCGTCTTTTTTTTTTATTTTTTACAAACTTAAAGGTCTGATGAGGGTTCATGATTTATTTTAAGTATAAACATCTTGTACACAGATTGACTCAGACTAAATTCCCGAATCATTAATTTCAACAGATTTAATTAGGTAGAAGTTTAACTTTTTAAAACCATTTTAATTAATCACGTATCCACCATGACTTTGCTTCCACAACACAAACTCACACCAGAGTTTGTTTAAAAGACGACGAGACGAGATCGTTGTCCAGTTGTTAGTCTGTGCCAGAGTTGGAGTGACGGACCACCACTCACAGAACAAGGAGATTCCTCCACTTCCTCAATGGCTGTTGTGATTCCATGAGTTCATATTCATGGATTCGTGTTGTTTCGTGTTTGTGAAAGTCCATTAGATCTAGAGATACAATAGAAGTCAAATGATCCAAGTGAAAGGTAGCATTTCCTTTGACTTGTGTATTTACACGGTCGACCGACAACGACCTCTCTACAGAAACAACCTGTGATGGAGAAAATGATCACATGAGCTGTGAGAGGCAACAACCTGCTGAGCTTCACGCTTCATCACAGCTGGATACCAAACATCTTTACATCTTCCATCCACCGACAACCAGTGTTGGGCAAGTTACATCCAAAATATAATACATTACATATTATTAGTTACTGTCATTTGAAAGTAATTAGTTACATTACAATATTACTGTCTCAGAATTGTAATGCGTTACACTACTTTTGTATTACTTTTTAGTTACTTTCGCCAAAATAACAGCAGAAATATGACTGTAAAGCAGTGGTTCCCAACCTTTTTCTGGCTTGTGACCCTGTCGATCAAGATGCACCAGCTCAGATATTTCTATATGCTGCAACTTGATTTAAATTCGAGAAAGTGAAAGTATAGAATACAGTTGTTTAGGATTGCGTGTGGTGTTTTAATCATAATTTAAAAAAGAATAATGATTAGTTTAAAAAATATTTTTATCAATTACTAGACATTTCAGGCGACCCCATTTGAATTCCAGGCGACCCCACACGGGGTCCCGACCCCAAGGTTGAAAAACACTGCTGTAAAGTTTAGTTCATTGCAGCTGATAATACATTCAGTGGAGGGTGATGTGTAAGCCTCTGCAGCTACTAAAACTACGTTTTGTGGATAATCTACTAAGAGTAACTGCCTGGGGGGGGGGCAACCAGGGTCGCAGGCCTCTACCTTCAGACCTGTCCAACTAGGGACCGGGGGGCCAACCAGGGTCTTAGAGCCCAAATTTGTTACTGTCGTAATGCAAAGACCCACATTATATGCGGGGTTAGGGGTGCATATACCTGAAGATGCATTGCAAACCCAGAGGGGGTGAAAAAGGTGAGTAGCTAAACCCCTGTAGGGGGGTCTGGGGGCACCCCTCCCCCCCCAGAAATTTTTTGTGATTTTAAAATGTGAGTGAAGCATTCTGGTGTACTCTGAGAAGAGGGGGAGGGGGTTCTACTATGGTCAAGATTTACAAAACTGAAAGGTAGTCTTATGAATACTAAAAAACATTTTAGAAAAGAACAGTGTCCCTTTTTCAGCAGATTTTTGTGCTACTGCAGATCATTTTGTCAACTTGTAATATACACATTTTTTGAGTATATTAAAATGTGCTTTCTCAACTTCTAAAATTTGGATTTGAGGGGGCAAGACATTTATTTGAAGGGGCGCTGCCCCCTCTTGCCCCTGCGTAAAGCCGGCCCTGATCTACGGTAAAGAAGAAACGTGGGAGAATATCTGAGAGAAAGTAATGCGGTGATACCAGCTGTCAATTATCAGACCGGAGGTGCGCGCTACGACACAGCGCTATCGGATTTAAAAGCCCGGGCGAGAGGGGATCAAAGACGAGGTGAAAGTAGAGGTGAGGTCTCGGTCCCGGACCCGGAGCTGAGCAGCCAGGTACTGGAGAGGGAGGAAAGGAGCGCATCGAGGGCGTTACAGCAAATAGTAATACATTACTGTAATTGCGTTACTTTTGTAACGCGTTACTCCCAACACTGCCGACAACTGAGGGCTGAAGTCGTCACCGTGCCACCGGGCTGCTGCTTTCCTGTCGGACCTGCTGCCGTGAACTTGTGGTTTGGTTTTTCCTGAGATATTATTAACGGGGTCACTTCTTTGTCTCATCCAGATGTTTTAGGATTCTCAAAGCTCTCAGTCTGTAATCTGCAGCCTGTGTCCCTGAGGACCGCTGATCCTCCCCTCATCATTTCACCCGATCCAGGCAGCTTCTTCTCTCTTTTAGCAGCGTTTTGTTCCACATGAGAGCGGCTGTCAGTCACAGCTGACGGGTCGGAGATGCTCAGAGGTTGCTCTATCCCCCCGCTGCGATGCTGAGGGTCTAATGTCACGCTTCACAACACCCCTCAGGGCTCCGCAGCTGGATGCAAACCTCAAGGAATCAGTCAGTCAAACAGTCAGTCACCCGCTCACTCATTCATTCAGTCCTGCGGTGAAGCTCTGAGCTCTAATGTCACGCTCTGGCTGCAGTCATGAAAACAGACCATTAGTGCATCAGCTGATGTAACAGTGGTGAGTGGTTTGGCCTGCAGCACCAAACAAACACATCACCTCCATCTGTGGAAAGACAATTAGCCCTTGTTCTTACTGATTAATCAAAGTGATACAGAGCCAGCAATCCAATCAACTAAAACACACTTCCTTTGCACAGATGTGAAGTGATGTTGACACATTAAAGTGGTTAATGGGTCTGAATCGCTCTGTCCACATGAACATCTCTTTCCTTTCTGGCATCAACATCAATCCACTCACCCTAACTGTTCCCCCTTTACCTTATTCACCATACTTATCATGTTTTTCTGCTACCTGAACCTCATCTTCTAAATTCTTAATTTCCCAAAGAAAATCATTTACCTACATTTTCTTTTAAGAGGACTGAGACCACCTCTTTTAGTTGGACCAACTTTTGGTCCGGCTCATGGAGGAGCTTCCACACCTGTACATTTGGTTCGGCTCAAACATAAAAGTCCAAAGGTCTGGACCAAATGAGCCTTTAGTGTATGATTTATATTAGATTGAGCTCTAGTTTATATTCATCCCAAACTCATTTGGTGTTGTTAGATATCAGTGCAACCTGTAGCATTTGCTTAAATCTTAAAGGGATAGTTCCACATTTTGGCAAATTGGCCCATTACCATAATCCACATATAGTCATACAGTAGCAGTAGGCAAATACAGGGACTGCTTGCTGAAAAACTGCCCCTGAAGGCAACGCACATCAGTGGTTTTGCATGAATTTCCCTCTAAAACAACTCTGTCTGGTAACGTTGTGTTATTATCTCATAGCGTGGTGAATGTGCAGGTCACAACTTGTCCACCAGAGCGTTGTGGAGTTGTTGGATTGTGTATTTGATGAGTTTGATGAGGGAAACCAAGAAATCCCATGAACCTACTGCTATGACTATAGGGATTATGACAATGGGCCAATTTGCCAAAATGTTTAACTGTCCCTTTAAATGACTTAATTTACAAGAAACACAAATTATTTCCAAGCCTATGATTTCATATGTTACTGTCTGATATCGAGCGTTGTTACCTCTCTCTCTCTGCCAGTCTGTCTGGACATGAGTCCTGCTAATGAAATGATTTGGTCAGGAAGTCAAAATGAATTCCTTTTGAATAATATCGTCTTCCTCTGACTCCATTGGCCAACCAGCCTCCATGCATCCACCCCTCTATCTATCTGGCATCTTCACTTTACTCCTGTCTGCCTGCACTCCATGTTAGCCAACCACTATTCTGGGTAATTGAGCTGTTTTGGATGCATCTTCTCTTCCTCTTCCTCTTCTTTTCTGCTGCAGCATAGTTGAATGAACTGCACACTGGCACTGAGACTGAAATGAGCAAACCAACAGAACAACAAGAAGAAGGAAAGATCATATTAAACGTACATCAGTAGAAATAATCACTCAGTGCTCTTTGCGTCTCGGCTGAAGGTTGGAGACACATCCAGCAAATATTCATGGTGGTAATTACAATTTGTGTGATTAATTTCCTCGCTATACTTGAGCTGCTGCTCTACAATAATTGATGATTTGGGCTCTGATGAATTTCCTTTCAACAACATTTGTAATGAAAGAGGTGAATTGGAATGCTATTTTCAGGTTTAATGAGACCCTATTTCCCTCTTTTTCTCAAATGAGGTCGTTAATGGATAAAAATAGTGAGGATCAGGTGGAAACATTATACCACCCTTATAGCTGCATGGATCCATGGCTATGAAAAAGGAGAAAACTCATGTTGGATTGCACCAACAAGTTTGGATTTAAACTTAAATCCAGGTTTAAAATGAGTCAATCTAGGTTTTAAATACAGCCAAGATCAAATCAAACACATTTCAACTTGATTTAATCTGGTTTTAAAAGTGAAACCTGGCTGGTTGCACTTAAGGAATTATCATCAAAGACAGACCTGATCTCTGGTATGGAGTCACGTGAGGAGATAATAAATCCACTTCTCCAACGAGCGGGAACGACTTACCTGCCAAGAACCTTGAAAAACTGAGAGGAGTGGAAAATATCAACTGTCTACAGCATCTTGGATGAAGCCAATTTATAAATAAAATCGATTCATGACATCCAACTTATAAACCTTCAGTGCCTAAACAGTAAGTTCTCATGCTGCAGTAGGCTACTTTACAGACACATGGGCTTTATCTGTCCATTTGCTGGTCTCCTTAAAGAGAAAGGTCGACAATCCAAACATTCCTGAAACTCCATAATTAGATTACTGACGTGCAAATATAGTATAGCTACTCTCATAAATAGTCTATTTTCAGTCAAGGTAAATCCATGTGTCCTCCAGTAACTGCCCAGTGCTGATCAATGCATTAGCAGAGAGGATATTGTCTTACATCAGTCTTGCATCACTGTCAATTCAATACAGAAAAAAAGAGACTGCCATTACTGATGCAACTAGGCAGGGCCGGTCCTAGGATGTTGGTGGCCCCCTAAACAAGGTTTTTGTTTGTGGCCCTGCACTCTAAGCTCAAACACCAAATCACTGGTTAAAACTGAACACAGACGTGTTTATGCCCTCTGAGGTTTGAGGCCATTTTCTCGACTTTTACATATTTTCTTAAATGTATCTTTTTAAGATACTTGCAGATGTAACAATACTCAAGTGTTTTATGTCTAAATATTAGAACCTCCGCTGTAAGCACACTGAGGCCAGTTTGTCCTAGAACACTGTAGAAAGAAATAATTTAGGACAAATGCTGGAAATTTGAGGTCTGCTTTTTGAAAAAATGTCCAATCCCTTGTGAAAACACTCCTTCAGTCATGAGAATGAACTGTTTTGGTGCTTGAAATAGGATATGAATACAGTAATAGATACGTGTAGAAAACAAGTCTAAAATGAAATTTTGTAAGATTACTTTTTGAGCACAAATGTTGTCATTCTGCCGTTCTATTTTCACCAAATGTCTCAAATGTGAGATAAAAGAAGCTGAATATTGACTTCACATTACATATAAAGCTCATAGCTGCACGTGCAGACCTCAGGATGTTTAAATGACTTGAATGAACCCCGGTACCTTTCTGATCATGTGGCCCCCCACCTAACGGCTGTGAACGGCAAACTGTTTGTCTTGCCACCACATCCACATCCAGACAACCTGGTTTCAGACACAGATGGATTGTGGGAAAAGTTTTTGCTGGACCGTAGAAAAGGCCAAAAAAAGATTTGGGGTCAATGTGGGGAGTCTGATCTGTTGCAGCGCCACCTTGTAACCGAGCAGAAATTGATATTGGAAAAATGAAGCCAGCCAGTGAGTCAGTTCACACGGACTCCTATATAGCCGATCAAAATATCTAACTAGAAATAAACATGTTTACAGCTTGATACAGAAAACAGTTTTGGTCTCTATGGCTAATTTACGCCTTCATGACAACTGGGCAAGGGATATTCTTTTATAGGCTAGCCTATAATTATCTCAAGTCATATTTATATAGGTTTTTATCATTTATGTATATAAAAGCTACATAATTGAGGGTGTGCCACTTTAAGTGCTCACTGCTGACTAGTTTACTGTGTGTTTTGTTGTTGTTGTTGTGTGAGGTAGACATCCATTGAAACTGAAAGTGAAATTGACATTTACAGTTTAACCCTAACAACCCATATTAAATGACACTTGCAATGCTGGAGCAATCTGTTTATTTTTCCTGACACTAACGCGGTGCAGAAGATTTTTGATTTAGCTTATTTACCCTTTGAGGAAACATAGCTGCAGCTGTAGTTCAGACAAAGTTGTTAATTTTAACATTAAGACAACATTAAACATTAATATATTTGGCATACAAAAAAAACTGTTGCATACTTTCTTTCTCTGCAAACTATTACGCTCTTGTGGATTTACATTATCTTCTTTGTTATGTAGATGAAAACAGTCACTGACTGTCCTGTTAAATGCCATGATCAAAGTGAGCTATTTCAGTTCTGCTTGTGTACTCTGCTTTGTTATTCTACCCTGTGATGTGGATGTGAGTCTCTCTGTTAATGTGTAATCCAGCTGTAAGCGTGTTGTTCCCTAACCCTAACCAACGTCTCGACCATCTGAAGCTTCGTTAGGCTTTCTGCTCTGATCGGCTTTGTTCCCAAACAACAAAAAACCTGAGTTGCCCTAAAAGAGAAACCAATAGGATTAGTAAAGCTTCTGTCTCCTAGTTGTTTAACATCAGCATTTCAGGGATAAAACAGAGGAAAAGTTACACTCAGCTTACTTTTAATACCTCTGGATCTCCATTCTTCTCTGACCTGGTTTCATAAATCCAGGATTATAAAACACCTTGAGGCTGTTCTAACTGTTATTAAAGCAGGCGTGGTGTGTAAATGATATGAGCAATCTGTCTTTATTAGCAGCCCATGTACCGCACACCTTAATGGAGCTGTAATTAAATTCTTAATGCAGGAGTATGTACGCGAATGATAGACCTGTATATAACCTTGCCTTTCTCTCCAAGGTGCTTGAGAAAGCAGCTGACAATCAGTCCTATGACTTTCTACATAAGAAAAGCTTATTTAAGGATTTTCAGTGCATCATAGCACCGGGACGGCGCTGGTGAAAATTACAAATGACTTTCCACTTGCATCAGACAAAGGATTTACTGTATGTCTGAACTTGTCTTGTTATTTCTTTCTTTGTGATGTTTTTGTGACACCACTCACTATCATGTCGTATTACAGGCTGGGTCATTTTCTTAGTATTAAAGGAAAAGTCCTATTTATCAGATCAGTTTCGGCTTTATGTTAAATCCTCCATCAAGCTAAATTTAGCCCTGGAGTTCCACAGGGTTTTGTGCTCGGGCCACTTCGGTTCCCCCCTCGTAGAGTTCCTATACTAGATGTTACTGTTCTGGCCTCCAGTGCCATCATAAAGAATAAGGTACATCCAGTTTCAAAAAGAGGCAGAAAAAACAATAAATTCTCAGATGGATTATTGTACTTCCATTTTTTCAGGCTCTAACTCAAGTCTCTAAGTCTCCTGGTACATCTTAAAGATTCCCAAAAATCTTGAGACAATTAAAAAACTATAGTCCTACCTGGGGATATGTGTGTGCATCACAGATGTTTTACTGTGTGACAACAAAATCAATTTGTAACTGCTTCTGTCATTTAAGCTGGAATTCACAGTGTGGGCTGCTATGGTAAAAAGGTGCTGTCTGTGTTTTTATCCATTGACTCAATGGTCGGTCATGTCATCCTCACATATAAAACATTGACAATCTAACTCATGAACAAAACCAATGTTCACTTCAAGAGACGACATGTTTGTAAACTGAGCTGTAATACAAAGTCTCATGAAATCAAGTTGACGTCTCACTATGTTCACAGGTCGTCTGAAGCTCCCGTTTCTTTTATCAAAAAAGGAATATCAACTCAAAGCCACAACGTCTTCGTAGCAGTGAGAGTAAATCTGGATATTGTTTATTCTACCTGTAAACATTAGGACTGGGACGATATGCTACAATTTTTTTTTACAATTTTTTGGATGGCGATTCGATTTAAATTGCGATTCTACGATATTGCCGATTCTCTCGATTTTTAGTCTTTAGCATTTTTAACATTTATCTGCACACAAATACTGTAGGAGGCTATAAATGAACATACTCCATTATAAAGTGAACTTAAACCCTTTTCAAAACCTGGACTCTCTGTATGTAAAAAAGGCTAACAAATGCACATTGCACAATATTTAAAAAAAAAAAAATAAAAAAAAATAAATAAATTATTTTTGAAAAAAAAATCGATTTAAAAATCGTCAGAAAAGATATTGCGATATTTATGTGAATCGATTTTTTCTCCCACCCCTAGTAAACATACTGAGCCGTCAACTTGACTCTGATGCGAGACTTTGTAATACAGCTCCGTTTACAAACACGTTGGCTTTCTAGAAGTGAACAAACCCCTCGGTGTGGGTTTGAAGACATCTGACGTTGTCTGTGGGAAAAAAATAGTGGTTTTGTGGAACGTAAACGGCCTAAACAGCATAAGATCTGTCTGCTCCCATTCTACGCTGCTGTGGCGATGCAGGGACAGACAGAACTACTGCAGAACAGGAGACAGAAAAAAGAAAATCTTGAGATTCATTCTTTTAGACCTAAAATATTAGGAAACTAGAGCCCCAGGTTGAATTTGCCTGGAATTGTCCTTTAACTCCATTGTCATTTCCAACCAAAATGTAACATCTTTCCGACGATGGGTATCGTTAATCCGTCAGTTTTCTGATGTTACATTGGTGGCAGCTGGGTGGATTCAGACTAGTAAAATGATCACAGTGTGTTTGTGAGGGCTCCTCTTTAATAAATGTGATGAAAGTCACAGCTGGCATTTAGCTTGAAAGCAGCGCCTGAAACCCCATTGTTCGGTAAATATAAGTGAGTGATATGATATATCAGAATCACTGTGGTATTGATGCAATTACTGCTGTGCTATTTGTTCAGCAAAAATAAACAGATGACATTTCATGGCTTCACAGACATCTGACATTTAAAGCTAATGTCTAGAAACAGGAGAGCCTCAGCAGTTACTCAGAGAGCACGAGCCACTTCTCATCACGTTCGCTGTGCAGGAATTTTATTGTTCAGAGAAAGAGGGCAGGAAGACAATAATGCACAAGCAGTAGATTAGAGAGAAAAGCAGCAAAAGTGGAGATTTAAGATAAATAAACTGAAATAAATGTCTTCTGTTTGAGTAAACGCAGGGCTCTGATAAGATCATCAGATTGGCATGTTGAAAAAAACAACAGTTTTCTTATTTTGTGTCTGGTGATTTGATTTATTCTGGATCCCTATTAGCTGATGCAGTAACTATTCTTCCTGATAAACAGTAAAACAACATTGGACGCTGTGTATGAATTGTTATATTTTGATAAAACATAAAAATTAGTCTTTAAAAAATGTCTTTCAACTTTAAACAGCCACTTGCAGTATTTTTAGCTGTCGTCCTTCCGGTGTTAACCTGCATGTCAGCGGTGAGGACATGTAGATACCTTGTCGTCTCTCAGATGCAGATGCAGAGCAGCTCACCTGACAGGAAGTGGCCTCTCTGAGGAAACCTGCTGCTGTTTTCATCATCTGTGGAGCCGCCTGCGGGCTCTTCACTCCATCTGTCAGGTGGGGATTAAACAACACAGAACTATCAATTTGTGAGCTCTCTAAGTCGCCTTAACTATATCCTTCCTCACATGTGGCTGCCACAGAAAAGACAATTGCCTGAAGTAATATAAATGTCCTTTTTTTTTAAAGACACTTTTACTGTCTCTGAGTCAAGATTTGAACTAATGGCAGCATGTCAACTCTTGATTCTCTGACAATGATCATGATTTTAGATGTCTGACAGTTTTAGTTCATCATAAGGGTTGTGCTCACTCTGCACGCCTGAAAATAGTTCATACATAAATTTAAGAAAAAAAAATTCTTTATCCTAAAGTTCTGCTTCCAATTGGTGCAGCATTAGCATGTACTGTATTATAGTGGCCCATGTGATGCTACCCAGCCGATCAAACTTGCATTTTCACTCAGCAGTGCAGGTACAAGGCTATGTTACATTTTTACCTTAAATTAAAAGCTTTGCAGCAATTGTGAGAGTTAACTACATGCCTTGTAACTTGTTACAAGTGAGAACGGAGGCTTTCTGCCTTCCACCTGGCGTTTCATGGCTGAAAACCAACCTTGTAGCATCAGTGTAGCACTTGATGCCGCCCGGGTGTCCCAGCTCCCGTCTCTGCGGCACAGTGACACAAACACGCTCTTTAATCCACAATATACAAATACACACGTCACATATGTTATATAACATTATCCACCGCTCCATGGATTGGTTTTTTTTGCCAAATGCACATGGCCAGGCGGAGGGTTAGCAAAACAGCAGAAAAGCATCCAGACTTGCATAGTTTCACTTTAAAGGGCAACGCTTCACTCAGTATTTCATGCTTGTTCCATTGTTTGCCAAAATATGTGAATAAAAACAACTTTATTAGGAATTCAGAGAGAAGGAGAGAAGAAAACAAATGTGAGGAGCTGACACTGGAGTACAAATGCAACGCAGTGATGTCAGGAATACACTGTCCTGGAAAAAATATCTCAAGAAAAGAGCGACAGGCAGCATATCATGTATTTCCTTGTCAGAGTCGGTCCGCACATTACAAATCAGATTAATTCAGACTCTTTGCTGTTAAAGTCAACATCATTTCATTTCTCACTCCAATCATGTGTAACCTCCGTGAGCACCATGAGAGCAGCCGAGTGTTTGTTCAATCATATCAAGACACTGAAGCTCATCACATGAAGAAGTGAAGCTCGGAGAATCACGAGCCGTCTTTAAACATGAAGCTGAGTTTCGAGTGTTAATCAGATCCGGGCATATGTTCCCTTTTTCCCTCAGAAAATATGTGACCCTGGAGAAATGTATTCCCATCAACCTCCAAAAACCTGCTTCATTAAAAATCACGGTGGCACTTTCACCATCTGTGAGACCGTGAATAACAAGTTGAAGGTTTTAAACAGTGATGACTGGTGTGGAGTGAAGTCCAGACCTCCATCTGAACCTGAACCTCCTCCCTCAGACCAGTGGGAGGTGTGAGGAGGGCTAACTGTTTGTTCTCTGTAGAAGACCACACAGTTTAACAAGAACAAATACACTCGCTGACAACAAAACAACACATTTCTGGTGAAAAGACTTTCTTTTTTTTCCACAATTCAAGACAAAATGTGATTTTTTTATTAGAGCGAGTTGGCAGCCGACGTCCCGACTCTGGGACACCGAGGCCCAGTGGGAAACTTTCTGTGCTGTTCTGCCAAAATAAGATCTGTTACATAAATAAATGAGTTAACTCAAAGTAAAAACTGGAACAAGAGAGACTGAAGATTCAGAACTGCACTCAGAGAGCCAGGCCAAGAAATGTTAAAGATGTGAAACTGGGAGTAAGTACAAATAAAGAAATGTGTTAATCTCCATTAAAAAGCAGAGCTGACACTAGAACTAACACATCACCTAATGTGGCAATGGACATTTTATTTGCTCATTAAAACTCAGCATTGATTGTTAGACACTCAGCTATAGCGTGGTAGCATTATGGATATTTTAACAATTTTTGTATTGATGGTGTAATATTACAACGAGGCCAGGAGACCGTGTGGCCTTGGGCTCGGCCACACACACTCGTTATTACACAGACACACATTAATAAGCTGGACAGGAATTACCAGAAAACACGATTTGCATTAGAGGAAATAACTTAATGGATCCATACAGTAGTCTATATCTGACTTACAACATTTGCATGAAATATTAAGTCAGTACAGTATGCCACTTTATGTGAAGTCATACGTATTTATACTATATTTTGATTGCTCTCAACATTACTGTGCATCTTATGTAGATTTTCTAAATGTGAGGTTTGTGTATTTAATGTACCACAAGGAAACCGTAGCGGAAACGTTAGATTGAATGCATCATGCAGTGTGGACCTCCCGTTTTTTAGGTGATGGGCACCTGTATTTACCATAGGCTACTTGAAATTGCATTTTCTCTTAAAAAAAAAACATTAGTTTTATGGTTGCTGTTATTTATGTACCCTGAATTGTGTATTTTAACTTGCACTTACAGTCTATTTATGATGTCTGTCTTTATGTCAAGGACTGCAGATGGAAATTAGCGTTCTCGCTAAATCTGGTGCAGCCATCTTTTTATTTCTTTGAATAATTAATGTCACTGCATGCTGTCCTGCTATAAACTAAATAAACTGAACTAAACAGGGTTTAGCGTGATGCTGAGAGAAGGAAAGCATATTTGCAGAAGCACAGAGAGAAGTGGCATGACAATAGACAGCAATGCAAAGTGAAGACAGCAAAAGATTTTACTGAGGGAAAGGAGAAGAAAAGGAAACAAACAAATATACTGAAGAGCCCCACGCATGCAGTCTGCAGCCTTGGGCGCAAATGTTCAGTTAAATTGGAAGACAAGGACAGAGAATGAGGGAACAGACATGCAAATGATTGTCCTGGTCTTTGAAAAATAAAGTATTTGATAAACACCACAAACATCCTAGATGTTACAAAGAGTCTCATTTAAAGCCCCGTGCCCTCAGGGGTTGCCATGGTGATTTTACCTGCTTAGTTATGACTGAGTGGGATTCACACAAACTCAAACATGCACACATGGAGTTACCTGTGTGCATGTGTGTGGTAGTGTTTCACAGAGACTTCAAGTAACTTCATGAATGGGTCTCAGCTGTGGCTCTGGTCTGAGACTCAGAGGTTGCCATGGCAATTTGAGGAGGCTACCACAACTACAGACAGACCCCTGGTACCAGAGGCAGAGAAAGAAGGTGGTTTTCTTCCCCAGCGATCATCTCAGATTTGGGTTCATTGCAACAAAACAGTAGCGATCAGAAAAGGAAGCAGACTTTCCTGAACACGTTGATATGTTTTTGAACAGTTTGTAAACCCATGTGAGTTAAAATCAGGGAATACTTCTTTGTAGTGGAGTGAATGGGTGGGCAGCTGGATGGGAGTGGCCTCACACCAATCAACATGAGTCTCCGAACCAGAAACGTCTTTACGTAACAACACCAGGAAAAGTCTCTAGATTGTCGCTAGTCGCTTTTGACACAAAAAAAAGGCACCAGATTTAGCGAGAAAGTTGACAAGTTGGCAACACTGCTTTGACTTTCCTATTTCCTGGTTCCCATTTCCCGCGAACGTCAATACGTGACTCCTACGTACTAGGTTGCGCATGCGCAGAATGAATAATCCACTCTACACAGCCGTTTACATGCGGCATCAAGCTGATTATCAATCAGCGTATAGGCTACCTCTTTCAATCCCATCAGAAATGCAATCAGGTCGGATCCGCTAAGGTGTTTACATGAGACATTTTGAATCTGATTGACCTATTAATCTGATTATAAATAGGATTTTTGGACTCATGTAAACACTGTCAACCTGTCTGTGTGGATGTGTGTGGGTGTGAGAGAGTGAGTTGGACTTTAAAGAAAGTGATAAACACCATAAACATCCTAGACGTTCCCAAAAATCTGGTTCTGGTGTGCAGCAGTGTGAGGGGTCATCACAACCAAAGACAAACCCCAGGCAGAGACAGGCGCAGAAAGGCCAAGAGAGGCTGTATAATATGGTATATGAATGAATGAATGAATGAATGAATGAATGAATGAATGAATGAATGAATATTTTATTTACGCCAAGAAAATACTGCATGGCTCTATTTTGCACAGCCTCACATTTAGGGTACTGTTTGAATTAATTGTATATGAGTAAAAAAGGGATATAACCTTAAGGTTTATCCATCAGACGATGTTGTACAATCTTGCAAATGACTTGGAAGTGACTGTAGTTAATGACTTGATTGGCGTGTTCTCAGTATTTCATGCTTGTTCCATTGTTTGAGTGCAGCTACAGTACAGTATGATATCCTACACAGTGAAACTCGACTCGTCTGTGACGCCGGTTGATTTCTCTGCCTCTCCTCGGGCTTCCAGCAGCTTGATCTCTGCTCCGCTCTGAAAGAAACTCTGAGTGCTCTTTTCTTTTCTGTCTGAGCCAACTGGCCGGCCGGCCGGGCAGCAGGCCTCCAACAGCTCTGAATATAAAGCAGAGTAGGGGAGCGTCGATCACCAGCTCGCTCCATCTGCTATTCAACATAAATACAACAAGTGTGAAGGAAAAGACGAGGCAGCAGCTCAGATCACTCATCAGCAAACTGACTCATCATGTCAGTTTACTCTGTTGTTGGACTGAGAGCTCACTGTGGCCGTGACCTCCTGTAATATATAATACTGGAAGACAGCGCAGTGAATTAAACTTCTTTTTGCAAAATTGTTATTATTTTTTATGAGAGAAAAACATGCATGACAAGCTTCTTTCTCTATAACTGCAAAAAACAAATATTGAAAATACAAGAAAAAACACTGAACTTGAGGAGGAAATGACCTAATACCAGTAAAATGTTTTCTCTGTGCAGCAAGATCATTTTATTTACGTTGTTATTGAACTTTATTCCGGACTTGCTACAGTGCAATAATTAAAAATACACCTTAGTGTTTTATGATTAATTCTGAATGCTGACATTTTGTCACATTCTTAATTTTAGCACAGAAAAAAAAAATTAAAAAAAAATGTACGTGTAAATTACTTGATATCATTTTGGTATATTGATGCTGTTGAAACAAGCTGGCTTCCTATACACCTTCATCTCAAAACAGGAAACAATTTGCACATATAGAAATGCGCATGAGATATAAATGTAATGTTAAAGTGTCATGAGGGTTCGAGCAAATTAAATCTTTCTTTTCTTTTCCTGTTTAAGAAGTATGTGAGTCAGAAAAAGTATGTTTTTTACTTTCTGTTCTTTAAACGTAGCTTGTTTTACTAATAATTTACTCAGTTTTAACATTTCTAACTGAAGCATCATAATCAATTCACAAATATATCCCAAACTCAAAGATAGAAAGTGGTAAATAACTTTTACAAACAAGATAATTAATCTCATATTTCCAGATCTAAGGTTTTAAATCTTGGCATGAACAGGATCATTTTCAGTGTACTAATATTTATCCACAGAATTACTAACAAATCCTTGTCAGTGTTTTTCCCAAACATTGACACTGTTTCTTATTCAGCTCTGCCTCCTAATGAATGAAACATCTTTCAGATCTCTCTCTCTCTCTCTCTCATTATATCTCTCACTTTCTCATAGTTTTATTCCCCTCACAAAACGGCCTGTATCTCCATCCTGCACCCTGCTGCGGTCACACAGGCTTTTAAATAATCAATTTGGCATTTCCATTAAGCTGTTAGGAGTCAACTGAACTGAATGAGGGGCTGAATTAAAGAAATATTCAGAACAGTGTGTTCAGAGTCCTTTATTCCTTTAGTTTGGTTCATCTGGCAAACTCAGAGTGAAGTAAATTGGACTCAGGGGGCACTAATTAACTGAAAACTTTAACGTTCATGTGAATTTTCTCTTATAAGAGAAGAGAGAGAACAGTGGTGTGATTTGTGGATAGCACCCAGAGGGAGGGGAGGGGATCTGAAAACTGAGACGTCTGACCTGAGCAAAACGAACCGAGGATGACGACTGACAACAGTTTTTCTTTCAATTCACCATCTTGTTGATTGCATGATGTAATGGTTATAACATCAGCATTTAGATTCAGTAATTAAAGCTTCGTTTAAGACACAAAGGAAACGTACAACCAACGTCGTGATGTTGTCTGGCCTGTCCTGAGTGAGGGTGACAATGCAAATCGTTTTGCCAAGAGGTCAAAGCAGGGCCGGTTCTAGGCGGCATATATGAGGGGGCAGTCAGAAATGTGAAGGGGGCATCATGTGAACACATCATGCTCCAGCACTTTTCTTTCTCTGTTCTTATAGTAACTTCATTAAATTGGGTTGTTGACTATGTGTCCAACTCCAACCTGGAGAAGTGGATTGCACTTTGTCAGACCTCTACCTTCAGACCTGTCCAACTAGGGGCCGGGGGGCCAACCAGGGTCTTAGAGCCTCTACCTTCAGACCTGTCCAACTAGGGGCCGGGGGGGGGGGGGGGGCAACCAGGGTCTTATGGCGCATTTCCACTAGCACGGTTCGGCTCGGTACGGCACGGCTCGGCGCGCTATTGCGTGTTTCCACTAGCACGCAGTACCTGCAACCGGGTACAGTTTTGGTATCACCTCAGCCCTGGTTCCAAGCGAGCCGAAGCGTTACTAAAACGTGACGTCAGCCGACTGCCTTCCACTGATTGGCCGATGAGTGTCGTCACTGGAAGCGTCATAACCACTCGACGACCGACAACAGAAATGTTCCTGCTGAAGCTGTTATTACCAGAGAATTTCTAATATTTAGACTGGCTCTGTTATTACGTGACTTTATTAAGTTTTAATATTTTTTCATGCGAGAAAGTAACTGCTTAGATCCCCATGTGCGGTTAGTTTATCCAAACAACGGCTGTTTAGAAGTTTGCCCCGATGTTTTTCGGAGAAGTGAAGCTCCAGGTCCGAGCAGCGACCGCGACACCACAGAGGCAGCAGCCCGGCTCCTGACGTGCTCCGCCGGCCAGCCTACCACCGTCACCCCGAGGAGAACAGACCGCTAATTAACTTCCCCGATGGCTTTTTAGAGGTTTACCACCGGCTGGTTAAACTCTTAAATGTTGGTCTCATTGATTAAATCTAACAATTGTGGCTGTAAGCAGCAGTTTGTTTGTGGTTAGAAAGAAGAGCAGCACTGCCTTGGGTTCTGTACGCACAGAAAACACCACATTTACATCAATAAATAAATGTTTTACAATGAACCAGGCCGATCTCGGAGCTGGCAAGACTCTCCGGTAAGGCATATTAACGGTTAAATGCCGTTATGGGGACGAGAGCAGTCAAAACGGCGGTTTAAAGCTAGCTACAGCGAGGGTAGGTTCACTTCCTGTTTACAAAGTAAAAGCACCAGTTCTATCGTAATGGCTTTCCTTATGATAAAAGGCAACAGGTGTTTTATTTTGTGAAAATAACCGGAAGTGCGTTGCTCACTACGGGTAGCTTTAGTAACGCCGACTTCGTTGAAACAAAATTGTAAACAGCTGGTATTTTGTCAGTTTTTCAACACGTTGGGGATCTAAACGACTACTTTCTCGCCTGAAAATGTTTCAAATGTTGCTAAAGTTATATATTTACAGAGTTTAGAGCGTTGCTCGGCGCCGTGTAAATGACGTCACGGCGGCACTAGTGATACTCAGTTGTAATGGAAACACAACCAAACCGAGCCGAGCCGTATCGAGCCGAGCCGTGCTAGTGGAAATGCGCCATTAGAGCCTCTACCTTCAGACCTGTCCAACTAGGGGCCGGGGGGGGGGGGGGGGGGGCAACCAGGGTCTTAGAGCCTCTACCTTCAGACCTGTCCAACTAGGGGCCGGGGGGGGGGGGGGCAACCAGGGTCTTAGAGCCTCTACCTTCAGACCTGTCCAACTAGGGGGGGGGGGGGGGGCAACCAGGGTCTTAGAGCCTCTACCTTCAGACCTGTCCAACTCGGGGCCGGGGGGGGGGGGGGCAACCAGGGTCTTAGAGCCCAAATTTGTTACTGTCGTAATGCAAAGAGCCACATTATATGGGGGGGGGGTGCATATACCTGAAGATGCACTGCAAACCCAGAGGGGGTGAAAAAGGTGAGTAGCTAGGGTTACTAGCTACCCCCCCCCCAGAACATTTTTGTGATTTTAAAATGTGAGTGAAGCATTCTGGTGTACTCAGAGAAGAGGGGGGGGGGGGGGTCTACCATGGTCAAGATTTACTAAACTGAAAGGTAGTCTTATGAATACTAAAAAACATTTTAGAAAAGAACAGTGTCCCTTTTTCAGCAGATTTTTGTGCTACTGCAGATCATTTTGTCAACTTGTAATATACACATTTTTTGAGTATATTAAAATGTGCTTTCTCAACTTCTAAAATTTGGATTTGAGGGGGCAAGACATTTATTTGAGGGGGCACTGCCCCCTCTTGCCCCTGCATAGAGCCGGCCCTGGGTCAATGACCACTTGGCGGTTGGGTTTGCACGTCTTTTATGGGTGAGTGAGTTTAACTTCAGTACCGCTAACCGCCACACGTCGTCACTTCTCCTCACTGGGACCTCGTGGCTGTCAGTGGCTATAACCGCGGACCTCCGTTACACTCATTTCATTTCCAGTTACATGGGACTGACAAGGCCAAAGACGACCCAGAGACTCAGTCGCAGAGTGAACACACAAGCACCAAAACAGTCCAAGTTCCAAAAACCTTTACTGAAGGGCAGGCAGAGGCATAAATAATAATACACAGGAAGGCAGTCCAACTAAAAAGGCAAACAAATCCGAAGAAGTGCAAGGCAGATCTCCAAAAACCAACCAAAGACAAAAACAGGTCATACACAAAGGGTTTAACAAAAGACAAACACGAGAGAGTAAAGCACACGCAGGTAACAATGACAATCTGGCAAAGGAATGGGCGTGACACATGGGCTTAAATACAGCCCATGTGTGGAGATTATTGGCGGGAAACAGAACAAAGGAGCTTGACAGGAAGTGATGAACCACAACAGGAGGGAACACAAACTAAAAAATAAAACAGGAAGTCTAAACACACAAAGACAGAGACCTGACAGGGACAGTTGAGAGGGAGGGAAAATAAAAATCCTTGTTAGCACATAACCTTGGAGAAGTGTGTCTTTTCACTGTTACATCGACAAACAGGGTTAACTTACTAAATTAGAGGTCTGATCATTTATTATCCTCCCAGTCAGCCACTGGTTTTGGAGCATGTTAGCCTTTACCTGTTCTGCATACAACACATCCGTCCACCACCCTGACCTCAGACCCTCTGATGTGACATATGGTCCACCACTGACCTCCCATTCCTGTCTATGAGGCACCATCGCCCCAAGCTCTTTAGTCTGATTGAACTCTTACATGTGAAATCAGGAGGATCAGTAATGACCAGTCAGTTGATGAGAGAGAGAGAGCGACAGCAGCTGGACTGCAGCGTTTAGTATGTGACTGCATGGAGAGATAACAGCAGCAGCAGACCCACAGGGACCGGTCTGGCTGCAGTGAGTGCAAAGACTGTGACCGAGGTCAATGAGAGGAAAACCTCTGACAAGACGCTGCATAATCTCCAACCGTCTGGACTGAATGCTACCTGTGCTATAGCTGTGTTGGTTTATAACCACATGTCCACGCTGTTTCATTTCCCCCCTCTGGCTTTTGGCTGCACCGATTAAATGAGTCCATTTTCCTTTTGGTGGGGGTTTTGGTCCAACGGCACCGAAGATAAGAACAGCACAGGTTTCACTGAGTAAAATGGCAAATTAGCATACGCAATAACCAGAACCCAGAGAGCGTAGCAGCTACATGGAATTGATCCATCATTCATTTATTACCAGTGCTTTCCCCACTCTGATGTGTATTTATGAGAGATACTGGGTTGTGTTATTAAACAAGTCAAAGCCAGGCTGATAGTGCCCATTAAACCCAATTTGAGTTATCACCGAGTCATATGAATATATTTTCGGCCCATACCAGGTCCGTATAGCTCACTTGGTGGAGCAGGCGCTCCATAAACAGGTGTCAGACCTGGTTCAAGCGTGTCTTTCCCCCTCTTGCTCTCCCCATCTTCAGCTGTCCTGTCAAAATAACCCCGAAAAAATAATAATTAAAGGGGAACTATGCAAGTCCGGTCGCTTTTCTACTGTGCTGCTAACCCTCCCCTAACAAGACCACAAGAAACTTGCACTCCTTCACTGGGGAAACAAGTCAACAATATATTTCATTTATTTTTCCTCCTCCTGAGAATTCATTAAAATGTCTTTACTCCAAGGCCTGACGGTAACAAAAACCTCCACAGACTTCCGGTCATGATGCCATTTTACACACATTTTTTTTTTGAGTGAAAGCACAGCTCTCTCTCTGCTAAGAGGCAAAAGAGCTATCTCTTTGAAATGAAAACAAAATTGCTTTTCCTCGTGTTCCCCATTATGGTCCAGTTTCGGTCACGACAGCCAAGTGATTTTTATCAAACCTTTCAGACATAGCAGCAACTAATCTTTCCTCAACAAAACAGAAATGGCATCAATCTGCTTTTTTTCCTCTCTTTTTTTCCACAGGAGCAGAAGCTGGAGATGGTGAAATGATTTTATTTTCTTTTTTTCCAACAAAGAGGGTGAAAGAGCCAGTTAACAGAAAGTGACAGTGTCTTCTCTCAACCCTGAAGCGTGTCACTCATCCAGAGGATTTTATTATAGGAAGGGGAACTGGAAAATTACAGAAAAATCTCAATTGAAACCATTAAATTGCCTGTAGTAGTAGTAGTGTGTCTCAGGTTAGTAGATTTAAAATCTCTGTCCCTCTCTGATGTGGACACGGAGCAGCCAGCTGGTTTCTCTGTGTGTCCACAGGCCAACAAGGTGTGTGTGATGCTCATGTTGAATGTGTGTATATAACTGTGATCCCTTGTTTCTTTCAGGATTCCCCTGCTGTGTGTGTGTGTTTTTTTTTTTTTATCATCCGACTCCCCTGCTGTCTATACTCTCAGTAGGTTTTCATTATCAGATTCCCCCCGCCGACTCTCTCTGCACGCCTTCCCCTAGCTACTCTCTGTTTTCAGACCTTTTCCCTTTAACGTGCAGACCCGCGCTCAAAGCCTCCGAAACCTCCTCTCTCCCATGTGGGCTCACAGTCGCCCCTCTTGTCCGCTGAAAGGGGGTGTGTGCATCTGAGCTAACACAGAGCCTTTCTATTCAGTGTGCTCAGGCTCAGCTGCCGTGAGCTGCATGAAAAATGGGGGAAGCATTTTGCATGCCATCTTTTTTTTTTCTTTTTTTTTAATGCTGCTGGATCTCCACTTGCATTATTTTTCTTAATGCTTGCAAATGCAACACTGATTTAGTCTGGAATAACTCTGCGAGGTGGCTGCACATATACAGACAGTTTTAACATATTTTAATAAATAAAACATGGATGTATCAGCGAGTATTGAATGTGAATGTGGGTTCTTCAGTTAAATCTAAGAAAAGGTGTCTCTGTGGAAGAAAATAAGACAGGATGGAAGCCAGGATAAAAAGAGACTCCATTATTTTCCAATGGATGTGCATTACAGCTCTTACACTATGCAATTTTACCAAAGGCAAGAAAAGAAGGGTTTGTTTGAAGTGTTACCACTTTTCTAAGTTTGTAGTTATTTCAGCTGTGGTGCATAAGAATTGCTGCGATTACTCTCAACTCCAAATATTTTTTTTGGGGGGGGGGTATCAAACACTCACCTCCTGCAGACTTGTGCTCATAAAAAGATAAGGCATGGGCTGCAGGAGGAGTAAACTCACAGTGGTTCAAATGAATTTCAATAGTCACATTTTAATGCACAGCACAGTTGAAATGCTACTGCTCTTTTTAAAAAGTGCTGGAACCATAACTAACTTATCAGTGTGAATAATAATGACATGTTAAAGCAGAAGTAAGCGATCCGGTGGTTTTGGCTAATGCTGTGTTCCATGCAGGCTTTTGAAACCGTAAATTACAGCTTCAAGTCACGACTTACTACTTTGTAGCGTTCCAGGCAACCCACTCGTGTTTCTCCGACCTGTTTTACCTGTGAAAGTCACTATAACGGCCACTCGTAACTTCTGACCCGTGAACTCGTACCAGATCGAACTGGTACCACTTCACAGGTCGGAAAAACACGAGTTACGAGTTGCCTTGAACGCACCATAACGTCTTCAGCCGACGGAGTTAGCAGCCCCCGCCCTCGTCATGGATCTATTGGTCCTCGTCCCTACGTCACCACATTCAGGCGCATCCCTTGGCTGCACACACAGAGAGGACTGCCCCTTTATGCCGTTCTCTCTCCTCATTGGATAAAACTTGTAGGATACGAGAAAAGTTTTCTCCTGGGCTCAGAGCAGAGCAGAGTGACTGACAGACCCGTGTTTCAGACCAAACACTCTATAGAAGTGATTGCTGTGGGAAGATACAACTATTTAAGACTTATATTAACACAAAAATATCGCTTACTTCTGCTTTAAGTTCATATTTCCACAAGTTGGACTGGTGTCGCCTCAGTTCAGCCAATGATCAAACAGTTGGTCAGACATTTGTATCGTCCACTTTGTCACTGTTGTCGGCTCATTATGACAGCAGCAGTGAATACTTTAAAGAAATAAAAAAAAGCCAAGAGAGGAGATTAAAAATTTGCACACAGCTCCGTTAACACCTCCTCCTCCTCCTCCTCCTCCATGCTGCTACACCTGCAGTGCCTTAATGCTACATCAGCCAACCGAGCTCTCTCATAATCTGGACATGATCAGGTCAAGTCTTCTCACTTCTATTCTGGCTTTGTCTGTGTGTGTGTGTGTGTGTGTTTTTATCATCTTATTCCCATTCTCATCTTTTCCTGTTTGACAAAACCGTGGACCGTGGAGTGAGAGACAACAAACAAGACAAGTCACTGGTTTATTTCACTTCCCTCCCCTGGGCGAATACAGCCATGTCTTTCCTCTGCTATCTCCTAAAAAACAATGAGGTTTTACTGTCACTCATATCTGCTCTGCTAGAGCCACTGCCTATCTTGTTGCTTCCAGGAATCAGTGCTGGATATGATCAATGTTTGTGTTTTACCTGTGTGACCATTAAAATAGTTGCACATAGCCTATAATTCTCCACACACCAAAATACAGTAGGCTACAGTGATTTATTTCACAAACGTTTTGGGGCGTTTTCATTACTTTGATGGACTTGAACAATCATAGCTGTTTTCACCCCGCTGTTTGTCCTCAAAATTAGAAATCTCAATCTTCGTGCCTGTAGAGAGAGAGCTCAGATGCTGCACTGCTTTGGTCCAGCAGCAGCATATTGTCAAATATTTGATGAATTGCACCAAAAGTTCATCTGTTGTGCCCAGAGGATGATGATTTTAGTAATTCAGTAATCCCCCGAATTCATATTTTCCACCAAAAGTATGTGCAGACATCCTATGTTGACATATTCGGAATAAAAAGAAAAACTAAGTTGATTTCTAGCCTAATTTAGCTACTTGTGCTGCATATTTAGAGTGGGTTGGTAACATAATGCATCCCATTTTAAATCACAGTATATTGGGGTTTAGATGCCATTGCCATTGACTCTGGCTTTGCATTTGTTCTGTGGCACTTTTGTTGGTGCCACCACTTTTGCAGTTTTTCATCACATGCCAGCAGCACAGCTGTCAGATATCCTCTGTGCACCATGTGTTGCCAAATTGGACGAGGGGCATCGGACTGACAGGAAGTTGCTCTATCACAGCTTTAATCGCCCCCAGAACCATGTGATTCACTCATGGGGGTGATGAGGGAGTTCAACCCCTCTTATTAAGACTCCTAAAATAGATTAAAATAACATTTAAAGCAGGTTTGAAATATATTTAAACATAATATTCATTTGTTAATCAAAATATTACTGCATATCCCCATATTTATATCTGGGACAAAGTGTTACAATTTCACACACCCCTAAAGTGGACCATACCATTTCTTAACTTAGTTGACTTAGTTTTGGCCTCAGGTAGCTGGCAGGTGCTGTCAAATCTTTGTTCCCTGCGCATTTTCAGGCAAATAAAGACATTTCAGGTAAATGTAAGAGGCAGTACTTATCAGTTACTAACTAGCTGGTTTAATGCAGTTTGTTTTATTACCGCCAGAGTCTGTAAAAATCGATGTGTGAAACACCGGTGAGGAGCTAATTATGTTGTGTTATGTTGATGTCATGCTGCGTTCGAGACAACTCGGAACTCGCAACTTTTTCGGTTATGCTTTCGGATCTCGGAGATTCCGAGTTGTGTCGAACGCAGCAGTAGCTGGCTAGCTAGAAAAAGTAGCATACAAACGGCGCAGTTTGTCTTTTTTTTTTTTTTTTTAAGTATATTTTTTGGCTTTTTGCCTTCATTTGATAGTCCACAGTATAGATAGACAGGAAAGGGGGAGGCAGAGAGAGGGGGAATGATATGCAGGAAAGGTCTGCCCGACGCGGGACTCAAACCGGGGCCGCCTGCGGTGAGGACCGTAGCCTCTACATGGGACGGCCGCTCTACCCACTGCGCCACACACCGCCCCGGTTTGTCATTTTTAACCTTTACCGGTATAAAAAGGTTCCTCTGAGGAAACTTTGACTGGTGTCTAAGTGACCGGTACAATGTTTAGGCTACTATGTGCTTTATTTTTCTGTTTATTTAGCTATCATTGTTGTCATTATTTATTAGGGCCACGGGCCATCGCACCGGGCACTGATCCCTACAGCTATGAAATAGCTGCAGGGACCAGTTGCAATTATATATCAAAATGTGCGGTTTGATCGGGATCGGTGTGCTATTACTTTTCTCAACAGTTTACGAACTGCGCAAAATTTGCATTGAAGTCAATGGGACGGGTGAAAAAAGAAGAGCGAAAAAGACCAATCATTGGAGTTTAACAAACGTCTACTGCTCAGGCATACTTTCACCTAGAGAAGCTTTTCCTGACAGGGACCATACACCCCTCTGGGTGTAGATAAGAACTTTAAACAGTAGACACAAGTCTTGTGTATTGGCGTATTACTCCACGTTTTGATTTATTTATTTGGTTCATTTCAGTGACTAACTGACTAACTGAATAACTTGATAGGTCATATAGTTTTTGATCAATCACTGATCAATGACCATGATCATTTTTGGAGAAATTATGAGATTATAATGGGTGTGTATTGCACGGAATGTTCGTGTCAGAGTGCGTGACATCATCGGTTAGAGTGGGAGAGATGCCAGAAAAACTCCAGAATTTTTCTCTTTCCACACTCGGCCCGGCCACAATTTACACTCTACACCAGAGGTCTTCAACAGGGGGTCCGCGACCCCTAGGGGGTCCGCGGAGGTACTGCAGGGGGGTCGCGAAAGTTTTGGTTGAGGGAAAAGAAATATGACAAAAGATATGGAAGTTATGAAAAAAAGATCCATAGGGGCGTTCCCTGCTGCTGAACATCGGATTTTTACATACAAGTCCTCTGTTTTCCTATAATATAGGTGTCAGGGAGCCTTTGTATTGTATCTGATACAAACACTGCGCACCGTCTCTCTCTCACTCTCTCTCGCTCACTCCCCCCCACCCCCCTCTAAAATCAGCCCGATGGCGGGCGCGCGCACACACACACACACCGCTGTCAGTGGTGTTGTGTGACACTTGGCCCCTGAACGTCAGCTACACAACGATGGGACTTTAGTTTTCATTCTCCATACACACTCGTTAATTCACAGCACACACTCATACGATGGTGACATTAACGCGCGCCGCCACGTCTGCTCATAGCGCAGCGACAATGAAGCAGCGTCAGGCCGTGACACCGTCACTGAAACGCTCCGTGGAACCGAGACATGACACGGCGGGCCCGATTAAATGTTCCCAGAATCAGCTCCGATGGCCGCGGCGCTGACGGTTGGAGGTGAGTCACGAGTCTTGGTAGAGCACGGCCGCTGCAGCGACCCTCCGACAGTCCCATCGCTGCGTGTAAATCCCCCCTCTCACTTTCTCTCCGCGCCCCCGTCTCTCTCCAGCTGCCCTTTCAAAATAAATGCATAAAAAGCCAGAGAAAAAAACAGTAGGGGAAACACTGCTTTGTTTTCTCTGTCTTTTTATGGTTTAGTAATTCTTTCATTGGTGCAGTAGCAGCATTCAGTTACCACAAGCATAGTTGTGACCTGTTGTGATCATGGCATGGCATATATTTTTTATATAAGTCCCTTTGACTAAACTCCTAAAAAAAAGCGTGATTTATAGTCGAGAATATGGCACTTTTGGCATATGGCACCAGGGCCGTTGCTAGGAATTCTGGGCCCCCTGAAAGAATATTAAAGTGGGCCCCTGCCCCCTGACTTTTCCACTTTTTTTCATAGACTACGTATGTATTATCATTTCCTGGCAATACAGGACTCGTTAAATATAAAACACAATTTTATACAATATAAGTAGGGGGTCCCCGCTCCATCTCTCCATCAGTTTGGGGGTCCTTGGCCTGGAAAACGTTGAAGACCCCTGCTCTACACACATGATTTTTTCAGAATTTGTAAGACAAACTTGTTCTGTTTCTCATCATGTGCTCAAAATATCAGAGAGACTTACAGAATTTACAGAATCAGCCTCTGAGTGCGGCCACGTCTGTCTCTGCTCCTCATTGACTCCAATACAAATATTTTCTGAGAGAAGCAGAACGGACCGATGTTTTAAAACTGCCAGCGTCGCCAAAATATTTACTGTAGAAACACCAAATCGTACCAAAATTTTCAGTAAGTCCTTAGAGCAATGTGATCTGTGTTTTGTTCTGATAGGAGTTACCGTTTTGTCATGCTAAGCCTAAATGTGAGACCGGTTTAGAGGCAGAAAATGGCTCTTTTTCTCCACGTTTCTGTCTGTCTCAGCCTGCGGGGGCCCCTATCGCCGTGGTAACCTCTTTGATCCTCAGGCCAGAGCTCGTTAACTTCATAAACAATCCACCTGGCGCTCGTTTAAATGTTTATAAACACAGACACAGCTAAATCAGACTGACACAGGATGCAGCTCATAGTCACACACACACACACACACACACACACACACACACACACACACACACACACACACACACACACACACACACACACACACACACACACACACACAGTTAACCTAATGTGGTTACAGCTCCTCCATATCAGTGCTTATAGAAAGATGATCATGTGTCTGTCTGATCAGTTCTGTCTTGACCTTAAGATCGTGGGTTTGATTCCCATGTTGACAAAACCGGCAGTATCCCCGTGGCCCATTCAAAATTTCCCCAGAGAAAATGTTCTAGTTTATTTTCCTATTTCATCATGGTGAACATTCTCAACACCTGGTTAATTGTAGCTAGGCTAACATTCGACACTAATACACTTTTTCTCAAAAAAGTTAAAATTGTATGCATTGTTTTATCCTATAGATATATCTATATTATTATTACACTGTTATTGCTGCAAACTCAACGTGTTTCCTGACTCTGCCATGTGGTGCTTTTTGCTTTTAGATGAGCAAACTCCGATTATTCCTGGTGTGATGATCATCCTTCAGCTGTGACATCTTACAGCCTCTAAACTGCCACAATGGCTGTAACAATAACAGCAGGTAAGAAGGAAGGAGGTAAAATAGATGATACATGTTATTATCATGATGACTTCCCCTCACTATCGTCCCCTCCCACCAAGTATCAGCGGCGGGATGAGAGGAGGAGGAGGAGGAGGAGGAGGAGGAGGGAGGGAGTCGTTTCTGAAGTTATTAAGTGGAACTACAGTCAGACACACACACACACACACAAGTCTCTCTCTCTCTCCCTCTCCCTCTCCCTCCCTCCCTCCATCTCTCTGCTCCAGTCGGGGGTTTGAGGAGAAGGAGATCTCTCTATCTCTCTTGGAGCTGGAGAGGAGAGGTCTGCCGTCTCTCTCCTCCGGCAGCCACCGGGCTTCTCTGCAGCCTCTTCATCCTCTTCATCATCACCATCATGGATTTGGGGACTAAATCAAGAGTCGCTTGGATTACTATCACTCAGGTCACCGCGCTGCTTCTCCTTCTTGTCTCCAGCTCGGCCGGGACAACCGCAGAAGGTGAGCAGCTTCAGCAGCAGCAGCAGCAGCTGTGCAAGGACCCCCCCCCCCCCCCCCCTTGCTCCTTGCACTTTTGTTTTAACCTCTACTGTATTATGGCCCTATTTATTATAATGTAATATTGTAATGTATTTTGTATTTTTTTTATAATGCTGACGACGTGTGCTGCCTGCTGCCCTCTTGGCCAGGTCACCCTTGAAAATGAGATCTCGATCTCAACGGGTCTTTTTTTACCTGGTTAAATAAAGGCTAAATACAATAAAAGCAGCAGCCTGTGTTGTGTTGTTGTGTTGTTGTGTTGTTGTGTTGTGCGGTGTGCGCCGACACTTTCCCCCGGAGGAGCTGCGAGCGGAGCGAGTCCGGGCAGAGGAGGCTCTGAACGCGGCTTCATCCTCCTGTCACCCTGCCTGGAAAACACCAGTCTGTCTTTTACTAGATGCAGTGTTGTCTCATGCAGGCTATAGTTGTTATGTTAAGTTGTATAGATTACAGGTATTTATTTATATTCTGGTGGTTGACGCTGGTCGGATATACTGTAGGCTGCAGCGCGTCTTGGTTGCGCACCGGGACTTGGTTGTAAAGAAGAAATGAGGACAGTTGAAGTGGGTTTTATGTGATGGTGACTGTTTAATTGTTATTTAGTCATCACTATAATCAGGTAGCACATTGATAGGAGTTCAGTAACCCACCACCACCACCTCCCTCTCCTCCACTCAGGTTTTGTAGCATTTAATTAGCAGCTTATTGGCTTCCAGGGTCAAAACAATCATTCCCTAAGGGGGGGGGGGTCGGGGGGATATTTGCACACACAGTCGAGGAGAGAGGAAGGAAGTTGTTGTCTTTCTGTCAGAGAAAAGAAATCATTGTCATCCAAACGCGTCATAGGAGCTACTTCATCCATCCGCTGCTGCGTGCGTAAAACAACGTTACTGCTTTGTTTTCTGGTTAATTGGCTGCTCAGCGCAGCGCAGCGAGCAGCCTGGGACCGAGCCACGGCTGTGCTGCTCACACACCCAAACACCAGAAAGCAGCCGATGTGTGAAGCTGCGTGTGTGTGTGTCAGAGAGAGAAATAAAATGTTTTTTATGCAGGTACGTATATAAGAGCTGTGGTTGGGATTGAGAGGTTGTTAGTTTGATTATTTGACCTCTGTTTTGGAATGAAGGAGGAATTGTCTTGATTTTATCCAAATGGTTGAGTTATTTTTGTGCCAGTTTACTACAGGTTTATTCATCTGTGCAGACACGAGGAGAAGAGGGAGAGGAATCCAGGGCAGTTTAATGCACAAAGACCAGATAAGCAGAGACATTGAGATGTAATTGAAGCAGATGGCTGTAAAAGTTACCAACCCATTCATCCCTGGTTTTACTCTTCTCATCCACCACAAACTCACTGATATTGACTCCTTATCCTCCCTTAGTTTGGCTCTATTTTTTTTAACCTCTTTGTGTTTTATTTCACTTCTTCTCCACCAAGTATCATCATCCCATCCCATGTCTCCATCCTCGTGGCTTCCTCTGAGTTTTTAATCTGCTCCACATCCCTCCCTCCCTCCCTCCTCCCTCCTCCTCTGTGACAGACCGTCTCTCACCCATCATCGTGAAAATGTCAAGATAAGCAACATGCCCAGTAATTATTGAGGTGTGCTGGTTCTGCTGCTGCTAAATGGAAAGGCTGAGCTGTCAGGTGGTGGAGGAGTGAGAGAGAGACGTATTGCTTCTTCTCTTCTTCTTATTCTTCTGCAGCCGGAGAGATGAATGGAGAAGCCGGGGGATGCAGCCGGGCAGGGAGGGGGATAGATGAAGTAGATGTGTAGTTTTTCTGGCTTCCTTCTATCCTCTTCTCTCCTTACAATCTCATTTCCTCCAGCTGCGTCTCTCCTCAGATCCTCCTTTCCTTTTTTTTCTCTTTCTGCTCTTTGCTCTTTTTCTCTCTCCGTCTTCTTCTCCTTTCCAGCCGTTTTCCTTTTAGCTTCTGTCCTCCTCGTGTCTGCTACCTGGATCTCTGCCCTCCTGCTGTATCTCAATCAGAGAGCTGCTGCTGCGACGCTCTCTCCTCTTTCTCTTCCTCGACATCCCACCTCTCTCTCCCTGCTGCATGTTTTCTCCCCGTTTCATGACCACATCGCCTCGTATTTCTCTCTGTACTCTCTCTCCTGCTGCTCTTTTCTCCCTCTCTCCCTCTGTTTCTCTCTCTTTAGGTTATTTTCTGACTCTCTCGTTGCCTTATCCCCGCTGCTTTCTCCACTCTTCCTCGACTAACAAGGTGTTTGTTTGAAGAGCCAGACCTGGTGCTGATATTTTGTATTTTTCCAAGTTGTGAAAGCCTCCGAAACAACAGTAGATAATATAAGTCTCTAATGAAACCCAGACTGACGAAATAATGAAATACTGGACAAAAGTGTTGAATACGTTGACAGGGCCGTTGCTATGAATTCTGGGCCCCCTTAAAGAATACTAAAGTGGGCCCCTCCCCCTAACTTTTCCTTTTTTTTTTTTCTTACACTACGTATGTATTATTGTTTTTTATTTAGCCTTCTTTGTTTTGATGCTAATGCAGCATTACACTGCAAAAACTCAAGTATCTTAGCAAGAATATTTGTCTTATTTCTAGTCAAAATGTCATTTCTAGTCAAAACAAATCTCATTCTACTTAAAATAAGACACATCACATTAAAAGTAGCTTGTTTTTAGACACTTTTTACTTCTTTCAAGCAGATTTTCACTTGGAATAAGTAGAAAAAATCTGATAGTGGAGCAAGTTTTTCTTCCTTATTACAAGCACAAAAAACTTACTTTCATTGGCAGATTTTTCTATTTATTGTGAATTTAAGTGAAAATGATCTAAAAACAAGTTAATTTTTAGGTAATGAGTCTTATTTTAAGTGGAAAGAGATTAGTTTTGACTAGAAATGAGACATTTGGACAAGAAATAAGACAAATGTTCTTGGAAAGATGTTGAGTTTTTACAGTGTACTATGAGTATTAGTCAGGGTCTTACGCAGAATAAATCAGTCATACAAAGATTAGACTACTGGGGTTTTTTATGGGCCCCACTGGGCGCTGGGCCCCTAGAGTTATCATCACCTTTCTCCCCTAGACAACGGCCCTGTACGTTGACTAAATTAACAGGAAATGTGTAAAATGAACAATGAAATGAAAGATTTTCATTGATGTTGTGGTGCAGTCGTAGGCAGGGAGGGTTTCCTATCATATGAAATGACGTGAACAGTGACGGATCAATACTAGATGTGTAATTAAACGCTAGTAGTGGCTCGATGTATCAGCTTTCTATTGGTTTTATCATGAGATGTAATCAGTCGTTTTTCTGCTCTCTGCGACTCTCATATTTCTTCTCTTTGGTTTTGGTTTCTGTCTTTGGCCTCGGCCGCTCCGCCTCCTGTTGTTTTGACCTGACCCAGCAGCGCACTCATCATGCACGGCCCATAAACCACGTTAAGTCTGCAGAGGTAGAGGGATCCCAGCTGCAGGTTTCACATCTCCATCCCCCCCTCCTGTTGGGAGTTCACTGTTCATTATGGAGGTGGAACAAAGTGACAACAAAGTAGAAATACATATTTTAACAGCACACAGATGGTGCTCTGATGACTTGTTAGCCAGACAAGTGAAGCACTGGGTTTTTTTGTTTTTTTTCCCTGTGTGTGGAGATTGAAGATAGTCATGGTGTGAAGCAGCTACCTGCAGGGCTGCAGTCAGTGTGCCTTTAATTGCTTTTTGAAATTAACAGCATGACACAGTCAGTCGCCACGTGCTTCCTACATGGATGCAGATGAATGCAGACGGGTCGGTTGGCCGAGCGCTTGCAGGGGGAACGTGATGTAACTGGAAGGTTTGATCCCCATTTCTGACTCATGTGGTGATGTGGGTGCAGCTTTTATGGCTGAAAATAGCTGCCAACAGACGCGCAGATGAGTCAACCAAAATAGCTGAACAAAAAAAACAAAAAAAAACGAGGTGAAGGCTGAAATCAGTGTTGTCTTAATTGACAATTGTTGGTTTTGTACTTTTAGTTTGATGTTGTTTGTCATTCTGTTTTTAAAGGGGAACTATGCAGGTCCAGTTGCCTTTTCGCCGGCCATGTGTATTTGTTATTATATACGTTTTACGATGTGTATATCTGTGTAGTCTTTTCTGTCATGAACAAGAGATTACGGGTTATGGGGCGTGTTTGTGTTGTGGAGCCAAGAGACGCAAAGTGGAAGGCAGAGAGCCTCCATTTCCCCCGTAACAAGTCATTTAACAATCACAATTACTCCAAAGCAGTTTAATTAAAGGGATAGTTCAACATTTTGTCAAACTGGCCCATTGCCAATCCCTATAGTCATAGCAGTAGGTTTGTTACCTTTAATTGTCGGTGCAAGCTATTTTTAGAACGGCGGAGCAGAGCCGTGAGCTGCTCAGAGCTACGCTACTGAGGCTCATTATGGGATTTCTTGGTTTCCCTCATCAAACTCATCAAATACACAATCCAACAACTCCAAAACGCTCTGGTGGACAAGTTGTGAGCTGCACATTCACCACGCTATGAGATAATAACACAACGTTACCACACAGAGTTGTTTTAGAGGGAAATTCATGCAAAACCACTGATGCACGTTGCCTTCAGGGACAGTTTTTCATCAACAGTCTCTGAATTTCCCTCTAAAACAACTCTGTCTGGTAACGTTGTGTTATTATCTCATAGCGTGGTGAATGTGCAGCTCACAACTTGTCCACCAGAGCGTTGTGGAGTTGTTGGATTGTGTATTTGATGAGTTTGATGAGGGAAACCAAGAAATCCCATAATGAGCCTCAGTAGCGTCGCTCTGAGCAGCTCACGGCTTGCACCGACAATTAAAGGTAATAAACTGCTGTTGTATAAAGTGAAACTTCATTGTCTTCTTTGGTCATAAATCAGCTCTAGGTTTTATATTAATACTGTAAAACTATCAAAGCCTCAGTCCACAGAGAACAACGGACCAATCAGTGCTCACTGCCCCTAAGCCCCGCCCACCTGCACCCACCTTGCAGGACATGGTTCGTTGGAGTGTTTATCTGAAATCTGCTTCACTTTTGGAGTCGTCACTCACAATACGTGCAACTCATCATCTTAGGCGAAGCTCAGAGCTCCTGAGGGGGGAGATGTAAAACTACACATAGATGTAGTTTTTGAATCCCCGCAAATATTTCTTCTCATTTCAAAGAAAAAAGTTTGAAATATAGGATCAGATCTTTGAAGATAAGTGATGCAAAACCCCGATGAGAGCAGAAAAATCCCAAAATGGCATTTTTATAGATCAACACTAACATCTTGATTTGTATCACTGTAAAAAGAGCAAGGCCTGCTGTCAATTAGTAACAATTTTGCACTGACTCCAAAATCACACCGTGAGAAATCTATCACAAAGGGCAAGAGAAACCTTTTTTTTCCAGCAGAAAAAACAGACCAGAATCCACAGTTGCCTCGGGGCAAGTTGTGCTCTGAATAAAGCATGAGGCTGTCATCATTAGATGCGATGCACAAACAAGTCGGCCAGCCTAAACTTGTTTGTATGCCCATACACTCAGCTTTGATTGGAAACAAATTATCACCCGATGCCTTGGCTGCTGTACAAAGAAATTCTGGGAACTGAAACGGTAAATTACAACAACTTTTCTGAACATCACAGGCTGATGAGATGTAAGAGTTTCAGAGTACTTCATGATGGACTGTTCCTCTCCACTTTTGTTCCTGTAAACTGAGGCTTTAACCTCTGGGAGTCTGTTGAGAGATGCTGAACGGTGAAAAAACAAAAACAAAACAAAAAAAACTTTAGAAAGTTTGACTGTAAAATCTGTGAGACGGCACAAAGAAAGCAGCCGACAAGTCGCAGCAGGCTGCTTCAAATTAATCAGTCAAATCTTGTAAATCCTCGAAAAGAAATTCCTGCAGATGCACAGCTGCACCCCAATAACCTACGACATCTATCTGCGCTTTTTTTCCCTTTTTAATTGAGGTGCTTGGACAGCTGCAGACCGAAGTGTTTTGCTAATGAGAGTACTTGTAATTAAGTTGCTAAGATGTTGTCAGGAGAAAATTGGGTTCATATTAAAACCAAGACTGTGAGTACGGCTACGTTAGCAGCTCTGTGAGGCTGTGATTGACAGTCACAATTTGAGATCATGCTGATGATCAGCTAGTATAATGTTCAACAAATCTGAATTTAGCATGCTGTGCTGTGTTGCCGTTAGTTTTGCAGGTATTTGGTTCATAATTAAAGTTTTTGATTAAAATTTTGACAGGTCAAGAGGAAATGGAGCGTGAATATCTCCATCAGATCTCACATATTAAGCCACTAACTGACATTTCACTAAAAAGCAGGCGCGCTGGAAGATGTTTTCAGTAGGGGGGGCTGCCATCTGAATGCAAAACAACGAATCACACTGTTGTTGTCAAAATGTGTGAAATGAAGCATTCTGGTTTATCCTGAGAAGAAAATAAAGGCAAAACAACATTTGCTTCAGATTAAAAAAAGCACATTTAGTAGTGACTGAGGTTCCTATCATTGCAACGGCTAGAGTGTATGAAACTGGTCTAGAGGAGCTGTGGCTGGTCTAGGGGGGGGCGATATGGCAAAAATATCATATCACGAGTTTTTTAAAATGAAGTCACGATTTCGATTTCATCACGATCTTAAATCGAAAAAAGAAAAACAGACAATTAAGGCCAAAGAACCTTTCTGAATAGATTTTAATCTAAATAGTTGCAGTTTTGCCAACATGTGCAAACAACGTAAACATAGTAAAAGGTAAACAACAACACTCTGATAAAGTGGAGTCTTGCAAAATAAAAGGTAGTAGTAAAATATTAATGAAGACATTACTGTTTGTTTTATTCAACACAGTCATTTCAACAGGATTTGAAGTGAATCAAAACACTAAATAGCTGATTGAAAAGGGTCAAATAAAAATACAAACTAAAGTAACTGTTGTTATCTCTTTTAGCAAACTTTGCAAATGTCCTTTGTTTGCGCTTTGCAGCACAGAACTGCAGTTTATAGAACGAGCCCCAGACGATCCTACGATCTCTGCACTTTGACAGATCGTCTACACGCTCTAATCCTTCACCATCTAATATCGTCATATCGCCCACCCCTAGGCTGGTCTTTTTTTTTTAAATGTTTGGACTGGACCAGACTTTCAAAGGCCCTGTGTCCTCTGCTTCACCATGCGCCTCTGTCAGGCCACACTTTCCTGTTCCACCACTTCTGCCCTATTCTCATCTTCATCTTGAGCTGTATTGTCAGATAGGAGGCTCCCACATGCTTGAGTTTAAACTGCTGAATAATAAGAACAGACATGTCCTGTTATTTTCAGCCTTATTATATTATTATTATTATATTTTCATCTTATACAGCTCCCCACTTCCCGCGCTAATGCTAAAAGTACAGTTTTTCACACCTCTAAAGGAGAAGCTACGCGAGAAATATGCACACTAAATATATCTATTGTGTAGCACTTGAGACACCGGTACAGACTATAATGTTTTTCTGTAATGTTGGAAAGTTTTAATCCCGCGTGGTTCATTTTCATTGTGTTAATGTAATTTGAGTTGGTACAACACTGGCATCAATATTTTTCAGTGTCAGACAGAAGATTTAAAAAACTAATTATGGTTTATAATGATGAAGTTTTGTTTTTCTCTGCTGCCTCCTCATTTTTGGACTCTCTGTTGTGGTTTTGGATAAATCCACAGCTTTTCAAAGACACGTCAAGTTTAGTGATGTTCTTCCACACGCTTGTTGTTAATTGTTAACTGTGCTGTGTAATTAGACATGAAGGCCACTGTTGTGCTCATATGCAAAGTTTAAAATCAGCTCGGGGGAAACGTAGAACGATGAATGTATATAATCGAGGTAAACTCAGTTATTAACATATTTTTAGACAGTTTATTAACATCCAATCCATTTACGGAATTACTATGTAACTTTCCCCTCACTTTCTATCTATGTGTCAATGTTAAGTAAGGGTTAGCAAGATGAGCAATTTTGCATTGTTGTTGATTTTTATGTAATTTAAAATGACATTAGCACCATTTTTTTATTTAACAAAAGTAAGACTAAAAGCCCCTTAAAATATCAAATGTTATGACCACAAAATAATCATGAATATCAAATATTTCATCCACCTACAGTGGATTTAAGTGAACTTATAAAAAATATTCTTTCTTCCAAAAACATTAAATTGAATAGATTTTTTTTTTTTGCTATATTTTCTATATTTAAAATTTCAATGCATTTTAGCAACACTGGGCAGGACATATCTTAAAAACACAAAATAAAGTCACACATTTGTCAAGAAATGTAGTGTTGCATTGCAAAAGTGAATTACATTTATTCAATATTTGAGTCTTGTAGGTTTTTATGAAAAAATACCTGTTACACCACTTGACATGAGGTTGCATCACATCATTGACCCTATAAGTCATTCACATTCGAGCGTGTCTTTGCAACTGCAGTTCATTCCAGTGGACTGATGGTGGCTCTGGTTTGGATTGAGATATTAGTTGGTTCACATTGGTCCAGACTCAGCTTTGAGTTGAGGAAGTCAAGGACGTTCGTAGAGAGATTCATGGTCTTCAGACAGAGGATTTATTACAGTAACATGAATATGAGAAGAAATGTATCCGTCAGTCTTCAGCATGGAAACACGGGGCTGTGAGCATCATGTTAACATGCTGGTATTAGTTTATCTGTGTCATTGTAGGAACACTGCTGATGGGTGATCTCTGTATAACTCAGCCAAGTTTATTAAAGTTTATTAAAGTTATGCTTAATTAGTGTCTGAGTGTTTGAGACAGGTGCAGTCACACTCCAGTAGCTTGTCATCTCATCCAATTGAAGTCACCTAGCGTGACCTCCTGCCTGTGTTTGTGGTGTTTTTGGAGGATTTTTTATGCCAATATCAGACGAATAATTCCCAGCCTATAGTCTGGTGTTATTTTACTTATATATTAACTGTTAATTAGCAGGTATCAGTGTCAGGGCTTACTGGCTTAGGCTGTTTACTAGCTAATTATCCAGCAAATTGATTAGCCTTGGGTTAGTCTTGGAGTAAAATGCTGAAATGCCCGGCTGTGCTAACGATGCTAATGGGAGCGCATACTTGCCACAGTTATCAAACTGCAATATACACTAAATGCTGAATCACAAAACTGCTCTTAAGAAATGTGTTGATGAGATCACGGAGGCCAAGTCCATCCTTCTGGTATATATACACAGTTAATGATCTAGGCTATACAGTATAACTGATGTTATGTACTCCATTATATAAACCTCTTGCAAGCAAGTGGGACAAAACAAAACCATGTTAATTGGTATTTAGTATGTGTAATCAATGCAGGTTTAAATGAGCTTTATTGGCTCCGGGTGTTTGAAGCAAACATGAGGTGAAAGTTTATGTTGACACGTTAATATGAAGATGAAGATGTAGCTGCCTGCAGTGGAAAAAGACACATCTGACCTGCTGCTAAACACAGCAGATTGTCTCTCTCCTCCCTTTAACGTAGTTTTTCAGGCTGAGGCTATAAATCTGAAGGTATTCCCAGCTGGCATGGTTATTTCAGTGCAGCAGCGGTCAAGAAGCAGAGTGTAGTACTATGTACATGAAAGCTGCGGCTCGGTGTGTGTTATACAGAAAAAAACATACGTATACGAATGACTTTATTAATCCCCAAAGGGAAATTCATTTGTCTGTCAGTTCATCTCCCATTTGCTGAAGAATTAAAAAGCCTAATGGCTGTATGTACAAAGGATTGTCTATGTTTCTATAGAGCAGGGCCGGCTCTACGCAGGGGCAAGATAAATGTCTTGCCCCCTCAAATCCAAATTTTGTGTAGGCCTATGTATGTATGTGCATATTACAAGTTGACAAAATTATCTGCAGTAGCACAAAAATCCGCCGAAAAAGGGACACTGTTCTTTTCTAAAATGTTCTGTTCTTTTTATTTTTATTTTAGTATTCATAAGACTATCTTACAGTTTTGTAAATCTTGGAATACAGCTTTTGTCCAACTTAGGTCTGAATGTGGCTGCTTTGAAAGAGAGTAAATCGTGATAAGTCTATTTTAGAGATAATGAAATGATTTGGAGTTATTTACAAAATGTGTAAATAAAACATCAATGTGGATGAACAATGGGGGCTCAGACCAACACCACGACATCATGGTGACAAGGAGTGACAGACATGATACAGGCATTATGTTACATATTGACAGACAACAGCTGGAAATAGAAGTAGCTGTCAACAAAGACACAAGAATTTCCTGCCTGAGAGGAAAGGAAAGGAACGTTTTTTTTGACAAAGACAGGAATCAGTCGTTTAAAGTCCATTACAAAAGGTAAAAGGAATCAGCAGCTCACTCAAACCAATAACTTGTCCTTAAAGCGTTTATTCCTGGGAGAACCACACCTCCTGTTCATCATTCACTTCATAATCATCTCGGACTTTTCTCCACACGTCATTTGGTTCAGTGCTCTGCTGGTGCCGGGGGCAAGGTCTGGCCGAGGCTGCAGTTCATCACAGTCAAGTGGAGGAGCTCAAATTCGTCCCGTGAGGTTTGATGTTTGTGCTTCTTCACTCAGCGTAACTCTTTAACTGTCTGTGCTGCTTTTCACCACTCGATCTGGTGCTTAATGACGAGCACAACAAGCAAGGTGGTTTATCCAGTTATAGCTGGATGGTGAATAAATATACACTCATGCAGGACCGGCAGATCACGATATTGGGCATTCACTCTCTCACTGTCACCCCGTTGACACCTGGCGTTAAAGGAGACGTATTCTGCCCCCTTTTCCACAGATTACAATAGTTCCCAGGTGTCTTAAAGACATGTCTGTGACATGCTTTGGTCAAAACCCCCAAGGATCAAACATCACAGCTCTTTTCATCCTCTCAGCACAGCCCTGTTCAGAACGGCTGGTTTCAGTGTCTGTCCCTTTAAATGCAAATGAACAACTGCTTGCCCCGCCCCTTCTACCGGTACCAGGTAGGGGTGGTGTTATGCAAATTTGAAAACTAATGACATCATTGCCAGACAACTGAGTGAACAGCTCGTAAAACCACATAGATTTTAACCTAGAAAGCCTGAAAATTACAATTTTTTTTTGTCAGTTCTCACATTTTGGGGGCCGGAAGGCAAGACAAACACCTAAATATATGTTAAAGAGCCTTCAAAAAGTGATACTTCCACAATATCTCCCCTTTAACAGGTGTCTTGTATCCAGATTGTATCAAGAATATATCTGGATACAATTTGTCCGGATAGCATTTATATATGACATTAATATGCGTCTCAGTGTCCACAATGAGATCCGATTGAGCTCTGATCACATATTTGCGCCGGTAAATTAAAAACGTAGTTGTATACAGATACAGGACACATTACCGTTTACACTTGTGTTCAATGTGGTGGTTTGGCTGTTCGGATCACCATTCGTCCTCAATGCGTTTTTACACCAGTACTTTCATGTGGTCAAGCATTATCTGATTGCAGTCCGATCACTGAAAATGAATGTAAATGCCAGAAGTAAACAGAGTGTGTGTTTTCGGTAGATAATGTATGGGAAAATTAGCTTTTTTGGTCCTGTCACATTTGTGTCAGGTGATAAAAGGGAAGTTATAAGACAGCCACTAAACTAAAATCAATGTTGTGTCTGAGCCGCAAAGTCTCCACAGCAAGAAAACAAAAATCTTGTAACAGCTTCCTAATGAACTTATCTGATGTTAATATCTCCTCCTCCTCCTCTTCATCTCCAAATAATGCTGGTTATCAGTTGTGGGCAAAGTTGAGAGCAAAGCGGGGTCAAGTTACAATGACGCACAGTTTATCATTTATTCATATAATGCAATCCTCCCTCGCACGCTCTGCTCTGCAGGAATGAAAGGGTTTTGTTTTTTTTTTGCCTATAAGTCATTAATCATATTACTCATCACCCACAGATGGAAGATAGATGGTTGCTTTCACTTCCCCAACTGTCATCTTCAGGTATTCTGTCTGTTGTGCTCTTTTTACGCTCTCTCTCTCTCCGTCTCATCAGTCTTTCTTGAGGGTTTTATCTTCCCTCTGAGCTGATTTAGAGCCACTGGAGTGTGCGCTATAATCATACCCTAATGACAGATAATCTCAAGAACACTAAATGACTTTAATCCTAGCCCTAATGACAGATAATGCCACCGTACTCACCACTGATTTGCATTTTTCAGCCTCGTCCCATGGGTGTTAAGAAATGATGGCGGCAAGCGGAGAAGTTCCCTACCTGAGGCTGGGATTAGCAGACAGCTTGTTGTGTGGCTGTGAAGAAAGAAAGAATGAAAGAAAGAAAGAAAGAAAGAAAGAAAGAAAGAAAGAAAGAAAGGAAGGCGTCCTGTCCTGTCTCAGCGACTGACTGTGAAGAGCAGTTTTCGGAGCCGTCAGGTGTTTTACAGGTGAAACAGACGGTTATGAAAGTCGAGGAGAAATTCATTCATATTCCAATAGGCTCAGATATTTATTTATTTTTGTCACCTGTCCTCCTGTGATTACAGTACAACACAAAAGAAGAAGGTAATTGTGATTTCTTTATGTCAATCTAGTGTTTCTGCCAATTACCGTATTGACTCGTGTATATATAAAATACTTTTTTAAAAGGAATAGCTCAACATTTTCTGTCTGGTAACGTTGTGTTACAGTATTATCTCATAGCGTGGTGAATGTGCAGCTCACAACTTGTCCACCAGAGCGTTGTGGAGTTGTTGGATTGTGTATTTGATGAGTTTGATGAGGGAAACCAAGAAATCCCATAATGAGCCTCCGTAGCGTAGCTCTGAGCAGCTCACGGCTCTGCTCTGCCGTTCTAAAAACAGCTTGCACCGACAATTAAAGGTAACGAACCTACTGCTATGACTATAGGGGTTATGGCAATGGGCCAATTTGCCAAAATGTTGAACTATCCCTTTCAGACAAAATCAAAGACAAATTGAATCTCTTTAAAACCATGTTTTCAGTATCAGTGTAATAACAACACGTAGATTGCAATCAAAGAGTAGTGGTAATTGTAACCGTAATATAGTATTCCTCTTGCCGGTTAAGATCTAATGCGATGCGGTTTTGGGACACCCCTAAGGTGGACTGTACCACATCTGAACCTCCGTTAGGTTAGCCTGTTGACCGCTACCTTAGTGTCACTTCCATACGGTCTATAGGAGCGACCTATCAGAAGGCAGCTCCTCTGTTGCGTCACTGTATCGTGCCTTGGGTCAGGGTTAGCACCGGCGCGTGTGTTTGCATGAATAAATATCTAGATCCCAAATATATGACACACATTTGATTTGCTGAAGGGGGGTTACAGTACAGAGATGCAGGAGGCTGAATGACAAATTCAAGGGTGTTATTTTTCAGGATGATGTTGGTTATTTAAGCCGTGGTGGGAGCTCTGGGGGAATATTAGAGGTGTTTGATTAAGTATCAGAGCTCACGAAGAATCCCTCGTCTCTTCTTGGGATTAATCTGGTGAAGAAAACGCTGAGGAAGGTGTGAATTCAGGAGCCTGTTTCAGGTGTGGCAAAAGCCCCATCTCACGGGAATATATTGCTTTTCAATGAGCTAGTTGTTTGCACTGAGGAGAACATAAACCTGTGAATATAAACTATTTGGTGTGAACGTGTGGCGCAATGCAAACCTCCCTGGCCCTTATGATTCATGAGCGGGCAGCTTCAAGTGTGAGCCGGAATGGAGGGTGGAGGAAAGGGGAAGTCGCTGAGGGTAAAATCCCCCCCGCTTCATATTTCTTCTTTAGTGTCATTTATGGAAATGTGTGCAGGCAACGTGGAGCCATGAAAGGGATGTGATGAAGTCAAGGTTACGGACGGCGTGTAGCCACCAGCCATGAATCTGGGGTTATTAACCCGGGAGCAGGTAGTTAAGTGAGGAGCTGACAGAGGACCGAGGACTGCAGTCCATCCATCTGAGATCAGGACCTGCTGCTGGACTGCTGGATTTGTTCAAGGCCATCCCCACAAGAAGAACAAGCCTGACCCCCCCCCCAAAAAAAATATCTATGAAGCCATTCATCATGAGGTTTTCATCATCACGGGGGACTGGTTGTTACTAAGGATTATGGATCTGCTTCCATGTGTGGAGGTCATGACGTTTAGTAACTCTCCTGATGACGTTAATGGGCCTAAACCTTCTCCAGCCTCATTTATATCTATGGTTGATTTAAAGGGACAACGAGGAGTTTCTATTCGGTTATAAAAAAGTCTCATATTAATGTGGATGAATCTACGTTACCCACACTTGTTAAAGCAGAAGTAAGCAATATTTTTGTGTTAATATAAGTCTTAAATAGTTGTATCTTCCGACAGCAATCACTTCTATAGAGTGTTTGGTCTGAAACACGGGTCTGTCAGTCACTCTGCTCTGCTCTGCTCTGAGCCCAGGAGAAAACTTTCCTTGTATCCTACAACCTTTATCCAATGAGGAGAGAGAACGGCATAAAGGGGCAGTCCTCTCTGTGTGTGCAGCCAAGGGATGCGCCTGAATGTGGTGACGTAGGGACGAGGACCAATAGATCCATGACGAGGGCGGGGGCTGCTAACTCCATCGGCTGACAAGACGTTATGGTGCGTTCAAGGCAACTCGTAACTCGTGTTTTTCCGACCTGTGAAGTCGTACCAGTTCGATCTGGTACGAGTTCACGGGTCAGAAGTTACGAGTGGCCGTTATAGTGACTTTCACAGGTAAAACAGGTCGGAGAAACACGAGTGGGTTGTCTGGAACGCTACAAAGTCGTAAGTCGTGACTTGAAGCTGTAATTTACGGTTTCAAAAGCCTGCCTGGAACGCAGCATTAGCCAAAACCACCGGATCGCTTACTTCTGCTTTAATGGCTCCATTTTAGATAAATATATAATTTTGTCTCTATCGTTATTTTGTTATTTTAATTAATGGTGGAAATGCTGGGCGAGCCGACCAGCGTTTCCTTACTTTCGGTTTTGCGGACGCTGCCCGGCGAGTCATGATAACAACGCCGCCGAATCGCCGTTTATGGTCGGAACTAAGACGGTATCTGATCGTCTTCGAACTTCTGACTTTCATTGTTGATGAATGAAAACATTCTTGGCAAGACGTCCGTAAATGTAGTATGAAAACACTTCGCTTTCCAAAACTCCTCGTTGTCCCTTTAACCATATTTGCATAATGAATCTTTGGGGTTTCTACAAAGTTCCTAGCCTATAAATCTCTCTGCCCCCTAGCAGCAGCAAATCTCTTTGCTCCGTAGGTGGGTCTAGAAACGAGCCATAGGAACTTTTTGAGTCTCGAACACCGTTTGTGTTGACCAATCACAGCGCTCTATCTGTTTAGAGAGTCGTTGGGCGGCTTAACGCCATGACGACATACATTTTAATTGGCTCGTCAGGCTAACGTCATCCTGCTCTTTGCTCTGATTGGTCGTAGCGCTACCCTATTGGTGCAGAGGCAGTTTGAAAGACAGCCTTCATCCCGCCCCCTGGATTGAGCCGAGGTCTACCGCTCGTTGCCAGACTAGACATTTTAGTGATATAGTCTGGCTTGTCAGGCTACAAAGTTCCCATATTTAACACTCTATCTGTGTTTTATTTATTTATAAATGATGAACCACAAGTCGAGTTCTGCCGAAAATGCAGAGCCCAGGCTCCAATCTGATACCACATGTAGTAGAAACAGGAATCTGTTTTCCAGTTAGCTCCGTTAGCACTCACTAACGCTACACACCAGGGGCTCTCATTTCGTGGCACAGTGGTAATTTCGTCCGGCGCAACACCGTGCGCAGCCAATATGGCAACTTGGCAGACCGAGGTGCGGTGAGATGCGTGTGGCGGCGCAGCAAGGGGAGGTGTCTGCAGATTCAGCTCGGTGCAGTGACAGTTTTGTGTCAAAAGGCTGCGCCAGCTCCAACCTGGTCTACTCTCGCCGCAAAGCGAAGCGCAGCCGGTGCAGTGGTCATTTTGGCCGGTGCACGGCACAAGTTTGAGCCAAAATAAAGGCCCCCGTATTTGGCTGGGCAGCCGCATTTTCTATTATTTGCAGAGAGTGGTACAATAAATACAAGCTGACCAGTGCTACAAAAAACCTGCATACTGGTGTATACGTTGTACGTGTGTGTGTCGTACGTTGTTGTTAAAGTTTAGTGTTATTTCTCAGAATTTCATTTTTACATTCGGGACTCATGTAAACATGTCGTACCGCACGCCGACGAGGATCTATCTGTGGTTTTAGCTACTGAAAAACCATCTCGGTGTAGTTATACATCTGCTCTCTCGGGTTTCTCTGTTTTCTTAGAATAAAAGATTCAGAACATGATTCCAGATGCAGGTGTGACTGAGGCGCTCCTCGTCAGTTTGTTGGTTTTACTGTTACACTGCAGATAAAACAGCCCCTCTGTTGTGACACTTTGGCTTTTGCTGTCACCCTCACGCTAACTGAAATTGATGAAGAACAGGCATCAAGCCAGAGAGAGACAGGTGGTGTCTCTAGGCTCTGGAGGGAAAAAAAAAAAGGTGCGTTGGGAATTTTAAATGCGACATTTTCATATGTCCTCCCCCACCTTGAAATCTGGAAAGTGGCCCTTTAATTTCCTGCCTGTGAAGTGTGCATTATTCTACATTTTCTGCAAGGCTAATTGGCTAATATCTGTTTTCAGCATGAGCGCACCTACATTACTCCATACCTCGCAGCCCTGGCTCTAATGTGACCTCGTTACACACCAAAATAGATGCTGATCGCCGCTTATTGCTGTCGCTGCTGTGTGTGTTCTTTTTTTTTTTTTTATGAAGTCAGTGCTGCGTGACCACAGCTCTGCAGCCTGCTGCTCCGATACTCTGCAACGACTGCTGATGAGACGAAGCAGCGCTGGTCAGTTTCTATTAGCGAGGAGGACAGAGCTGAGTCAGTGCCCATTAAAGACAGAGGGGTGAGGCTGAATTTCAACACAGCAAGACAAGAGCTAAATCAGGGCGAAGCGATCCGAGGTCAAACAGAGGTGAAGAGGAGCGAGGATGAGGGTGAGAAAGGTGAGGATGAGGAGGGTTGAACTTGGATAAGAGAAGGGGAAAATGGGGATGAAGAGCAATATAAAGTACGAGAGGATAAACTTCAGAGGTCAGGAGTTTGCAGACTCTCTGGTTGTAGTATTTCCTCTGTGTTTTCTCACAGCTGCGGTGACATTTTCTGCCTTTTCCATTTTATCCCTCACTGATTCTTTTTCGCTGTTTATGTGCACAGGCCACCATCTGTTTTCTGGATGCACCGCCTCACATCTCGGAGATGATGTGACTTTATGAGATGAAGCAGGAGGCAGAGGAGGAGGAGGAGGAGGAGGGTAGTAGTCTACTTGCCAACAATGAGTACCCGGAAATGTTGAGTACCCCAAAGTTTTATGTTAGAAATATATAGTATGGGTCCCCAGTATTCAGAAACTGCCGGATGCTAACTTATATATATTGGGCAATTAGCATAATTGGCATAATTAGCACAAATTAGCATAATTGCCTATATGGGCAATATTTCAACAAAATTGACTTTGCTGATCTGGCCCACTGGCCCACTGGCGGTTAAAATCTGGTCACTTCCGGTTTAGACAGCCATTTTGAATTTTGAAAATGTCAGAAATGGATTCAGCAACATCAATAACCCCTAAAACCACTCCAATATTGCCCAGATCAGCCAAGTCAATTTTGTTGAAATATTGCCCATATAGGCAATTATGATAATTTATGCTAATTATGTCTGTTATGGTAATTGCCCAATATATATAAGTTAGCATCCGGCAGTTTCTGAATACTGGGGACCCATACTATATATTTCTAACATAAAACTTTGGGGTACTCAACATTTCCGGGTTCACAATGGGGCCCTATGGGCTGGCAAGTAGACTATAAGAGGGAGGAGAGCAGTTATGAGAGGAGAAGGAAAGAAGGAAGGAAGGTGAGGACAGAAAAAAAGGGAAGACATGTCAGGGGAAAGGCAGAAGAGCATAAGTGTGATGTTAGGCGGAGCAGACGGGTCAACGGAGGTGAAGAGAGGAACAAGGAGAGTGAGAAAAGACGACACCGGGGGGATGAGGAGATGGTTTTGCTCGGAGGATTTGAGCAGCTTCCTCCTGTCTGTTCCTCCTGCAGTGACATTCTCGGCGGCCTCTACAGTCTCACCCCCTGCTGCCTTCAGAGTGTGTGCGTGCGTGCGTGTGTGTGCATTCATGTGTGTGTTTTTTCCAGTCCTGCAAAAAGTTGTGAGTTTCTGGTGTGAATATTAAGTGATTCTGCGGATACTGACTGAGCAGCCTCTGTACCTGCAGACACCACGGTTTCATTCATACGTTAAGTGTGATGGTAGATCGACGCCGATATATTCTGCACACGCACCAATGCAAAAAGAATTCAAACACATGCTGCTATTTTAAAGATGAACAGTCTCTCTTCAAACCCAGTAGTGTAGTAGCAGTGCAACATAACAAACAGGTGGGCTCATGGACATCCACACCAGTAAACTTCATACTGACCTTGTGCAACCAAAACTATTTGCATGTAACAGTCTTTTTTTTTATGAAACTTTTTCTTTTTTTATTATTATTGGTGAAATAGTGTGACCCAGGAAATACATTAATAGACACAACAGTGAGACATATAGTATGTATCAACAGACAATAACAACAGTTGCAAAGATAAGGAGTCCAAATTTGGTCGTCTATTTAGTGAGTATATGTGTGTGTCTTGGGTGTCTAAATGGGAGGTATGACACGTGTCTACATTGAAAGCAATGGGTTTGTGGGCGCAAAAGACGGGGGCAGCTCTCCATCCCGACACACCTCCACTTTGACACCCCACTGTTCCGAAATACCCCCATTTCGAAACACTGCTGTTCCGACACCCTCCCCTCCGTAGCTGTCCGATGTCCAAGGTGCTGAACCGCGTGACGTTGTTTACATTCTGCTTTGTGGCTTGTCTGTGAAACGTGCGCTGCTCAGGGACTGGGCAGATCTGTCCCACTTGCTTTCTCCCCGACTCCGTTGTTGGAGATCTCCACACAGTAATAGAAATACACTTTTTTTTCTCCCCCCCTGCTCCGCTCGAGCGCGGCTGAACCCGGCTTGAGCTCACACGGGCGCGAGGCTGCTGCAGCCGCCGCTCGTGCTGACAGCTGACTGAGGGAGATGCTTTGGTTGGGCTTAGGCAATGAAGAAAGGAGTTGGTTAAGTTTAGTAAAAAGACCAGGTAGAGGCTAGACAGGCTAGAAGCATAATGAACGTTATATGTCATTAATATGAAGTATTTGCTTGTTTTGCAGTTAAAGCAGATAACAGCGGCACGGCCGTTTCGGCTAATGCTGTGTTCAAGGCAGGCTTTTGAAACCGTAAGTTACAGCTTCAAGTCACAACTACGACTTGGTAGCGTTCCAGGTAACCCGTAGCTCGTGTTTTTACCGTCCTGTTGTCTGTGAAAGTTCCCTATAACGGCCACTCGTAACTTCCGACCCGTGAACTCGTACCAGATCGAACTGGTATGACTTCACAGGAAGGAAAAACACAAAGTACGAGTTTCCTTGAACGCACCATGAGTTAGCAGCCCCCGCCCTTGTCAGGCATCAATTGGTCCTCGTGCTACGTCACCACATTCACGCGCATCCCTTGGCTGCACACACAGCCCTTCATGCCGTTCTCTCCCCTCATTGGATAACACTTGTATCCCACAAGGAAAATTTTCTCCTCGGGTTACAGCAGAGCAGAGTGACGGAGAGACTCGTGTTTAGGCTGAAATACTTCATGTAAGTGATTGCTGACGGAAAATAGGACTATTTAGGACTTATATTAACAAAAACATTCCACTGATATCTGCTTTAATTATGCACATGATCCGTTTGACCCCAAAAAGGAAAAAAGGATCAATGCGCACTGCGCGCTGGGGGTTTCCCCTAATAGCCTTTTCGGAATAGCGGGGTCTTTAGAAAAAATAGAAAACCCCGCTATTACGATGAATGGAAGTCTATTGTCGGAAAGCCGGGGTGTACAGTAACCGCAAAAGACTCTACACCTGAATGGCCCCCCACGTACGCACACATGATCTAACCAAGGCGGCAGCCAAAACCACCTAGGTGGCCCTCTTTAGCCTTAGACAAATTGGCCCATTGCCATAATCCCTATAGTCATAGCAGTAGGTTCGTTACCTTTAATTGTCGGTGCAAGCTATTTTTAGAACGGCGGAGCAGAGCCGTGAGCTGCTCAGAGCTACGCTACGGAGGCTCATGGGATTTCTTGGTTTCCATAATCAAGGGTTAGGGGTAAAGAGGTAAATTCATGCGTTCCCATTGGGAGCAGTTTTTCATCAACAGTCTCTGTATTTCCCTCTACAACAACTCTGTGTGGTAACGTTGTGTTATTATCTCATAGCGTGGTGAATGTGCAGCTCACAACTTGTCCACCAGAGCGTTGTGGAGTTGTTGGATTGTGTATTTGATGAGTTTGATGAGGGAAACCAAGAAATCCCATGAGCCTCCATAGCGTAGCTCTGAGCAGCTCACGGCTCTGCTCCGCCGTTCTAAAAATAGCTTGCACCGACAATTAAAGTAACAAACCTACTCCTAAGACTATAGAGATTATGGCAATGGGTCAATTTGCCAAAATGTTGAACTATCCCTTTAACACAGTGCCGTTACTTAGAATTTCTTTTGTTTTCAGCTGTTTTAAATTAGTCTATGAGATGACTGTACAAATAGGCTGTAAAATTAAAAAGACAAAAAAGTTATCAATAGAAATCTGACAGGATAAACAAGCAGTGGTAATAAGTGTGACAACATAAAGCAACTTTTCAAGTGTGTAAAAAAAAAGAAAAAAAAGAAGAAGCTTCAGTTGTGTGTAGGCAAACGGCCGTTTAAGGTTGTTAAATCTCAGCTAACAGCGGCTCTAAATCTCATATTTATTGCCCTCTGGCTTGTTGTAGTGAATTGTACCTGAGGGTCTGTCTGCACTGTAGCGCCGCTGCTGCAAGATGTGATTACACAGCACAACTTCTCAGTGAAAGGAGAGGCCAGGGACCCCGAGCTGTGAAACACGGTCTTTTAGCCCGGTCTGAAGTTTGTCCAGCTCGGCTACATAATTGTCTGACTTCCCTCCTCCAATCACGATCGTGCGTCATCAAGACCTGCTGTCTGTCATCCAGCCTGGACTTCAGCGTTTAGACTTTCAGATGACATGATGGTCCAGTGCAGCGCTTTAGTTAATGGCACAGAAGAGCAGTGATTACAGAGGTCATCTTTAAGAGGTTCATCCATAATGTACCAACGGCGACACTCTGTGAGCTTCTCTCTCCCTCCATGCACCTTACATAATCACTCACCATGCACCTTACATAACTTACTTACGTAACTCTCTGATTAGTGGGATTAGTTGTTATTTATTGTCGCTGTTTGCTTTATTCACACACAGTATAGTTTCATTGAGCTTCATACTAAACCTTCCTGTAGCAAAGGCAGGAAAGAAAGGACAGTGTTCCTGTGAGGTTTTATGCTGCATCCTGTGTCGTGAAAAACAAATTAGAACTGGTATGTGAACAGATGTTACAGTGGTGTGCAGCAGTGGAGGGGTTTTCACTTTTTCACTGGTCACTGATCACAACAGTGTGATAAATTTCATCCTGGTGAGCCAAGAAAAAACAAAAAAATTGAATCTCTGTGAAGTGCATTATCACCAAGGAGATAAAAACACTTCAAGCTCCAGCCAAAGATTAAATTTAAGGCCAGGCAGAGAACAAATGTGTGTGTAATACAATGCTGCCTGCCAATCCTCAACCACCACAATCACCAGAACCAGCGTCTTTCTGAGGCGGTGAAGGAGAGAGTTTCTCAGTTTGGTGTGTTATCAGGTGTAAAGGTTGTGATCCTCTCCTCTTCTTTTTTAAATCCCTCCAAGCTGAACCAGTTCCTGTCTTTTTTATTCAACATTTTCAGATTGGAAACTAAAGTTGTGGAGCTAAAGTTTCTCTTGCACACGGTGTCACATCATCTGGTCAGAGGAGGATGTGGCTGCCGAGCCGTGACAGCAGCAGAGACTCACCAAACGTTTGTCCTGTGTCTGCATCTTGACCTCAGCTTCTCTCTGCTGCTGTGTGAAGGTCCAGTAGTTCTAGTTCAGGTGTTGTACGGAAGATGTTCCTCCTCCTGCTCCTCCACAACAAAGACTTTTTGGGAAAAAAAGGGTAGAAACTCCTCTCTCTGGGTTCGTTAAAGGAATAGAAGTAGTCTTTGTGTTTTCCAGCCTCAAGAGCTGTGAGTGTGTGAGAGGCAGCAGAAGACAGAGAACATCAAATTGGCTGCAGAGAAGTTTTCTTTTCTTTTTTTCTTTTTCTTTTTTAAGAGCACTTATCTTCAAATGTCTCCTGAGGGAGTCGGCTGTAAAGTTACACTAAGTAGATGCAGCGACTGCAGCAGCTCCTGTTGTGGTTTAGAGAAGGTGTGAAGAGTCAGGACATAATGCCCTTTCTAGCTCCCCTACCCTGATTTTAGTAATGTAATAACTTCAGTAACAGTTTTACAATTCACACTAATATTCAGTTACTTTGGCAGGTTGATGTGGAGAGACTTGGTGGGATCACCACGGCCAAGTCTCCACTCAGGTTTCACCTGGGCTCAGTTGTTCCAAAAGGAATCTGATCGGATTTTGGATAACGGCTCGGATCAAATCTTGAAAATGGGTTGTTCAAAACTACAGCGAGATTTAGAGATCAAATTAAAGCACGTAATCCAATCTTGGTTTAAATATGGACGGGCCGACAGCATGGCAGCAGTTTTTTAACGGGAAAACAAAAGCTCTACAAACCCACGGAGCGCTCTGTAAGAGAGACGAGCTGGTGGACATACGGTGGATTAAAGCAGCTGAAGAGACAGACGTTTACCTCAGGAGTCAGAAGAGAGTGAATACTGGACTTCCAGTCATCATCAGGTGGCCAGAAACATGAGTCAAAAGATGAATGTTAATGATGACGCCCCAGGGTTGTTGCATCAAATGAAAAAAGCTGATTATATCACTTGTTGTTGTGGTAACGTTGTGTTATTATCTCATAGCGTGGTGAATGTGCAGCTCACAACTTGTCCACCAGAGCGTTGTGGAGTTGTTGGATTGTGTATTTGATGAGTTTGATGAGGGAAACCAAGAAATCCCATGAGCCTCCGTAGCGTAGCTCTGAGCAGCTCACGGCTCTGCTCCGCCGTTCTAAAAACAACATGCACCGATAATTAAAGGTGATGAACCTACTGCTATGACTATAGGGATTACGGTGAGAGGAAGATGTGCCAAAATGTTGAACTATCCCTTTAATTTTGCTGCTCACAAGTCTCTTAAGTCTCTTTAGTTTTAGTTTTCCCTTTGTTATCGGTGTGCTTTTAAAAAAAAATCTCCTCTCTGTTCCTTTAATTGCTCCACAGTGTCATTAAACTGTCAAAAGTGTTTTCTGATCAAAAAGAAAAAACACTGGTTGTTTGCTGTGAATGAGCTTCTTTTTGGTTTTGCTAGTTGGAAGTGGGACAAGGTTACTACAAACACCATCAACTACTGGCTACAAGGTTGAGGAAATGGGACACGTCCTCTCTGACAGCAGTTAAGGCAGGTTTTGTTTAACAATGAGCACATTTATTGTGCGTTCACTCACTCAACATGGAAAGCCACAAACTGCAGTCGTCTACAGTGGATTGTTGAGTCAGTCCTCATGGACTTTATGTAAAAAATTTACAGCAGAAATAAACATGTTTACAGCCTGGTGTAAAACCGGTGAGTTTCCTTCTTCATGCACAACATGAGGTTTGTGGCTTCGTTGAGTGAACGGTGGAAAATAGACACTTACATACACTAGGGCTGACTGATTAAAAGAATAGTTCACCCAAAATTCAAATTTCTCAACTCATTATCTCCTCCCCCTCATGTGGACTAAGGGCTGGGAGAAGTTTCAGAGTCCTCCGTGGCTTCTCTGAGTTACAGCGGGGCTCCGTGCAGCACTGCATGTCCATATGACGGTTGAGAACGCAGCTCACTTTTCTTCATCCAAAAAGACACACCAAAAAACATCCAAATACCTCCGCTACAAACAAGCTTAAAATATAGACTTATTTAATTTTTTTCGGAACAATTTCTCATGTTGGGGCTTCAATACAAGAGGGACATTACAGACGAGCAGCATGGAGGTATTTGGATGTTTTTTGGTGTGTCTTTTTGGAAGAAGCCACGGAGGACTCTGAAACTTCTCCCAGCCCTTAGTCCACATGAGGGGGAGTAGGAGATAATGAGTGAAATTTGAATTTTGGGTGAACTATCCCTTTAATCTTATTTTCTTTTCTGTTAAACGCATCACAAAGGCTGCCTGAAATGTGATGAGGAAGTTATATTAACCGGCGCTATGCCCTCACACTCATACCTGTAACTATCGTCACCATACCAGAGTTTCAGTAGTTGATACCAACACCAGTGAATTTCCACGATTGAACTATTCTCCTGGTACAAGAAGAAAAAAAAAACACTTGGGATTAATGGACTGTGCTGCAGAAATAATACACTCGAATTACACCATGTTCTCTGCGCTATAACTCTCTCAACTGAATCATTGCAGTTTTATTTTCCCTCTAAGATTTAATGCTCCCCCTTTTTTTTTTTATAAATTAATTTTGCTCAGCTGTCTGGAAGATTTGAATATCTCTGTACTTTTTTATTTATTTATTTATTTTTTAGCCTGAATGACAGAGACAAATTACCATTTCTTGTACGGACATGTGTTGATTTTTTTTTCTTCTTCTTCCAGTTAGGATGTAATATATTCACATCATTTACTTAGCGCTGCAGGATTAGTAGATATTTAGATTCTTATCTCCAGAAGCCGTCAGTGTGAGTGAAGTTGCCTGAAGCGTTCCCTCTAAATTCTCCACAGCGTCTTGTCTTTCCTTCTCTTCACTGACTCACGCTGGATGTTTTTCTGTTTGAAGAGCTGATCTGGTTCCTCAGCAGCTTGTTTCAGCTCAGTCTGTGTTTATGTGAGTTAAACCTGGCAGTTTAAAGATGAAGAGATTTTAAATGCTGCCATGATGATGATGATGATGAGGCCTCGTCGCTGTTGTGATCACTTCATTTGGTTGATGTCTGTCTCCCACTCAGCCACCCACATCGCCGCTCGGTGTGAAGGATGATTGTTCTGGTGCGGTACACTGGTGTTAACGCTGAACGCTGTTTGTATGGGTTGTTCACTCTGTACAGGCATTAATGTGCTTTTGTTGAATCCGATATCTAAAGGCCTCATTGACAGTGAAATGGAAAAAGCTGTCATTAGACTTTTGCCCAATTTTTCATCCCTACCCCTACCCCTACCCCTACACCTAGCCCTTAACCCTTGCCCTTGAAACGGAGCTACAAGGGGCAGGGTTGAAAGTCAACCCCTATGAATTGGGACACCACTTCAACAATCACATACGTCATCAGTCGTCTCTGCTGCTTTCATATAAGCAGATGTGACGAGCTTTTGCCACAAATCCTCTATTCAAAACCACGTTAACTTAATAAAATAAAATAAAATTTAATGAAGACTGATCGGTTCATTGTAAAACATTTATTTATTGATGTAAATGTGGTGATTTCTTTATGTAGGCTCCAGAGCCCCCAAGCAGTGCTGCTCCTGTGTCCAAAACACATGAAGCTTCACTTTTAATTCAAACAAATTAATGCGACAATTGTTACATTTCATCAATGAGACCAACATTTATCTCCTAAAAAGAATGTAACTACCTGGCGGTAAACCTTTAAAAACCTGCGGGTAAGTTAATTAGCGGACGGGGTGGTGTCTCTGTGACGAGCCGTTGATCTGCTCCAACGTGGAGCTTCACTTCTCCCAAAAACATCGGAGCAAACGTCTAAACAGCCTCATGTGGATAAACCCACCGCACATTGGGGATCTAAACAGCTACTTTCTCGCATGAAAACATATTAAAACTTAACAAAATGACGTAATAACAGCGCTACAGTGAGAAATAAAACAGCTGCCGGTTGCCGCGAGATGCATTCTGGGAAACTTGTCATAGCCCTCGGTCCGTAGTGTGCCCCTGAAAAATCTCTGTTTCAGGGGCCAGATAGCCAGACCACTTCCCCCTAACCCTCGTCTGAACCAGAATTGGGACACAACCACTTCACGTGAACGCGCAAAACGAAGGGTTAGGGCCGAGGGCTAAGGGGGGAACTGGAATTCACCCTTTGTCTTGAGAGAACAAGGTGTCTGCTGCAAATAAATGACCATTTTCATCAGTCATTCCATCTTAATTGCACTGTTAAAAAGTTGGGCAACACATTAGGGTTATTTTGGGCAGAGTTGATCCATAAGTAGAAGATACAGTATATTTGTGGTTTTTAAGAACCAGATAAACACCTCTGTAGTTTTCCATCTCCTCTCTCAGACTTTAGGTTGGTGTCAGCCAATCAGAAGAGATCAGGGTTTGAATCTTCCCTCAACGACTTTGTTAGTGAATAATTCCCCCAAACTGGGATAAATTTGATTCAACATACACACACACACACACACACACACACACACACACACACACACACACACACACACAAGTTTCTACCATTCAGCTATCATTCCACAGTCTTTAATTCATGGCAGTGAGAAACTCTGCATGTTATGTGAGCTCTGTAGCATCAGTCTGAACTTCAGGAAGTTGTGGGTTCGATTGCTCCCTTGGACATATTTGTTATTTGTTACATGTCAAATTCGACTACTTTAACATACTTCAAGCTACACACTCCATTCAACTTGTAAAAAGTTCAAAATACTTTCAGCTAGCATTCAAACAGCTTTGATTTATCACAGTATACTTGTGAAACTGTGTGCTCTCTGTGGCCTAGTGGCAGAGTAAAGCTTTGCAGACCAAGAGGTCATGTGTTCGATTCCTGCCTCTGTCATGTCGCATCTCTGCTTGCATTCTTTGTGCAATGGCGTTCAGCTGCTTTCAGCATTCACATGTATTTCCTTCAGGAAATGCATTTGTTGTTGTGTTTAGCTGTAATTTACATTTGATCATTTGTCATTTCCTCTCTAAAGTTGTTCCATGTAGAATGGACAAAGGTCTTTTCAATACGACTATACTTTCATATAGTTTTCATTTAAATTATTACTCAAATATCATATTTGTAAAATGATCATACCATTGTGGAATTAAATGTTCAAATCATCATGATTATTACTTTTCAGGCCTACATACACTATTGCCCATTAAGTTTGAATAATTTAGTTTTCAGCCACATAGCTACTGTATTGCTTGTTATTCTCATAATAAAAGTTAATTGTTGTTTTGATAATATACACTTTATCTTTTATGAATAAATCACACTGTCGCATAATTTCATGAGAAGAGGAACCAACTTTATGGGCAACAGTAAATGAATACATATGAAGTCAGTAGTTTTCTCTGCATGGTGAAGTGTTCTTGTATATTTGAGGTCCTGTGGCCTGTTTTTAATAAGTGGAGATAACTGTGAACTCAACATGTTGTATCATGTGCGGAGAGCAAAGTGTTTGGTTTGGCTAGTGACTATAATGTCCTTGCTGTTTGTTTTTTGCCCTCACCCTAACCTGGATGTTCACACAGCAACACTTTGTAATATGTTGAGTCTTTCCTCTGTTGTCATCTTAAATATCCAGAGTAAATGCGTGAAGCTGCAGTGCTGCTGTATTGTGGCTGGTTGGTGCCATATGCTGCTGATCCAATCCTCTCATCCTGTGCTATTAATTATGTGTCAAAACAGCAGCAAGTAAACCAGGGGAGGAGAGCTCCTGCCATGTCCTTACCTTCAGGGTATTAGTTAGCACAGTACACTGCTCTGCATTTCAATTAATCAATTAACAAGTCGGGCCACAGGCAGCTTTAGAACAGATACTGGCTCCTGATGAATAATTCAGCAGTTTTAATCAGCTTGTTGCATCTGTCACGGCCAGAATATAAATCCTATTTAGTGTACACATAAAAAGAAAAAAAAAAACAGAAAGGAGAACAACAGTGATCTTTGGTGTCGTGGATCTTCAAAGCTGTTGTTGTCTCAGGTTCTTAACCAAGGTCGTTCTCTCTGCATCAACTCTGTCTTTCATTTAATTAGCTGAACTAGATGTTCTGGATATGTACGACATGAGGGACATTGTGTTTTTTTTTGTGGCGAATAGAAACCGAACAGGACATTTTTAATGTGCCTTCACAAATGTCATCATCTGCCCACGAGACAAGAGTCTGTAGGGACGGCGCCGGCGTATGAAGAGAAGTCATGGGAGTGGGTCCAGAGTAATTCTCATTTATATAATACATGATAAAACATAGAGACGGTCAAATGACACTAGACTCTCCTGCTCTCTTGTTAAAGCAGTAGAACATTATATTTTCTCCCTTTGCCTTCCTTCTGTTACGTTTTTGTTTGTACGGCCTCTGGAAAACCTGCAGCAAAGAACCTCCTTCTGTTGGACTTTAAGACGGAAATTATGAAAACATCACGGGGAGTGAACGGCCCTCGAGACAGAATAAGTTTTGAAGACCAACTGTCGTCAGGTTCCACCCAATTTGTATCACAAATCCTAAGCTGAGTTTTTATTAATGCAGCAAAAGGAAATGAACATCTGTACGCGGTTCAATCGGGGAGAATACGTCAGCCCGACCGCCCAAAAGTCTGACCGCCCATTTCTCTGACTATACCCATTAATCCGACTTATTCTAGAGGGTTAGGTTTAGGTTTAGGTTTGGGATTCGCTGGTTAGGTTTACTTATGTCAGAGAAATTGGAAATCGGACAGACCTCATGCGCCGCTTCCATCCACTATAGTTACACAGTGATTCTCGAGTCAGCCGCCAATCTGCAGTAGAAAGAAGACGTCATAAGCATGACGACAAAGAGGTTAACAAACGGGAATGCCGGCGGCAAAATATTCCAGATATTTCGTCTTGGAAGAGTTAGAACAACAGCCACGTCTGCTTGACTTGGCCGTGTTGGGAGCAGTTCAGAAACAACGGAGAAGGAAAACAGTTACCAGCGCCATCACCGTCATCATTTGCACACATAACCTGTTCACTTATCCATTTCCATAGCACTAAAGCACATTCATCTGTGTCGATACTAGGGGTGTAACGGTACACAAAAGTCACGGTTCGGTACGTACCTCGGTTCAGGGGTCACGGTTCGGTACGGTTTCGGCACAACAGACACTATTGAATGTAAAACTAAAATCTGTCTTGTGTTAAAAAAGTAAAAAAAGAATATAAAATTAAACAAGTGCATTAGGAGTGTTATCATGCCATTCATTCATTCTAGAGGGAAAAAAAACTTGCCGCCACCTAGATTGGAGTGAGGACTCGACTTTTTTAATTTTTTTTTTTTATATTCATTCAGACGTATTCGTCGTGTGACTGTGTGCACCGAACCGTGACCCCCGTACCGTGACAGCACGGGACGAATACATACACCGTTACACCCCTAGTCGATACAGAAAATTCTTCGACCTCCTCCTTGCGGCAAAAAAATGTGATACACATTTGAGAGTTGATGCTGAGTGTTGAGTTTCCGTTTTTTGAGTCGCAAATTCAAAATGTGCATTTAAACAGCTGACTATGATTATGATATAACTGACAGGTCACTGTGGTAGCAGTTAGCTCGCCAGCTTCTGTCTCTACGTCACCGACCATCACACAGAGCCTTCATCCTGCAGGCTGGAGCCCTTCATGGTCACATGCTGGTGTGACTAGGACGTTACACAGAATCTAAGACGTTGAACATAAGTTTTATTTGAATGAAAGGCAGGCCTAGGGTTGGAGATTCTGGAAAAACGCTTCTATCAGGTCACATTTTGAAAATACAGGTCCAAGTCCCAGCCCCCTTTCTCAGACTGCTCTCTGAAGCCACGCCTACACCTTTCTGAGGACGTAGGTGAAGACACCCAAGTGCATTAGCAGAGCTACATTCCCATCCACCAGACTGGAGTGTGGCTTTTCCACGGACGGAGGTGAAGACTCTGAATGAAGGCATCTAATTGGTTTTTGCTTTTGGAGCGAAAAGCATGGATTGGTCAGAGTTTTGTCAGTCCTGCAGCTGCTACAGAGGTCTGATTATTTTTGCTCCTTTTTCTGAAAACATAATGTATTGATCACTCTCAGGATAAAAGGACCATTTCACGTATAACAACACGTTAAACTATAGCTTTGATTTAATTTTCTCCAGAGCAAAATGTCAAAGATTCATTATTTCCAGTTTTGGAAACAAGACAGTTATATCATAGTGCATGAACATCTACAGATTGACTGCAGGGCAGAAGTTAGGAAGACATCACCTTGTCCTCTTTTCCAACATTTTACAGCCCAAAATAATAATAAAAAAAAAGACAATAAAAACAGTGAACAGATGAACTGATAGTGAGAATATTTCTGAGAAGAGATGAAATGGAACGTGGGGTAAATCTCTCTTAATGAAGCCTGAACTGAAAGTTGACACCAGCAGCTTGTTAAGGCAGCTGCGTTGTGTTGCTACTGTACACACACACAAACACCGAGCTTATACCCTCCCGCTCTGTGGGTCGCACTGGGAGTTAGAAGTCGTGCAGATTAGTGAGATGAACATTGACAGTTTCTGCATAATGATTGTTGGAGCTCTGGAGCAAAAAAAAAAACCCATCGCTGCAGCCTCATTATCCTGCTCAGTTGCGATGTGCTGTGAATGGCTAAACACAGGGCCGTTGCTAGGAATTCTGGGCCCCCTTAAAGAATACTAAAGTGGGCCCCTCCCCCTAACTTTTCCTTTTTTTTTCTTAGACTACGTATGTATTATCGTTTTTTATTTAGCCTTCTTTGTTTTGATGCTAATGCAGCATTACACTGCAAAAACTCAAGTATCTGAGCAAGAATATTTGTCTTATTTCTAGTCAAAATGTCATTTCTAGTCAAAACAAATCTCATTCTACTTAAAATAAGACACATCATATTAAAAGTAGCTTGTTTTTAGACACTTTTTACTTCTTTCAAGCATATTTTCACTTGGAATAAGTAGAAAAAATCTGATAGTGGAGCAAGTTTTTCTTCCTTATTACAAGCACAAAAAACTTACTTTCACTGGCAGATTTTTCTATTTATTGTGAATTTAAGTGAAAATGATCTAAAAACAAGTTAATTTTTAGGTAATGAGTCTTATTTTAAGTGGAAAGAGATTAGTTTTGACTTGAAATGAGACATTTGGACAAGAAATAAGACAAATATTCTTGGAAAGATGTTGAGTTTTTACAGTGTACTATGAGTATTAGTCAGGGTCTTACGCAGAATAAATCAGTCATACAAAGATTAGACTACTGGGGTTTTTTATGGGCCCCACTGGGCGCTGGGCCCCTAGAGTTATCATCACCTTTCTCCCCTAGACAACGGCCCTGGCTAAACACGGCGGCTCGGCTCACACGGAGCAGCAGCACTGAACTCTGGGTCTGTGGGTCTGTGGGGCTCAGGGAGCTCGGAGGTGCAGGACCTTCCTGTTCGCTGCTGTTTGTCTGAGGTGATGGATGGAGCTCATCAGTATTCAGGGTCTCCGGTGTGGGGGGCCGCTTTGTTTTGCAGCAAAACGGTAAAAGAAGTGGACAATGCAGGTGAATGAGCTGTGGCCTCCACTCCTCCTGTCGCTCCGGTGCCAAGTGTTAGTCCACCTATCACGTCAGCCGTGATTAATCACGCTCGACGGCGCCAAGGCCTCGATCTCTCCCCAGAGACCTTTTCTTCTTTTTTTTTTGGTGTTAATCTTTTGAGACTTTTCACCGCTGTCAGATTCACGGTTTATTCACCTCCAATGATGAAACTGACTCTGTGTGTGTGTGTGTGTGTGTGTGTGTGTGTTGGGCTGCAGCAGCAGAGACGTTTGACTCTTTTTACTCCATCTAAATCCTCCTCAGGTTCCACAGAAAAGATTAAACATTCATTTGATGGCAGGACGTTTTATAGAGATGAAAAGCTGTATCCCATTACTCAGATGTGGGTGAAGTGGTTTACTGCTGCTGTCGGAGGAGATCTGCATCACACAGGGACTTCCCCTCTTTTATTTGGTTCACCTGGGGGAAGGAGCAGCTCAACCTTTTGGGACAGAGGTATTATTATATATTTTTTTTTACCACAAGTCAGTTGAGTCACTCTTTATGTTTTATTATAGTCACCTTATTTCTCCCCGAGGTGCTGACACCCTGAGGCACTTCATTCTCCATTAGGATGATGTCATAATGTTTTGTCTTATCGTGTTAGAGCTGCACGATAAATGTCGTTGGAGCATCGCCATGTGCAACAGTAACATGGTTTTTTTAAGTCTATTTTTTTGCCTTTTATTTGACAGTAGGCCTATAGTTGAGACAGACAGGAAACGAGGAGGCAGAGAGAGGGGGAATGACATGCAGTAAAGGGCCGCCCGACTCGGGATTCGAGCCAGGGCTGACTGCAGCGAGGACTGTAGCCGCTGCATATGGAGCGCCTGCTCAGCTGCTCCACACGGTGCCCTGGAAGTGCAACGTTTAGGGCCGGATTTACTAAGGTCCCAGATAACGGGCGCTAAATTGTTTGCACCCGCTAAAATATTGCGTGTTTGGTTAGTGCACGCAAAACAGGTGACCTACTAAGAGTAACCCGCTAAATGAAAACACGTGCAAACCACAATATGTAAATGAGGATTTTGCGCGTGGTAATCGTTTCCGCCATGGAGAGAGTGGACAGAGAGCTGCACGGACGAAGGGACAGAATGACATTTGATCCGATGCTACAATGACAGCATGTGTGTTCATCTCTCTCGCGCTCTGTTTAGATAAATAAACACAAAACGCTACAGGGCCCAACTCGTCATATAGTGACGAACAGGCAGCCGCTGCAGCCACAATCACACACCTGTAATATGTGTGTGTGTGTGTGTGTGTGCCCCCCCATGATCCAGACGTGGTAAATAAAGACGCAAAAACAGCCACCGCAATCTCTTCCTGGTTTGGTAAATCACATTGCACGTGATAAATAAATCTATTTGCATCTACTCCTCCCAGTATTCTGCACGTTCTGGCTGAAACGCCCAGATTTACATATTCATCAAGGCAAACACGCTAAATGGATCGCATGTACTATTCTGCCCGTGTGAGGGACGCAATCCTCGGTGCGTCCGGTTAGTAGATCAGGTTCCACATGTGTTTGCGCGTGCAATCACGTTTGCACACGTTTTAATACACGCAAACCTTTAGTAAATCCAGCCCTTAGTCTTTTGTTTTGCTTCAGAACATCATCTCTGATCCAGCTTCTTGCTCTGCTTACTGTGCGTTCACACCAAAAGCGTCCTGAGCGCCTGCGGACGCTCTAGCAGGATCTTCCAGGAGGCGGCCAAAGGGCGAGACTTTCAGATGTGTCCATTTAAGCTCTCTCGCTTTCTCCCGCTGTGAGAAGCCTGGGCTGCAACTGGCTGCAACTGGCTGCTGCCTCGGCGGCGACACTCATAGATAAAGTTGAGCTTCTCTCAACTTCCAACTGACGCTCTGGACGCTCATAGCATGCCACACACCGGACGCCCTTCGAAGGCAGCGTTCAATGAACAGCTGCCTATAAAGCTCCTGCTGCTTTTTTAAAGATTTTTTTTGGGGGGGGGGGGTTTGCCTTTAACTCATTGGCTGCCAGCCATTTTCGGAGCAGAGAGCCCCATACTGCCAGCCGTTTTAGAGCATTTGCCCTATGACTATGTAAACACCAAAACTACGAAGAGAAAGAGTAGACTCTCTTCGTTCAATAGGGAAAAAAAGTTTGTTTCTACCTTTTTCCGTTCTTTTGTAAACAGCAGTAGAACATAGGCTGGTTTCGTCAAAAACACCAGTTTTTGACCAAAACACTGAGAAAACGAGCTTTTTGTGGAAAGAAACGTGTCAAGCAGAACAGTGACTTTGACGGTTTCAACAACGTCTTCCTCAGTGTCTGAGGAAGACGTTGTTGAAACCGGTCTGTGTATGTTAAGCGCCGACGCAGTATGCAATAAAGGACAATGAGAAGGACATGAGTGCTGCTGGCCTTTCTTCTGTTTCTTTAAGTTGATCTTTTGGCCGTGCACCTCTTTAGTTTGTTCCTGAGAGTTTTGTTGGAGAGTGCGTGTTTTTCTTTGTTTTCTGTTTATGGTGTGAACGCACAGTTATGGCTCTTTTCCACTAGCGTGGCACAGCACGGCTCTACTTGTACCACTAGTACCACTAGTACCTGGTACCTGGTACTTCTTTGGTAACGCCTCAGTCCTGGTTGGTTCCAAGCGAGCCAAAGCGATACTTAACGTGACATCAGCTGAGTGCTTCCCACTGATTGGCCAGAGCGTCGTCACTGCTGGAAGAGTCGGAGCGCGACTTCCGATATGAGAATCAATCCCGCTAAATGTAAAAACACACCAACAACAGCGCTGATACAACACTGATCTGAGCTGAGACTGTTGTTGTTCTTTCATGTCAGTTAAATGATGCTGTGTAGAAAACTGCACTGTGGTCCGTGATCGAGGTGCAGACGAGTGAGTTTGGAGCTGATGAGAGGATCGAAAAAAGAGAGAGGCGACGCGGCGGCTACCGCTAACCGAGCCGAGCCGTTACTGTGTAGTGGAAAAGCGCTATTAGAGTTCTTTACTTTACTTTATTTTCTCACGACCACGTAAGTGGTATGGAGCACAAACAATAAAACAGTACAAATACTCAGACACAGCAAGAGGCAGTGGGGCTGTACTATACTTTGTACATACATCTCTGACCAGGACAGAGCAGAAACTTACTCACTTAAACAGAGGAAGAACACGTTTCAGAAAAGCACCTAGTTTATAAATAACTTTTCTTTTATCCGACTGTAATAACAAAATTAGTTTAAACATAGATGGGCGACGAACATAGTATTTAGGGAGGTATTTTTCTCTTAGATATACAATACATGTGTTCTTGCATTCAAACAAAACATGGAACTCATCACCAATCTGGCTCTTTGCATAGATCACATAACCTCTGACTTCTATCGAGTCTTTATACCTTCTAATAACTTTTGGTATTCTTGTATTGTTTACTCTGAAGTGGCAGATGACCTGTCTATACTTTTGATTTGAACACAATAAATACTTTTCTAACTTAAACTCTTGTTTAAACTCAATATAGATGTCACATGAGGTCATACTGCCAAGTTCACTTCTCCATGTCTGCTGGAACTGATCTTTCAGTCTCTGTTCGACAGGCCTGAAAATGAAAACCAGACCTATGAGACCTGTGAGTGTTGAAGCCCGACTCGCTAAACCTGAGGCCCGACCCAGTCGAGTCATTTCAGCCCAAACACTTTGAGCAAAAAAACAAGAGGGAGGGTTTCGGGTGCTTTCACACAAGATTCAAAGTTTCGTGTTTACACTTGGGAATCGAGTAAACATGACGTACCACGCGTCTTTTTCCGTTTAGTCGTCATGGAAACATGATGCTCTGCCAGTCGTGCTGTGTTTGGACCAGAGTGAAAACAAATGCGTGTGAACATGAATTGTACGTGTGAAAGCGCCCTTAGTCCCCGAAAGAAGGTCAACGTCTGAAGTAGGTTTATGTAGAACTATTTACGTATTGTATTTCTTAATAACACAGTATATATTGCCGAGAAAAATATATCACAGTGTCAATTTTTCCCACCTCGTGCAGCCCTAATACGTGTTATTTGCTTCCGATGCCTCGGTTAGAGCTACTGATTCTTCTTCTTTCAACCGGGTAAATGTAAATGTCATGAGAGAAGCTGCTTTTTTGTTTTTAGTGGATTCATCCTGGATCAGACGGAGAGAGGAGGTGCGTTTGTTTCTGAAGCAGCTTGTTTCCAGAGGGGAAGGTGCAGTGGTTTTAATATTCAGGGCGTCTCTCTGATCCGGGGTCAGTGCTGAGGTTCAGCAGCTGCAGAGTCCAACATGTATTCAACATTTAGCTCCGTTTTCCTCTGAGCTGTCTGCTGTTTGTGCTCTTAAATGCCAGAAGCTCGGCTGAGGGAAAGTGGCCTGGTGTTTTTTAATCTCTCTCTGTCTGTCTGAGTGGAGTGTTACCTCTCACCACACATTATCTCCTCAGGGATTACAGCACTCAGCTGTGGAGAGCCCTGCCTCCTCATTTCACTCCTTCAGACGACTGTAATTCACCTGCTTTTCACGCTGAGGCCAGGACCCCCCCCCCCCACGCCCCCACCCCCCCACCCCCCACCCACAGCAACAAGTGTCTGTCAGAGCCACCGAGGCGCTCAGAGACCACAGGGATTATGAAAATGACTTAACACTGGAGGCTTCCTGATGTTACTGTCACAGCCTCTATTACACCTGACACCCGACTCATCTTCAACATGTTCATTTTGTTTCTTTTTTTCAATGCCAGAGAGTAGGGATGTCATGATTACTTGTTTTTACAATTAATCGCGGTATTAAACGCCACAATTATTTTATCTGAAAGGTTCCTAAATACCGTCCTGACAGACAGAGATGTGCATGGGTGGTAAAGTTTGGCAGAGGAAAACTGATTCCCTCCAAGCAAACGTATTAAAGGCCTCATGCTGTGCACTTTTCTCTGGGTTTATTTCCCTAACAAGATGTATCATTGGTTTTGAGTACCTGTGATCTGCTTAATATCGTTTATATTGCCCCTTTCTGTTGCCTCTTTCTGGAGCTCTAGCAGGCACAGGTCATTTGGCCAATCAGAAGAGAGAATGAGAACCTCTCCTCTGATTGGTTGACTGTTTTTGAGTGGCAAGTGGTCGGGCCAATCACAGGCAAGTAACTGAAACCTAAGCTGCATTCATAAAAATTGAAAAAAAAAACAACTGGTCACGGTGGGCGGAGTTACCTTGTGTGTGACATCACAGAAAGGAGGAAGTGATGATGGCTCGCCAGCCTGTCAAACATGCCGCAATGAAATAGAAGCAAAAGGAGGAAATACTGTATGTCTGAGGCAAATGCAGAGACTGCTTGTCGAAAAACTGCCCCTGACGGGAATACGTATCAGTATTTCCCTCTAAAACAACTCTGTGTGGTAACGTTGTGTTATTATCTCATAGCGTGGTGAATGTGCAGCTCACAACTTGTCCACCAGAGCGTTGTGGAGTTGTTGGATTGTGTATTTGATGAGTTTGATGAGGGAAACCAAGAAATCCCATAATGAGCCTCCGTAGCGTAGCTCTGAGCAGCTCACGGCTCTGCTCCGCCGTTCTAAAAATAGCTTGCACCGACAATTAAAGGTAACAAACCTACTGCTATGACTATAGGGATTATGGCAATGGGCCAATTTGCCAAAATGTTGAACTATCCCTTTAACATAACACTGAATGGGTAGGAATTTAATTGTTAGTGCGGCATTTCTAAGAAAAAAAAAGATTAAAAAAAACTTTTAACATTTCCTCTGACGGATCAATAATTGGTCCAATATTAATTTATTTGTTTATATAATTTGTAATGCAATTATATTTTGACTACGTTGTTATCTACATTGTTATGTGTAATGTTTACTGCTATTGAACTGTTTTATAGCATCTTGCTATAATCCGGCACATTTACACGTTATGTCCATTAATGTGCACTGTCCCATTCAAATAAACTAATAATAAAGTAAAGTAAATATTTTATTTTACACATTCATAGTGTTGTTAAATTATTAAATAATTGCGATAATGGTGATTATTTCTCTGACATTATAAAATGGAAAGGTGAAATCCGGCAATCTGATTGGTTGTTTGCCGGCTACTATTCTAAAACCTCATCACAGCGTAGGCTATCACTCCGCGTCGCGATATTTTTTTTCGTAGGATGAGTCCGGGAAAGTCCCGCCTTTCCCGCTGTTCCCACCTCTGATTGGCTAGATGGGCTCCATTTTCGACTCTGATTGGCTAGAAGGGCTCTCGCCTGATTGGTTGTTTGTTTTGGTTGTGAAACGGCTGTGAAACGCAGGCTGTCGGCAAAGCGTGATAAGTGCCTAGATCTACCTGGACTCTCACTCTATCTGGCCTGTCTACACTCTCCCTGGTCTTTTTACTAAACTTAACCAACTCCTTTCTTCATTGCCTAAACCCAACCAATGGCGCAATTACACTTCTCTCAAACTCAAAATGTAAACTTGGAATATAAATTTAAAAACTAAGTTATAATCGTCACATCTCTACCAGAGAGTCAAACAGTTCACATGCTGGTGTGAAAATCTGTGTAATCCACTCGTTTGATTGAATGGAGCCGTCGTTCCTCTTCCAGAAGTGAGAGCCAATGGGGCGGCAGCGGAGGAGGAGGATGTTGAGAGGATGATGAAGACCTTGAGTCGTGGAGGTGAAGCACACTAATGTTGACAGAGTAATGGAAGCTGAAGCCTTGTTGTTGCCGTGGGGACGGGGACGGACCGCGGTGTGAATCATAGTAACGGGCTCTTGTCTCTTGTCTCGGCGCTGAAGAACAACATCCATTAACAGAGCGTTAGAGCTGCAGCGTTAGAGCGGCTTTAACTTACAGTTTAGAGAAAAAAACTATGAATATTTATTGAGCTGGTGTTCACCAAATCTGTGTGTGTGTGTGTGTGTGTGTGTGTGTGTGTGTGATATAATTACACTGTTCAGTCCCCAGAACATCCCATAAAACAAACATTCATTTCTACAGTTTAGTGAGTTTTCTCAGTGTAAAACAAATCAAACAGCAGCAGCAGCAAACAAAGAGGATTCATGTCACATGGACACATTCACAGTTTCCTGAAGACACCAATTAAAACGAGCTGCTAAGTTACTGTTAATTACCATGGTGTGTAGGTTATGGGATGGTTTATTATTATTGTTTTATTTATTTTTGGCAGTTGATGGTCCATAAGCCATGTTCAGTGTGTTAGGGTCAATGACGTGATGCAACCCAATGTCAGGTGGTGTAACTGTTATTTTTTCATAAAAATCTATTATTATTATCTATTATCTATTATCTATTATCTATATTCAGGAAAATGAATCAGGACTCAAATGTGGTATAAATGTCATTCACTTTTGCAATGCAACACTTTGTTTCCTGATGATTTGTACATAATTTGTTACATTATTGAAAAGAAAGCTGTGTTTTTAGGATATGTCCGACCTGCCCATTGTTGCTAAAATGCATTTAAATTCAAATATAGAAACAGAGCAAAAAATCAGTTTCAGTTTAAAGTACACTTTTTATAAGTAGGCTACACTTACATCCAGTGTAGGTGGATAAGATATTTAATAGTTATCATTGTTTTGTGGTTACACCGTTGGACATTTTCAGGGGCATTCAGTATTACTCTTTTTTTTAAATGGTTCAAATGACATAAAACTAATATGAATACAACATTTTACAAATCTGATGCATGCTTTTAAAACAATTATTCATTCATTTAAAGCTAATTTTTATTTGTCATTAGCCCGTTAACATGCAACAACAACGATCCCTCTCTCTCCATCAGTATCCGAGCTGGACGCCATTCATCTCCACAACACGACACATGATTACAATATTTCATTTATTCATCTGGGCAGAATTACACCTTTCATTCATGTGACTGCACATTATTACACTGTTCATTCATCTCATATGGAGCCATTACAGCTCAAAGACCTGTTTCCACCGGGGAACATTAGACCTCCCCCTCCTCCTCCTCCTCCTCCTCCTCCTCCTCCTCCTCCTCCTCCTCCTCCTCCTCCTTCACTCATTGTAATAGACTCCTCTGCTCTGACTCATGTTCTTACGTTCACAGACTTGATAGAAATGATGATGGAACTCTGGTCATGTGAAACTTTCATTTCTCTGATCTGGTGATTTGATTTCAATTTTCTATCTCTCTCTCTCTATCTATGTGTTGCGTGATGATATTAAAAAAAATAAATAAATCCTTTCAGTACTTAACTGGAAAAAAAACTACAAAATGTCCAGCAGTCCTCAAGCTGAAAGAGAAAAACTGTTTGTTTTTTTCGTGCCTGAAAAAAAAAAACGTGGATAATTTGGAGACAACACTTTCATCTCTCTGCATCACTGATCTCCTGCTGTTTTCTGTTTTTTTAACCAATTTTAACAGTTTTTCACTCAGAGTAAGAGACGGGGAGTAATCCGTGTCCTGCTGCGTCTGATAACCTTATATCAATTCACAATTGACTTCACTGAATCAAATCATATGGGATAAAAAAAAGAAAAGAAAAGAAACTAAAACTGTGAAAACTATGAAAAGCAACGACAGCGGCTGCAGTTTAAATTAGACATTATGTTTTGCTAATTTACTGCTCCTTTAATTACTTCAGTTGTTTATGTACCTTTTGATTTAATTAATGTTTAGTCTCATTTTGTTTGCATTTTGTTGTTGTTGCTTTTCTGTTTGTAATTAAGTATATATACACGAGAGGCGTTGAAGCACAGGTTGTGATGTGTGATATATTTATAAGCTGATCATAATAAACTTATTTGAAACGTTAACAAGTGAAACTCACTCAGCCTGAACTCTGTACAGATGTTCCAGCCGCTACAAAATTAATTTGAGGTTTTTTCTCATTTAATCCAAAACGCTCTGTGGCATCATTTCTCCAAATCAATAGATCAAATACCATCCAATACCTTTCTGAGCTTTGGCATTGCGTCAATTTCACTGTCTGGATTCTCTCATCTTAATCTGCTCTAAATATATATTTTTAGTTCAACCTATAAAATATGTTGAACTAGAAGACGGGAAAGTTTTTTATTTGGACCTAACCAACTGCTGATCGGCGGGCGCTAACCCTGGGCGGAGGGATACGTGAGTTGGTTAGGTCCAAATAAAAACTGTGTTTTTCCTGCACTTTGAAGGGCTGGAAAAAATTATATTATAGCGAACAATGGAACTGTGTTTTTCTTTTCAGGTAAAACCTCTTTTAGGCCGTGAAAATAGGCCGTTTCTTTGGGTCTGTTCACAACACTGTATGTTGTAAATCTCTGGGCAGGGCTATTATGGGCTGGCGCTGCTAACGGGAGGAGTGCAGAGAGTCTTCTACTGCAATTAAAGTACTTAGGGGCTATTTGGAGATCATACAACCCCACTTTAAAAAAAATTATACTATCCCTTTAAATATAGATTTGACTTGTTGGATTTCTTTCAGGTTTAATGAGGAAAAACAACGTGTTCCCTGAAAAATTCACTGTTTAAACAGATGTGGTGTCAATCTATAACCGTGTTTGTTTTGTTTCTGCTTTGTGATTGGCTGACAGAGGCGTGTGACGGCCCACTGGTGTCCAATCTGCCGCCGTCGTCCTTCAGGAGCTCCTCGCGGCTTTCCAGCAGCCACGCGCCGGGCTTCGCCAAACTCAACAGGAGAGAAGGTGAGGAGGAGTTTCTGCTTCTGAGCTTTACACAGGATGTGAGCGGCTGTGAGCTGCATCTGCATCATGTGACTTCACCAAAGTCTGTGGTTGAAGAGCAGCAAGGTCACATGATTTAACACTTATTGTTGATCGTCACTTTCCATGCAGCGTGTGTCAGATATTTTCTTCAGGATTACTGTCCAATGGAGTTGGAGCATGTTGGGATTGTTTAGCTGCTTTCACGTTTATGGAGAAGGGTCTAGCGGTGGCTGTGGAGGCCCATAGCATGTACAGTAGAGAAGGGAAACAAAGTGATAATGCAGTAATGGCAGCAATTTTAAAAAACTTTAACGGTTGATTCAGAACATTTAATGCCTTCCAATGCAAACAATGCACTAAAAAAAAAAACCAGAAGGTAATTTCATTAAAAAGATTATATAGGACTGCAGATGGAAATTTGCTTTCTGCTAAATCTGATGCAGAGAGCGTACCTATGTTCCCCAGGTTATGAGATAATATGAGACGTTATAATTTCCCTCTAAAACAACTCTGTGTGGTAACGTTGTGTTATTATCTCATAGCGTGGTGAATGTGCAGGTCACAACTTGTCCACCAGAGCGTTGTGGAGTTGTTGGATTGTGTATTTGATGAGTTTGATGAGGGAAACCAAGAAATCCCATAATGAGCCGCCGTTCTAAAAATAGCTTGCACCGACAATTAAAGGTAACGAACCTACTGCTATGACTATAGGGTCTTAAGTCGACAGGTGGCTAGTTGAGATGGAGATGGAGGATCAGAATAATTTCAGAGGTGAGAAAAATAATCAGCAATAGTTGTTTTGTCTTCTATACTGTAGGTGCTGTTTGTACTGAGGGTGAATTCATTTGACCAATAAAAGTCAATAGTGTCTACCAATGACTAGATAATATATCTTTACTCTACATAACCATTAATATGATGAAGGTGCCTTAGGCTGCCGGTGATCAGAGTCACAGGGCATTCAGTAATAATAATAATGATAATGATAATTATCAACAACTGTGTCAGGGGTTGTGTTTCCCTCACGCTGCTGCGGCTGTTGGCAGATTAGCAGAGAAGGTTGTGACACGTTTCTTCAGCGACAGCATTAACCATGAAAAGCTCCATCACACCATCGCAGCTGTTTGCCGAAGGAAATCGATGAATAAATGAATGTCTCCATTACATTTCCATCTCTTCCTCCTCCTCCTCCTCCTCCTCCAGTTGTTCTCACTGGAGCAGCTTCACTCTCACTTCATTTACTCGCTACATGAGCAGATTAGCAGACATCTGAAATGTCACTTACAATAGAAATGCAGGTTGTTGTTTTTTAATGTTTGGGCTTTAGCATCCTCGTCTTGACCACTAGATTTTTTACTGAACTTCAGCACCAAGTGTGAAACGAGTCTGACATGAATCACCTGCTGCTGCAGAAACACATTAAAACTCATTGTGAAGTAACAGTAACAGTAACAGTAACAGAAGACTTTATTAATCCCTGCCGGGCAATTCAGTTTCTACAATCCATCATACACATACAGTCAGTCACACACAGCCAAACACACATGTCAGAGGTAGCATGATGGAACATAGGAATGTACAAATGCAACTCATATCTAAAAGTGTAAATAAAACTTGTAACACACGAGGCAATGACGGTCAAGTGCAATCTTAGGAGAATAAAAAGTAACAATGTTAAGAATAAAAATAAGAGGTAAAAAAATATATGTATATGTATTTCTATGAAGATAATATATATATATATATATATATATATATATATATATATATATATATGTATACATACATATAAATAAGAAGGATTCACATAGTCAACTCAGCATTTAACAGCACGACTGCTGAGGGAACAAATGACCTGCCATATCTATTGGTCTTTCTGGGAGGCAGCGCATAGCGCCGGCCTGACGGCATAAGTGCAAATTCATTTTTGAGAACATGATCATGATTCATAATGCTTTTGGCTCTTTGTAGGACACGTTTCTCCCAAAGAGAGTTCAAGTCACACAACCTGATGCCAATAATGTTGGAACACACTTTTACAATACTGTTCAAACATTTCCTATCTTTTACCGTTAGATTGTTGAACCAGCAAATGAAGGAAAAGGTGAGGAGGCTCTCGATAAATGATAGATATGCAGTGTGAAGAATAACTTTAGAGACTCCGAAGGAGTTAATCCTGCGTAACAAATAGATTCTCTGCTGGGCACGTTTGACCACCGTCTCAGTGTTGATGTCGAACCTCAGCTGAGAGTCAAACATCGTGCCCAGGTATTTGTAAGAATTTACAACTTCTACATCCTCACTGTGAATCCTGCTTGCTTTGACAATTGGCCTGTTCCTCCTGAAGTCAATGATAAGTTCCTTTGTCTTAGAGACATTTAAATCCAGGAAACTATCATTGCACCACTTGGCAAACTCAGTGAGTACATGACCATGGTCAAACTCTGCATCTCGCAGAAGAGACAGTACAGCGGTGTCATCAGAGAATTTTACTAGAAAACTGTCCTCTTTAGTGGACCTGCAGCTGTCCGTATATAGGATAAAAAGCAAAGGAGAGAGGACACAGCCTTGTGGAGACCCTGTACTGGACACCTTGATATTGGATAAATTACCATTTACTAAAACCTGCTGTGTCCTGTTAGTTAAAAAATTTAAGAACAAAGTTAAAAGCTGATCCGGCAAGTTAAAATAGGCAGCCAGCCTCTCAATTAAAATGTATGACTGCATCTTGTTAAAAGCTGATGAAAAGTCTGCAAATAGCAGTCTAGCATGAGTTTTGGGTTTCTCCAAGTGTTTAAAAATTTTGTCTAAGATAAATATTTTGGCATCGTCCACACCTTTGTTTGTTTGATATGCGAACTGAAGTGGGTCAAGTTTGCCCTCAACCAGAGTGAGGACTTCCTCTTTTATGATTTTCTCTAGGTTTTTTGCCACCAGAGAGGTAAGTGCCACAGGTCTAAAGTCCTTTAATTCTCTGGGTTTGCTGACCTTGGGAATGGGAATTATAAAAGAAGATTTCCAAATTGAAGGGAGCATACAGCTATCAATGCACAACTGGAAAAGGAGGGTGAAGATACCACTGAGTTGTTCGGCACAGTGGTGGAGTGTACGACCACAGATAGAATCAGGACCAGAGGCCTTTCTCTTTTTTGTTTTTTTAAATAAAACCTTGACTTGTTCATTGCATATCAAAATGTCGCTCCTAGGAGTCAAGGTGTTCTTTAACCTAGAGACTTCACTGTTAAGATCAGACCTTTCAAAACGAAGGAAGAATGTGTTAAAAGCATGAAGTTGTGTTGTCATATCATATATTACGTTTACAGTACAGTCACATATTGGTCACATATAAAGCTCTGCATGTTGTTGCGGCACTGAATAGAAAATCTGAGTGTACTTTGCACATTTTGTAAATAAGAAACTTTTAATTTTTTATTCCATTTCGCTGCCTGTTTCTGATTAATTCTTTCTTCTTTAATTATATCTTTTATGTTTGTCCTTATATCTTTGTATTTCATTCAGAAGAGAAGTCACACATAATTGCATTATACTTCGTATTATTACAAAATGCCTATTACCGGTATGCCTATTTGGAGACGTTCTTGGAAGACAGAGATTTCATTTTGTAATAAAATTCTTGAACGCGATACGTAATAAACTTTGCCGCATTTTGTAATAAATTGTTACATATTGCATCGGTTATTACAAAACATGGGTGTTGTTGTGTTGTTTTTTTTTTTTACGAATAAAATGTAATAATTTGGTGCATTATGTAACAACTTATTACAAATGTGGCAAAGTTTATTATTGCGTTCAAGAATTCTTTTTACAAAATTTGGCAGATTATTACAAAATGCAGTGTTATTACGTCATGAGGTGAAAAATTATTTCAATAATACACAATATGGCGCTACACACCTTTTAAATACAATAAAGTGATTAATAGATGAGAGTAGCAAAAGAGGCCACGCCCCCGTTCCGGTGAAAACAAACTGCTGGTTTTGACTGGCGGTAAATACAAATCCCGCCGTAGTCCATCTTGATTTGGCCTGGAAACCTCCTGCAATAGCTAACGTTTGTCAGGCAGACAGCTATATCACCTCGTTTTACCGAAAAAAAATAAAGATTTAGGCAATGTATGTCCATAAATCCTACCGGAGAATGACCCCACTCAGCGGCGAGTGGTGCGCTATATAACGCTGAGTGATACATGAAAATTAACTTGTAACATTTGAATTATTTTTTTCCCCTTGTATATTAGCCCACACATTATTATTATTATTATGTACAGTTTTAGAATGGACCCTCGGAAAATTTCGGAATAACGTTATTTTTTTATTGAGCCTTTATTTAACCAGGTAAAAAAGACCCGTTGAGATCGAGATCTCATTTTCAAGGGTGACCTGGCCAAGAGGGCAGCAGCACACGTCGTAAGCACTATAAAAATACAAAATACATTACAATATTACATTATAATAAATAGGGCCATAATACAGTAGAGGTTAAAACAAAAGTGCAAGGAGCATCATGGGGGTCATGGTGACAAGGTTGGTCAGCAAAGGCACCGCTCAATTGATTTTTTGTTGTCGGACCTTTAAGAAGTGATGAAAAACATTAAAAGATACAAGTTCAGACAATTTCAGTTCAGCCTGGAGGTTGTTCCATGTTGATGGAGCGGCGTAACTAAACACTTTTTTCCGTAATTCAGTCCGCACTTGAGGGATGTTTTTAACCTTTATTTAACCAGGCAAGCAAATTAAGAACAAAATTCTTATTTTCAAACAATCGAGGGATGTTAACAACAATAGTTAGTGGACCTTCAGAATGGCGGTGCCCCCCCTGAAGGGTTTACCACACAAGCACATGTGGACTAGCCGGGTCCCACAGCTTCAGGCCATTTTGTCCATTCTTCATAAGGCCTGAAGGGGCGGTGTTTAGCTCAGTTGGTAGAGCACCCGCCCCATGTGTTGAGGCTATAGTCCTCGCTGCAGGCGGCCCCGGTTCGAGTCCCGCGTCGGACGGCCCTATCCTGCATGTCATTCCCCCCCATCTCTGCCTCCCATTTCCTGTCACACTCTCAACTGTCCTATCGAATAAAGGCATGAAAAGCCAAAAAAAAAATATACTTCATAAGGCCTGAAGCCATAAATCTCTTCTTTTCCTGTCCCACTCTCTTAAGGGGAGGAGGGAAAATCTTATTTTAGGTTCTTTTAAGTTGTTCAACCAACAATAAACCACACAACAACTCTTTGGCATTGTGGTTTTTTGTATTAGCGCCTATGGAACACACTGAGGACTTCTCCTTTGTTTTCACCGGCGAGGGGGCGTGGCCTTTTACATGACGTAGGGTTACTCTCTTCTATACTTATACACCCAAACACATAAATACATTTTTTTCTGGTTTTTTTTAAACCTTTATTTGAACACAGGCCACTACAGTTGTGACAAAGCCTTCGTAGTTTCCTCTCTACCGGCTGAGCCAAGACAGTAACACCTTCCCTGTACTCTCACACACTCATACTCTCTCCTTTAACAGCTGTTAACACACTGCTACTTCATCTTTTCTTAATATAAACCACAGTCTTCGTCGTTGTCGTTCGTGTCACCTGGCACCTGAAACATCTTGTAACTGAACCCAGCGCAGCCTTTGTGTGTGAGTGTGTGTGCAGCCGGTTGATAAGAGTCGGTGCCAGCCAGCGGGACATTGTGGAGACCAGCGATGTTCCTAACAGATTACCACACGGTGAACGGATTAAGCCTTCAGCTGAAATGTCCACAGATTCCCTCTTTGAGGTTAATTTCTTGCCACATTGTTTTATCGTTTCCCAGCTCAGCCTTTCCTTCTTGACTTGGCTCAGGGATGATGAATGTGTTTATGTTTGCGGTACAACGCGTGCATGGAGATACACACGCATTCTTTTTTTATAGACACACTGGCTCCTTTTGAAAAGATGTCACGCTCAATATTTGGCTCATGCAGATCATTCTCAGGGATTAACGCAAAAGAAAAAACAATCAAGCCGCAGCCAAGTCATATTCTCCCATCTGCAATGTGTAAAACAGGTTTGGACACTGACGTACAGCCTTTCCACACAACATGATTGGTTGATGCGTTAAAGCAACACTATGTAGTTTTTTGAGAGCGTGCCTATGTTCCCACAGCCCTATGTTCCCACTGGACTCTCTCTACCTATCTGGACTCTCTCTGGACTCTATCTATCTGGCCTGTCTAGCCTCTACCGGGTCTTTTACTAAACTTAACCAACTCTTTTCTTCATTGCCTAAACCCAACCAATGGTGGAACCAAAGGGCTGTGGGAACAGAGGGCCTAATTTTCAGTGACAACAAAAGTTAGAAATGTGGGAACATAGGAATGACCCCAGTTTTTCAACTTTAAAGCAGAAGTAAGGTGAATGTTTGTGTTAATATAAGTCTTAAATAGTTGTATCTTCTGACAGCAATCACTTCTCCAGAGTGTTTGGTCTGAAACACGGGTCTGTCAGTCACTCTGCTCTGCTCTGAGCCGATGAGAAAACTTTCCTTGTATCCTACAACCTTTATCCAATGAGGAGAGAGAAAGGGGCGGTCCCCTCTGTGTGTGCAGCCAAGGGATGCGCCTGAATGTGGTGACGTAGGGACGAGGGCGGGGACTGCTAACTCCATCTGCTGACAGGAAGTTAGCCAAAAACACCGGATCACTGACTTCTGCTTTAAAATAACGTTTCTAAACTCATTGAAGTGGTAGAAAAACAGTTAATAGGATGAATCATGCCTCCGCTGCAGCCTGAGCGCGGTCGCACCAGCTGCAACTGCACTCTGTAACTTTCTTGTGCTGGTAGAAACACAGCGCTGCCGTGGTCCTGGTACACCGCAGCTCCGCTGAGCTCCAGAGCTCCAGAGCTGCAGCCCAGTCTCCCTGCTCCTCTCACCCACAGACGAGCGCCCTGTGCTGGGCTGCACGGCCGACCAGCCTCCCCTCCAGAACGACACACAAAACCCTCTTTGCTTGGCATCGGTACTGTTTTTCTACCACTTAAAGGGATAGTTCAACATTTTGGAAAATTTGCCTATTGCCATAATCCCTTTAGCAGTGGTTCCCAACCTTTTTTGGCCTGTGACCCCATTTTGACATCCAAATTTTCTGGCGACCCGCTCAGATATCTTTATATGCTGCGTTTAATTAGAATTCGATTTATATTTGAGAAGGCAAGGCAAGGCAATTTTATTTGTATAGCCTGTTTTTACAAACAGTTACATAATCATAACAACATACTCTGCCCTTAAACCCTCACATCGACTGAGGAAAAACTCCATGGAAAACCCTTTTAACAGGGAAAAATGGGAGAAACCTCAGGGTGAGCAACAGAGGAGGGATCCCTCACCCAGGACGGACTGTGAAGGTGAAAGTATAGAATACAGTTGTTTAGGATTGTGTGTGGTGTTTTTAATCATAATTTTAAAAAGAATGATAATTAGTTAAAATAATATTTTTATCAGTACCTTTTTTATCAATTACTAGACATTTCAGGCGACCCCATTTGAATTCCAAGCGAAGGTGGAAAAACACCGCCCTATAGTCTTAGGAGTAGGTTCATTACCTTTAATTATCGGTGCATGTTGTTTTGAGATCCGCGGAGCAGAGCCGTGAGCTGCTCAGCTAACGCAAGGAGGCGCACGGTATTTTCGCCTTTCCCTCATCTCACTCAACAAATACACAATCCAACAACTCCAAAACGCTCTGGTGGACAAGTTGTGACCTGCACATTCACCACACCAATTTGCCAAAGTGTTGAACTTTGTCTTTAAATGACTTAAGTAACATTATTTTAAGGCGGATAAACTACATAGTGTCCCTTTAAGTTGCCGGCAGAAAATTCGACCTCACTCCAAAATAACTGTATGCCGCATTTTCACTGCGTAACATTCGCTGTCTGTGTAAAAGGAGTCATGAAAAACAAAATACTGACGTTGAGAATAACTTGCACAAAAAATATGGGCCCTCAAATGGCTCTTTCTGTTTTCATCCTCGGTCTCTTCCTCTCTTTTGATTTCTTACGCCTCTGTCGTAGCCGTCATCTTCTCTCCGTCCGTCCACTCTCTCTCTTTTCATCAGCGGGAACTAATTCACTCGGCTCAGTCTTCTCTTCTCGCCAAGTGTTAATAGCAGTGTCAGTGTTTAAAGGTTTCCTTTTCTCAGGCAGCAACAGACACTTATCAGCTGATGTCTGTACAATTATGTTGAAATAGACTTAAGAATTATTGTAGCGCAATAATCGCTTTCCTAAATGAACTAGATTTAAATGTGGAATTAAACTTTAATTGGATCCTTTTCTGGTTGTGTGTATGGATTGCCAACTAATCATGTATTGATTTAGGTGTGTGTGTGTGTGTGTGTGTGTGTGTGTGTGTTCATTGTGTGCTCTACTGCTTGAACCGAGTTGCACACACTTGAATCTGGAGTGTAAATGCTTCTGCACTGCCCTACGGGAGCTGTCCAACATTTCCCAGCATGCACCAGTAGTGTGACTGTCCAGCTTTGCCGCTATTCTCATTCAAATGAGGAGCCCTAATCACTCCAGGCTGGTGTAACTCTCTCCTCTTTTCCTGCCTTTACAAAGCCTGCTCACCTCCTCCTCTTCCTCCTCTCCCACTTGACTCTTCATTTTTACCCGTGTCTCTCTCTTTGTGCGCCTCTGTACCTGTCAGGTGGAATATCGGTGCATTATTAATGATTCAGCAGTCCCTTTCTTCTACTTATCCATCCATCTGCGTCCGTCCTGCATAGTGAAGCTCGTGTCAGGCTCGGTCTCCCTTCAACAGTGCAGCCGACGGACAGCTGGGGCGGGCGGAGTTACAAACAAACGCTGCTCTAATAACCAGACAGAAACAAATTGAGTTGGTTTCAGGTGTCGCAGTCCTTACAGGTGAAGTGGGTCACTGAAGTATGAGGGGGGTGAAGTGAGAGATTAAACCCACCGTCTTTATTTGGAGCAGAATTGCCTCATTCAACTACACAATGACCTTTAAAAAAGGAAGATGAGAATAAATTAAATAACCTGCATTTTGCTGGTTCATAACCTCTTCACATTTTCAGCTTGTGTGCTCTTTAAGGGAACAGGATGACTCACCTTTTGAGCACATTTTGTTTTACAGGTAATAAAGCTCAAAGATTTTAACTAAGACTCAGATTTTTTGGTGTACTGGCAATTTCGAAGTCAATGAATCCTGCTCTAAGAAGCATTTGTTCTTTTTTTTTTTTTGCATCCTGATGCCTGAAGTGTAGGAAATGATTTGTAGTTTAGTGTAAAAGTTGGTCATCACTCAGTAACATCTTTACAAAACTAGATCATCAGGTCACACTGTTTCTGTGTTATAATAACTTTCATTTTCTTAACATTCATTTAATTTGTGACAAATTTCGGTCATAGACTGTTCTCAACATCCACCCAGAGAGCCCCAGGTTGTTTTTACATTTCCAAGATGTTGCTTGGAAAAAATGGCAACAGGACAGAGGAACCAAATGCAGACGCCTACACCCACTTGGCAGAGCTGATTCAGTTCAATGGACTTGAATGGACACTGGTGAGAACAGACTGGGTGTTTATATGAGGCTTAAAGAGGAACTATGCAAGATTACAGGCTACATTTTTACCTTAATGAAGCAGCTCCAGAGTCCTGGTGCTGGTTAAATCACTGACTAGTAACTAGTTCCAGGGAGAATGGAGCGTCTCTTGGCTGAAAACCAACCTGGTAAGATCAGAGCCTCAGACCCGGTGTCCCAGCTCTCGTCTCTGCGGCACCGTGACACAAACGTAACGCGCTAACCCGTAACCCGTGATCTCTTGTTGATGACAGATAAGACTACACAGATATACACATGGTAACATGGTAGATGATAAATAACGTTATCCACCGCTCCATGGATTGATTTCTCACCAGCTTTGTTGGAAACAAATGCACATGGAGTTGAGGAGGGTTAGAGACACAGAGGAGGAGAAACCAGACTTACATAGTTGCCCTTCAGTGAGTGAGCAAAGCACAGGTGTGACTCAACAAGGGAAGGAGAGGGACGGGAGTGAGAAGGACTGAGGACACCTGGTGGACAGGTGGAGAATGACATGATGTAGAGTGTGGTGGAAAATTGCTATGATGGGTATTCTCCTTGTAATAAGTGGTAACATAGTCTTTGAAGTAGTTGTAGTAAGACCATGTAGCAATCCTGTTAACTCCATTAGTGGAGACATTTGTGTATTGACCATAATAAACCTGGGGGCAGAGGAAAGGCCTTTGCACACTGAGTCCGTTTTTGTCGTCCGAAACTGCCGCACGTCAAAAAATAAATTTGACCTCATGTTATGTCAATCATGTTTACACACCGAGTCCGAAACTTTCGTCCGTCATTAAACTTTTCGGAACAGGTTCGATTTAATGCGTTTTTCGCATCCGTGAAAAACCTTTTGACCAATCAGATCAGTGTTTCGAGGCTGGAGAGGGAGAGAGAGGGGAGGTTGGGGGGGGGGGTCACCACTGAGTGTCTGTGACTGTCTGTGTGTGTGTGTGTGCGCCAGCCGCTGTTCACGTGTGTGTGTGTGTGTGTGTGTGTGTGTGTGCGCCAGCCGCTGTTTAGGATCATGGAAATTGACTGTCTTCTGTTTAGCCTACTGTGTGTGCTAATAATCAATATCTTTCAAACTGGACCACTGACATCCTATAATAAACAGTTGAAGTGATCATGATAGTTCCTCTGCTCATTAACAAGCAGCAGATCCCCTCGCTACTGCGTCCTCTCAGGATGGACACTTTTTCTCTTTCGTTTCACGACATAGAGCATCACAACAGATGTCAGGGTTGAGGAAGGAGGACGTTTTGTTGGACTCACATCCACATGTAAACTCTTCAATGCATCCCACCCGTCAAATATGTGGACAGATAAGTGACTGTCACAAAGGGAACATCTGGTGCCTGTTGACTTTTGTCCCAATTCTGTAGCTTTATTTATTTATTTTATTTATTTTTCTGAATCAGCCAAGAAAAAAAAAACTTGGACTGAAAAAATGAGACGAGACGTAGGAAGCAAAAAGAAAAGAAAATCCTCTCGGCTTATGGAGGGAAAAACAAATAAAAGCTGCATGACTCAGATCCTGCACACGAACATTTCTCATGTTATGAATAAACATCAGCAACATGAAAAGCTGCCGCTGGTTTTCCCATTCCTGCCTCTACAGGTGTTTTGCCTGCAGCGTTACAAATCACACAGTGTTATTGATATTATAGTTAAGCTGTTTCCACCGTCCCTCCTGATCAGCTGTCTAATCAATACACTGATTCCAATCAAAAGCTTGTTGTTGCCCTCTGGTTAAAAAGCAACAACAAAAGAAAGCCTGTTAGTTCTCCTCTCTCGTCCCTTCTTGTTTCCTCAGAGACACATTTCAGAGATTGTAACATTCACAGTGATGCTGGACCAGATTGCAAAGGAGCGAGGGGCAAACATAAATTACCAGGATGGAGAGAGAGAGCAGGTGTTGTGTTATAATGACAATAGTGTAGCTGCAGCAGGTACATGAATAGGATGCATTACTATGGTGCAACCCACCATAACACACAATGAATCTAACAGGGTCAAGACTGTTTTTATTTCTGATTTTGTATCAAGGATAGTTCAACATTTTTGGCAAATTGGCCCATTGCCATAATCCCTATAGTCATAGCAGTAGGTTCATTACCTTTAATTGTCGGTGCAAGCTATTTTTAGAACGGCGGAGCAGAGCCGTGAGCTGCTCAGAGCTACGCTACGGAGGCTCATTATGGGATTTCTTGGTTTCCCTCATCAAACTCATCAAATACACAATCCAACAACTATCCCTTTAAAAAGGTACAAATACAGATACTCAACCAGAAAAAATGGGTTGTAAAATGAAATGCAAAACAACAGACCAGTAAAAAAAAGTTAAGAATAATCCAAAATGGAGAAGAAAATAGAAAAAAAAGAGCACTTAGTGTTTGTAATTTTTCCAATGGCTGATTTGAGGATAACTTTCAGCAGTGGCATCGTGTTTTTTTTTGTAATTGCACACGGTAAAAATTGGATGTAGCCTGTGTGATAAAATTCACACAATAAAAAAAAAAAAAAAGGCTGGCTCTTTCAAAAAGCAGAGAAACACCAGATAATTAGCTGCGTGTTGCCACTGGTTACCGTCTTCACCGTCCCATGGCCTCGGCTGGTGGCTGGCCTGGAGGAGAGGTTGGGTTTGGGGGGCTTTGTAATTGGCTGACACACTTTTATTAACAGTCACCAGGTTTTCCCAGTGGATGGTCGTATTTAGTCTGTTGATAGACACAGAGGCAGACAGAGAGAAACGAGGGAGATCTCTCTGATTTAAAGTGACGGCTGCGACAGGAAGTGTTTGGACCGTCGGCCGTCAGCTCCACTTACACTGACAGGGTGGACACGGAAAATCGTTGTTAACGCCTCTCAGCCTCCGAGTGGTTTTTTTCTCTCTCATCTCTTTCCCCCCCTTCTCTTTTTTTTTTCTCCCACCGTCTAATCTTCCTGAGTAAAGGTCAGAGTGTCTCGCTCTTTTCCGTTCTGCTGTCACGGGGCCACGTCTGTTAGTCAAGTGCTTATTAGCTTTGGCCTTTAGCTCTTTAAAGATCAGGGCTTCCTTCCTTCCTTCTCCAGCCACCGGAGCGACACACCGGCTCGTTTTCACTGCAGTGATTTTTCTGCCACTGCACATTGTTCACAGTCCCTTTTTTGACTGAGAGAAGGAATTTGCGAAACCGTATATTTTCCACTTCCTGCACTCAAGGTAAAGAAAACGTGGGTTTTACTTGTGCACACAAATGAAAAGCGACAGTAGATTTAACCATAATCACCACAGCAGACACACATCTATTATTATGGGGTCAGCCCTATGTTCCCACAGCCCTATGTTCCCTCAGCCCTATGTTCCCTCAGGTTTATGTTGCCTCATGTCTACGATTTTTCTCATTTCTAAGAATTTTCTCAAAATGAAACTCTAAGTCAAGTCATTTTTATTTTAAAGGGATGATTCAGAGTAATTTCAATAGGGTCCTTGGCACCCCCCCCCCCCCCAGAAGCCGCTATTAACCGAATGGTGCTAACGTTACCAAGCAGCTCTATCTTAAATTACCCCACCAATAATGTCCGGAATTCCTGGTGTACTACTTACAAACTTTGTAATGCTTCGTTTACTACTACTAACACTATTTGTACTACTGTAGAAGTTTGTTGTTTACATTGCAATAACTCATGGAGGTGGGTCTAATTTCGATAAAATCTGATGCAAATTGATCATAAAGGAAATAACCTTAGAAATGAGGGAACATAGGGCTGTGGGAACATAGGGCTGGGCGCATGACGTCTGTCCGACTACCCATTTCTCCGACCATACATTTCTTTATTTTTGCGTCCATTAGTCCGACCTCCCACTTCTCTGACTTAAGTAGCCCTAACCCTAAACCTTACCCTAAACCTAACCTTAAAGGGACAACGAGGAGTTTTGGAAAAGCGAAGCGTTTTCACACTACCTTTATGAGCATCCGCGCGCACCGTAAAATTCTTTTGACCGGCGCAAGACAGACTCATGTTTTCATTCATCAATAATTAAAGTCAGAGGTTCAAAGAGGTTCAGATACCACCGTAGTTCCGACCATAAACGGCGATTCAGCTACGTTATTCTCATGACTCGTTGCGAAACTGAAAGTAAATACTTTTACCACTAATAATAACAAAATAACGATAGAGACAGAATGATGTATTTATCGAAAATGGGCCCATTAACAAGTGTGGGTAGCGGAGATTCATCCACATTAACGTGAGACTTTTTTATAACCGATTAGAAACTCCTCGTTGTCCCTTTAACACTGTAGAATGGGTAGTCGGAGAAATGAGCCATCAGACTTTTGGGCAGTCGGACTGATGTATGCTCCCCATAGGGCTGAGGGAACATAACATAGGCACGCTCCCATTATTATTACCCCAGAACGTGCGTTTCAACTGGTAGCAGTTTTTACTTTATTTTTGTTGTGTTTTTGTCATATTTTGTCAACTACTGATGGATCGTTATGTGAGGAGAGGAGCTTCTTTCATTGAAAACGGAGCAGGTCTGGAGGACGCCATCCTGTTGCAGCTGAGATGAAGAGGTGTTTCTGTGGTTGCCGTGCTGCTCCTGGTGCAAAGGTTAAAGGCTTTGGAAGTGGAGATGAACTGTTGGTCCTTTCTGCTGTGGGGCATCATGGGAAATGTTTAACTCTCTGTCCAACAAGAGTGATGAGCTGGAGATGTTGGTGAAGACTCAGAAAGTAGAGACATTTTATCATGTCATAACAACACTTGTGTACATCCCACCCATGGCAACAGCTGGAGTTCTCCAGCCTAGGATAAAAACTAAACATCCTGAGACTTCAGTCTTCAGTGCCACTGAACAACTCAGATCATCCACTTCGTACTGTAACACCTTGATGGACCCCCAAAAAAAATGGCGGTGGTCAACGAAGAGATATAGAAGATGTTTTTGTACCTAAGCCCTCAGGCTTTTTTAATTCTTCTGCAAATGGGAGATGAGCTGACATACAATGAATTTGCCTTTGGGGATTAATAAAGTAGGCTACTTACTGTATCATATCGTATTGTATTGTATTGTATCGTACCGTACTGTATCGTATTGTACCGTACCGTACCGTACCGTACCGTATCATATCATATCGTATTGTATCGTACCGTACTGTATCGTATCGTATCGTACTGTATCGTATTGTATCGTACCGTACTGTATTGTATCATATCGTACCGTATTGTATCACATCGTACTGTATCATACTACATCATTTCACCAAGTTAGGGGCAGTCAATACTTTCGTCTGAATTTTCATTGATGTATTTATTTCAGATTTTTGTTTTAGTCAGAGAACTTACAAAAAAAAGACATGACATGGACTTAAACCATTGAACTACTGCTGTATGGTCTTTGTGTTTTGGCAATGTGCGGGTACTGTGGATCTGGGATTTTTTACATTTCCGTCCAAATAAGGAGCAAATTTCATCAAAATTTTCTAAAAGTTGCAAAAGAGCATGTGCATTAACATTTTTACAGAAGAGGAGGCTGCATTGAGAGAGACATGATGAATAATAACGAGTTCCTTCCAAATATGATCACTCATTAAAGCAGAAGTAAGCGATCCGGTCATTTTGGGTAATGCTGCATTCCAGGCAGGCTTTTGAAACCGTAAATTACAGCTTCATGTCACAACTTGAACTAGCGTTCCAGGCAACCCGTAACTCGTGTTTCTCCGACCTGTTTTACCTGTGAAAGTCACTATAACGGCCACTCGTAACTTCTGACCCGTGAACTCGTACCAGATCGAACTGGTACCACTTCACAGGTCGGAAAAACACCAGTTACGAGTTGCCTTGAACGCACCATAACGTCTTGTCAGCCGATGGAGTTAGCAGCCCCCGCCCTCGTCATGGATCTATTGGTCCTCGTCCCTACGTCACCACATTCAGGCGCATCCCTTGGCTGCACACACAGAGAGGACTGCCCCTTTATGCCGTTCTCTCTCCTCATTGGATAAAGGTTGTAGGATACAAGGAAAGTTTTCTCCTGGGCTCAGAGCAGAGCAGAGTGACTGACAGACCCGTGTTTCAGTCCAAACACTCTATAGAAGTGATTGCTGTCGGAAGATACAACTATTTAAGACTTATATTAACACAAACATTCACCTTACTTCTGCTTTAACTCAGATTTGCTGGTTCTCTATCGTCTTGAGACTGTCTCTCCACTCAGTTACATATTCCATATGTACGGGATATGACCCCCGCTGCTTGTCAGGGCACGTGGATATTTCTTTAAGACACACCGGCTTGCCCGGCCACGCCCTATTGCGTAGCTATAAAGCGCCTGCGCCGGCGTGTAATCACTGATTGTTTGATCTCCACGTTGTACGTCAGGGTGCTGTGTCTCACAATCCGAGAAATTGATACTGAAAGAGGAGCGATAGATATAGCAGTGAATCCGCTTACCTGTGTGAGTCGGGGCGTCTGTCACTGGCAGCCTCCCTGGATTGCTGTATCCGAAGCTCTTTCTGTCTGTTCTTTTCAAAAAAAAAAAAAAAAAGAAAGAAAACCATAGCCTGTCTGGTCCGGCCGGAGGTCCTCTGGCTCCCAGCGGCGGTGGCTGTGTTCTCCCGGCGTATCGCTCGCGGCTCGTGAGCTAACGCGCTTGGTGGATACACACGGACTGCGTCCGGTACTGTGCTCTCTCCCCAGCGTATTGCTCGCGGTTCGTGAGCTGACGCGCTTGGTGGTTGAGTACTGACCGGGTCGGCAGTGTCTTCCATCGGCGTATTGCCCGCGGCTCGCGGGCTGACGCGCCGGGTGGATTCACGGCGAACATCGTCTGTGTGGCTGAGCCGGAGCTCTTCGGCTCCCGGTCTCGGCAGCGTTCCTCACCGGCGTATTGCTCGCGGCTCGCGGGCTGACGCGCCGGGTGGATTCACGGCGAACATCATCTGTGTGGCTGAGCCGGAGCTCTTTGGCTCCCGGGCCGGCCTCGGCAGTGTTCCCTCACCGGCGTATTGCCCGCGGCTCGCGGGCTGACGCGCCCGGCGGCGAACGTCTGTCTCCCTTCTCCAACAGTTCGAGCACTCTCACCCCATCATAAGCGTACGGTTCCCACAGGGCCGGCACGCAAAGTACACTCACAAAAGCAAATAAAAAAGCGAAGTTAGCTGCGGTGCTACAGGCTACCTGTAAACAGGAAGTGCGGTACTTCCTGTTTCCGGTCCTGGGCAGTATGGCAAGCCAGGAGGGCTATTGCTGTGTGGGCTGTGGGGTGGCCATGCCCCTAGAGGATGGGCATGATAGTTGCGTGCTTTGTTTGGGGCATGAGCATGCCTTGGCCTCAAGTGAGAAACCTCAATCATGCATGGACTGTTTTATTCTGCCCCCACATACTAGGGAGGCTCGGTGTCGTTTCTTTGCCTCAAAACGCTCAGGCCCTCAGGTTTCTGAGGGGCCGAGGCGGAAAACTGGCAGAACGGCTGCAGCTTCGGAGGGGAGGGGGGAGTCTTCAGGGGTCTGGCAGACTCCTCTGCTCCCCCTTCGGCCCATGGTGATCCGGCCTCCGCTCAGTTCTTTCCTGCCCCCGTCTTCAGGGTTGGACAGGGAGGAAGAGGTGGAGGAGGATGTGGATATAGAAACGGTCGCCTCCTCCGATGACAACGACCTCTCTTGCGCGCAGCAAACTGTGGACGACGCCACGAGGGGGGAGGTAGCTCACCGCTTTGAGGCGGTAATGAACAGGGCCTCCAGAGCTCTGGGGGTTTCCCTCCCTGCAAATCCTAGGGCCACGTCCTCTAGGTTTGAGGAGGATGCAGAGGTGCGCCCTGCATCAACCCAGGTGCCCCTCCTGCTTGATTTTAAGGAACTGCTGTGTCAGCAGTTCCATTCCCCAACTTCTACCCACAAGTGGTCTGCAGCATGTCGCCGGTTTTTCTGACATGCATGACAGGGACCAGGTTGCTTGTGGGACACTTCCCCCAGTGGACCGAACCCTCACCCCACTGGTTTCCCCCTCCAGCTCTATCCTTGGCAACGCCACCTGCTCCAGCAAGAACTGCAGGCGAATGGATAGTCTGCTCGCGAAGCTACATAAAGCTACGGCGGTGCAGACCCGGTTGGCCAACACTGGGGCTATTCTGTCTCTTTACCTCCGTGACTTGTCTCGGCAGGCTCAGGATGACACCAGTGTGGGGGAGGAGCTACAGACGGCCTCCTCATGCCTCTCCTCCGTGATGAAGGAGCAGGCTGAGGCAGCGGGCTGTGCTTTGGCTTCCTTCTGGGTGGCTAGGCGCCACCTGTGGCTGTCCCAATCCCTGCTGCAGCAAGAGGATAGAGACTGCCTGCTTAAGGTGCCGGTGGAACCTCCCGCTATGTTTGGGCCCCATGCTACTGCTTTGTTGCAGCAGGCACAGGAGGGCCGCCGCTGTGCAAGGGAGGTTTCAGTGGGCCTTGCCAGGCGTACCACAGACATGGTCTCGTGGTCTCAGCCGGCACCAACTCCAGTGGCACCAACTCCAGAGGCCTCAACATGGCAAGGGGATCTCAGACCTGCGTTGGAGGCTTCCCGTCGGCGTGGGTACCCCCGACGGGGCAGGAGGCGAGGACCACCTGCCAGGGCTGAGGGGTCCCCTGAGCGTCCCCCAAGGTCCTGACGGCCACCAGGCCCTGGCCAACCAGCCTCCTCCGTCTGCCTTCCGGGGTATGGTTCGACTTTGGACTCTGCCTTCGTCTCGTGGTGGAGGGACCGCCTGCACCATGGGTTCCATGGTGTGGGCGGCCCCTCTCACATGCAGCCCGTGCAGAGATGTCTGCTGGGCTTGCATTTGTGCCCGCAGGGGTCCCACGGGACCATAGTGGCGGTCCCTTGGAGGCTTCACAGGGCCCCCAGTGTCGGCGGGTCCTGGCAAACATCAACATGGGCCAGGCTCCGGCGTGTGCTGGGCGTGGCCCGACCTCACATTTATTTGTCTCCCCTCGGCCTTGCGTCTTGCAGGCTGAGTGAGCGGCCGCTCTGTGGCCAGGCTGGCCCCTGCGTCTTGCGGGGCCATTGTCGGTCTCCTTGGGTTAGTCCTGCGTCTTGCGGGCTTCCATGGCAGCCCTTTCCCTCTCAGGGTTGGCCCTAGCGCCTTGCGGGGCCTTCTCCTGTGAATTGTATATATTGTATATTTGTACATAGTTCGTGTGTTGCACGTTGTGGTGTGGGATTGTGGCTGCACCGTCTCCTCACGGGGTGTCTTAAAGATCTATCCCGTACATATGGAATATGTAGCTGAGTGGAGAGACAGTCTCAAGACGATAGAGAACGTATGGTTACATGGTAACCTTGGTTCTCTGAGTGAAGAGACTGTCTCTCCAGTCCTTAGGCCGCTCGGAGACACGTTTCGATCAAACTATCAGTGATTACACGCCGGCGCAGGCGCTTTATAGCTACGCAATAGGGCGTGGCCGGGCAAGCCGGTGTGTCTTAAAGAAATATCCACGTGCCCTGACAAGCAGCGGGGGTCATATCCCGTACATATGGAATATGTAACTGAGTGGAGAGACAGTCTCTTCACTCAGAGAACCAAGGTTACCATGTAACCATACGGTTTTTTCCCCCGTCTCTTTGGCCTTTGTAACATGGTTCTATCAGGTCACCATATTTTCATTCCATCATGACCACGTCTGTCCAAGTTGTGTAGCATTACAGGCTGTTGAGTTCACCACTCAGGGGCTGCTTTGTTCTTGTGTAACAAGGACGACGGCTTCTCTTTTAATCTCAACTTTAAATCAAGCACAGATGATGTTGGGCCTCACCAGGGGCAAGTCTGTCGGTCAGTTTTTAATTATCGTGGACTA